>NC_091295.1:46018845-46228845 GCF_038502225.1 Cherax quadricarinatus
TAATGAAAGTAGTTTGCTGTACATTATGTATTGGTGGAGAAAAGGCTGATGGGTAGGCTTCAGAATGCACATGTTCACAGAGGGGCAATGGATATCTCAGATCAATTTGGTCATCTCAACAATCTCTGATATTAACCTAACACCACAAGACTTTGAAAAGACAATAAATGACATGCTCATGCACCCTGCTCCAGGCTCAGACTCGTGGAACTCTGTGCTCATCAAGAACTGCAAGAAGCCCCTGTCACGTGCCTTCAGCATTCTATGGAGAGGGAGCATGGACACGGGTCATCCCACCCTCACTAAAAACAACAGACATAGACCCACTCTACAAAGATGGCCATAAAGCAATTACAAAGAACTACAGACCGACAGCACTATCATCCCATACCATAAAATCTTTGAAAGGGTTCTAAGAAGCAAGATTGCAAACCACCTAGATACCCATCAATTACACATCCCAGGGCAACATGGGTTTAGAGCAGGTCACTCCTGCCTGTCTCAGCTACTGGACCACTATGACAAGGTCCTGGGTGCTGTAGAGGATAAGCAAAATGCAGATGTAGCATACACAGACTTTGCAGAAGCCTTTGACAAGCATGACCATGGTGTAATAGCACTCAAAATGCGTAATAAACGAATAACAGGAAAAGTTGGTAGATGGATCTATAACTTCCTGACAAACAGAACACAAAGAGTAATAGTAAACAGAGTAAAGTCCCAGGCAGCTACGGTGAAAAGCTCTGTTCCACAAGGCACAGTACTCACTCCCATCCTATTCCTCATCTTCATATCTGACATAATGAGAGATGTAGGCGGATGACACCTGAATTGCCATGACAGTGACCTCCATCGAATACACTGCAAGACTCCAAGTGGACATCAACCAAATCTTCAAATGGGCCACTCAAAACAATATGAAGTTCAATGAAGAGAAATTTCAACAACTCAGATATGGAAAACTTGAGAAAATTAAAACTGTATCAGTGTATACAACAAATTCTAACCATACAATGGAGTGAAAAAATAATGTGAAGGACATGGGAGTGATAATATTAGAGGATTTCACCTTCAAAGACCACAACAATGTAGTATCTACTGCATCTGCTAGGAAAATGATAGGATGGATAATGAGAACCTTCAAAACTAGGGATGCCAAGCCCATGATGATTCTCTTTACATCATTTGTTCTCTCTAGGCTGGAATAGTGCTGTACACTAACTGCCCCCTTCAAGGCAGGTGAAACTGCTGTCTGGAGAGTGTACAAAGAACTTTCACTGCACACATAGGTACAATAAGACACCTAAATTACTGGGAATGGTTAAGTCACTTGATTTGTATTCCCTGGAATGCAGGCAAGATACACAATAATATACACTTGGAAAATCTTAGAGGGATTAGTACCAAACTTCCACATGAAAATCACTCCCTATGAAAGCAAAAGACTCGGCAGGAGATGCAACATTCCCTCAATGAAAAGCATGGGTGCTACAACACAATAAGTATCAGGGGCCTAAGACTATTCAACTGCCTCCCAGCATACATAAGGAGGATTACCAATAGACCGCTGGCTGTCCTCAAGAAGGCACTGGACAGGCACCTAAAGTCAGCACCTGACCAGCCGGGCTATGGTTCGTACATCAGTTTGCATGTGGCCAGCAGTAACACCATGGTTCATCAGACCCTGATCCACCACAAGGCCTGATTTCAGACCGAGCCAGAGGCACTGACCCCCGAAACCCTCTCCAGGTATATTCCAGGTATTATCTATTTGTAGCTACAGTTAAAGTAAGAGGTAGATGGGACAAAAGGAAAATGGCAACAGTAAGAGGTGAAAGTTTATACACTAAGGGAGTAAGAAGTTAGGGTGAGATATAAGCAATTATAGGCAGAAAGGTGGGTTAGTGCAAGTATGGGTAGTGAGGGAGAAGGGAAGGGGTTGAAGAGAGATGGGATAGTTTTAAAAATGCAGTATTAGAATGTGGGGCAGAAGTTTGTGGCTCTAGGAGGGTGGGTGCAGGAGGAAAGAGGAGTGATTGGTGGAATGATGAGGGGGTGCAATAAAAGAGAAAAAGGTAGCTTATGAGAGGTTTTTACAAATCAGAAGTGATTTAAGAAGGGCAGAGTATATGGAGAATAAAAGAAAAGTGAAGAGTGGTGAGAGAGAGTGCAAAAGGAGAGCAAATATTTGGGTGTGAGAGGCACTGTCAAGAAATTTTGCTGAGAATAAGATAAATTTTTGGAGACAAACAAGGAATGGATTTGTCAGTTAAAAACAGAGTAGTGGAGTTAGTAGATGGGGAGCTGGAGGTATTAGGTAGATGGCGGGAATATTTTGAGGAACTTTTATATGTCGACGAAGAAAGGGAGACAGTAATTTCATGCACTGGCCAGGGAGGTATAACATCTTATAGGAGTGAAGAAGAGCAAGATGCGAGTATGAGGGAAGTGAGAGAGGCATTACGTAAAATGAAAGGGGGGTAAAGCAGCTGGAACTGACGGGATCATACAGAAATGTTAAAAGCAGTGGTGGATATAGTGTTGGAGCGATTGATATTTTAGTTTAATAAATGTATGAAAGAGGGAAAGGTACCCAGGGATTAGCAGAGAGTGTATATTTCCTTTATATAAAGGGAAGGGGGACAAAAGAGACTGTAAAAATTATGGGGGAAGAAGTTTACTGAGTATACCAGGTAAAGTGTAAGGTAGGGTTATTACTTAAAGAATTAGAGGTAAGACCTCTAGAGAGCAGGGTTGCAGATGAGCAAGGAGTCTTTAGAGTGGGTAGAGGATGTGTTGATCACGTGTTTACACTGAAGTATACAGTGGACCCCCGCCTAACGATCAGCTCCCAACTCGACCAATTATGTAAGTATTTTTGTAAGTGCTTTTGTAGGTGTATTTTTGGGGGTCTGAAACGGACTAATCTAATTCACAATATTTCTTATGGGAACAAATTCGGTCTATAACGGCACCCAAACAGACTTCTGGATTGAAATAACATCGTTAGGCGGGGGTCCACTGTATATGTGAACAGTATTTTGATAAAGGTAGGGAAGTTTTCACTGCATTTATGGATTTAGAAAAAGCATCTGGATGGGGGAGCAATGTGGCAGACATTGCAAGTATAGTGGACCCTCGGTTATCGGCCGTAATCTTTTCCAGAAGGTCGGCCTAAAACCGAAATGACCGATAACCGAAATAATTATTTCCATAAGAATTAATGTAAATACAGTGGTCCCTCAATTATCATCCATAATCCGTTCCTGGAAGTGGGACTATTATCGAAATAGACGATTTTTTGAATCAATTTTCCCCAAAAGAAATAATGTAAATACAATTAATCCGTTCCTGACACCCCGAAGTATTAAAACAAAAAATTTTTTTACATGAAATATAGATGTAGTACATAAACAATACAATGGCACATGATGAATGAAACATTAACAGCATAACACTTACCTTTATTGGCAATTCTTCTAAGTGTATGGAAGACTGGAGGAGGAGAGACATTGAATTACTGTTTGGAAGGGGAATCCCCTTCCATCAACACCTCAGGTACCAAGTGCTTTTCTGGGGTTCCTTCTTTTCTCTGTTTCTTACTGCCACTAGGACCAGCTTGGGAGTCACTGGAGTCTTGTCTCACAAAAAAACTGTCCACAGAGCTCTGTTTCTGGCATCTCTTTAAAACTTCCCTAAAATGGGCCAAGACTCTGTCACTGTACAAGTTGCTGATATGGCTTGCAACATCCTTCTCAGGGTGATTATTATTATTATTTTTTATTATCACACTGGCCGATTGCAACATCATTCACTCCATCACTGTCAGAAGGGTGATACAGTTTTTAAACTGCAACATTAAATCTTCAGAGTGCAGGCATCTCTAAATCTTTCCATCCTACCCCACATTTCAAAAATCTCCTTAATTTCTGAAGAAGGCACCTTCTTCCCTCTCTCTTCCTCCTCCTCTGCAGCAAGATTCTGAGCTGCGATCTGTTGCTCCTCCTCCTGAATTCAGCTCTTGCAGCTCCTCAGTGGTTAGCTCTTCGTTGTGGTCCTCCACCAACTCTTCCACATCCTCCAAACTCACATCCAACCCCATGGAACTCCCCAGTGCCACAATAGAGTTCACAACTGACATAGGCTCATCAGGGGCCGCTCAAACCTTTCAAAATCCCTCTTGTGGACACAATCTGGCCACAATTTTCTCCAAGCAGGGTTCAAAGTCCTGGCAGTCACTCCCTCCCAAGCCTCACCTATAAGGTTTATGCAATGGAGAATACTGAAGTGTTCTTTCCAAAAATCTCTTAGGGTCAAGTGAGTGTCTGAGGTCACATTAAAGCACCTTTCAAACATTGCTTTGGTGTAGAGTTTTTTAAAGCTTGAAATGACCTGCTGGTCCATGGGCTGGAGGATAGTAGTATTCAGGGGCAAGAACTTTACTGTGATGAACCCAAACTCCTTCAGAATTAGGTCATCCAAGTTTGGAGGATGAGTAGGTGCATTGTCCATTACTAGGAGGCACTTGAGATCCAATTTCTTTTCCAGGAGGTAATTCTTCACACTAGGGCCAAACACTTCATTGAACCACTTGACGAAAATGTCCCTCGTGACCCATGCCTTATTATTAGATCTCCAAAACACACACAATTTACTCTTCATAACATTGTTTTTCTTGAACACTCTGGGATTTTCAGAATGGTACACTAGTAACGGCTTTACTTTGAAATCCCCACTAGCATTAGCACAGAACATGAGTGTCAGCCTGTCTTTCACAAGCTTGTTGTGATGTAGTTCAGCTGGGCTTGTGAGGTCTCTGGGGAGACCTAATTTAACCAATTATATGGTCACACCTTGCCTTGGCAAACGTCTGTAGCCACGCCCACGTCTGAGGTCTTTTGTTCTTGACGGCGTCAGACCTAGGCGTCAGGTTGTACACGTGGTTGTGGAGGGTGCTTGGACCACCATAAAAGCCCAAGGAAGAGCATGATCAAGAGATTCGAGCGGAGCTGCTGCTGGGGTGCAGAGCTCCTGAGCAGAGACTTCGAGCGGAGCTGCTGCTGGGGTGCAGGGCTCGGGAGAAGGCTGCTGAAGTCTCTGGAGGAGACTGTTGGAGGCAGTGGGCAGAGTACTGGCTTGGCGCAGTACTCGTGCTGTGTAGGTCTTGGGACCTGGGGCTTAGTTCCTGTAGTGAACTGTCCTCTGTGCTATATTGTAAGTTATATTCATTTTCGTCAAATTGATTGTGTTCCCTGTCTCACTGCTTATACATACCATCCCATTTGTCTAAACCACAATGATGTACTCCTGTTCCCAAATATATTATTGTACAAGGACTTAATAATAAACTGTGTTTGAGTAGAATAGTAATATTCACTGTCCCCATTATTTATTCTTTTTATTTATATTTTATTTCATGTAGTGAGAGGGAGTCTAGTGTGGCGGGTAGAGTAATGAGAGGTGAAGGTGTAGTCACCAGTGACCTCACATTACCTTACCGACCTCCACACTCATCCCTCCTAGCACATTAACTGCCTCCACACTCATCCCTCCTACTGCCTCGCCTGTCCCCTACCTACTGACTCCCTCCTCTTACCCCCATATTCCCCTAATCATTACCCCCCTACATGACATGGTGTCTAAGCGGTGGTGGTTCTTATTATTTTTATAGTAGGAACCAGTCCCATGTGCCTTATTTTTGACTGCTCGGTTATAATTATGCTACCAATTGCTACCATTTGATTTTGTGTGTTATTATAATGATATTATAATCCTAGTGACCTTAACTGACCTTTTCTTGACAGTGGGTCTGAATAATTGTTTGGTTGTATTATTATATTTGGTGGAGTTGGTTGTTGGTTTGGGATAAATGGTGGAGAATATCAGCATTTGGGTGAGACTTTTGGGGGAAGCAATTACTGGCCGAAATTGAATATTTACAGAGGAATGAGAAGTCACCCAGCCCGCCTTGGAAGACTAGCTCACAACTGTCACCCACTGAAGAGCTGCCTATGATTATTATCCACCTGATGTGCCCAGTCACCCAGTTGATGTGCCCCAGTAGATGTATTGCTGCCCTGGTCTGTCATCCAGTGTAGTGGGTGTCTGTCTGCGTCACCCAGCCTCTGTGACCATCACCGACGGACCGCCAGTTACCCGCAGTTGCCAGGGATGGGTGACCGTACTTGCTGTTGATGACCTGAAGTGACCTCACCTCACCTCGAGCAACTGACCATAGCCTGCTACTGCTGATGTCGGCTGCTGTGATGCTGTCTGCTATGCTATGGCCGTGCTGTGATGCTGAGATGCTGGGACCATGCTGCGATGCTGTAGCCATGCTGCGATGCTGTGGCCGTGCTGTGTGCTGCTGTGATACGGCTGTGCTGTGATGTTGATATGCTGTGGCCGTGCTGCGATGCTGCCTAGCTCAAGAGGAGGAGATGGCGGTGATGCTGCAGTGGTGTGTGAGGGATCCTGGCTGGTGTGCCAGGACAGGAGAATCTACTATGAAGGAGCTGCCATCCTCGGAGATGTGGAAGGACGTGAGCCGCGGAGATGGACTCCAGCTGCTGGGACCAGCCTGCTATCAAGGGCGGTATGGAGGTGTATCCTGCCTTGCTGGTCGACCTGTACGACCGGTATGCGAGGATGCCCTGCCAACCATGAGAGACTATTAAGAGTGTGAGATGTCCCCAGCCTACTTTGACTTGCCAGAAGTGTTAGTGTTACCTGTGTGGAATAAGGTGACCTTGAATACGGTCCAGTGATTATGGCCGCCTTGTTTTATGAGGCCAGTGAATCCTAGTAGTGGCATAGGATAATGGAGGGTCTTAGCTGCAATGCATGCCCTGTCTCGATTTTCAGATGTAGAAGTGTGCATGTGAAGTGTGCCGAAAATGCGACCTTGGTGGTCGTGAAGTGGTCCAGTTGCAGTTACTTGAAAGAATGCAACCCATTGGAGCAGTTTTCCATGCCATAGAAGCCTAGAGAGGTTTGGCCCAATGGTTAACGTGCGAGGGTGACTAGCATTGGCTAGTGCATTTCTAGTAGAAGTAGGGAAGGCACTGGAGCCCGATATTTAGGCTTAAGGAGAAATGACGGGTAAGGAGGCTTTGCACCAGAGAGCAACTATTATGCTGGCCAACTGCCAGGTGTACTGATTATGCTGCCTTGTGGTAGATGAGAAGGTTGAGGGAAATATATGTAGTTGAATAATTTTGTATTATGTATAATTTTGTCTTTGTATTGTAATAGATTTAAGGGATTAGGATTAAAATAGTCTAATAACTAGGACAAATTGTCCTAGTTCTCAGATATTTTAAATTGGGGGAGAAAGGGGGATGTGATGTAGTTCAGCTGGGCTTATGAGGTCTCTGGGGAGACCTAATTTAACCAATTATATGGTCACACCTTGCCTTGGCAAACGTCTGTAGCCACGCCCACGTCTGAGGTCTTTTGTTCTTGACGGCGTCAGACCTAAGCGTCAGGTCGTACACATGGTTGTGGAGGGTGCTTGGACCACCATAAAAGCCCAAGGAAGAGCATGATCAAGAGATTCGAGCGGAGCTGCTGCTGGGGTGCAGAGCTCCTGAGCAGAGACTTCGAGCGGAGCTGCTGCTGCTGGGGTGCAGGGCTCGGGAGAAGGCTGCTGAAGTCTCTGGAGGAGACTGTTGGAGGCAGTGGGCAGAGTACTGGCTTGGCGCAGTACTCGTGCTGTGTAGGTCTTGGGACCTGGGGCTTAGTCCCTGTAGTGAACTGTCCTCTGTGGTATATTGTAAGTTATATTCATTTTTGTCAAGTTGATTGTGTTCCCTGTCTCACTGCTTATACATACCATCCCATTTGTCTAAACCACAATGATGTACTCCTGTTCCCAAATATATTATTGTACAAGGACTTAATAATAAACTGTGTTTGAGTAGAATAGTAATATTCACTGTCCCCGTTATTTATTCTTTTTATTTATATTTTATTTCATGTAGTGCGAGGGAGTCTAGTGTGACGGGTAGAGTAATGAGAGGTGAAGGTGTAGTCACCAGTGACCTCGCATTACCTTACCGACCTCCACACTCATCCCTCCTACTGCCTCGCCTGTCCCCTACCTACTGACATAATCCCCTACTCCCATATTCCCCACTTATATCCCTTACGTTCCAATACCCCCCTACATGACATTGTGTCCTGGCAGTGCCTTTTCTTCCTGAGTAATGTAGGTCCTCTTTGGCATTTTCCTCCAAAAGAGGCCTGTTTTGTCACAAATGAACACTTGTTCAGGTTTCAGTCCTTCAATCTCTATGTACTCCTTGAATTCCTGAACATATTTTTCAGCCGCTTTTTGGTTCGAACTGGCAGCCTCACCATGCCTTATCACACTGTGTATGCCAGTATGCTTCTTAAATCTCTCAAACCAGCCTTTGCTGGTCTTAAATTCACTCACATCACCACTGGTTGCAGGCAATTTCTTTACTAAATCGTCATGCAACTGCCTAGCCTTTTCACAAATAAGCGACGCCATAAGACCATCTCCTGCTAATTGTTTCTCGTTTATCCACACCAATAATAACTTCTCAACATCTTCGAGTACTGGTGATCTCATTTTTTGTCAGCATATTTACCCCCTTTGAAACAACAGCTTCCTTGATTTCCTTTTTCTTGGCTATGATGGAAGATATGGTTGTACGAGATTTGTTATACAGTGGACCCCCGCATAACGATATTAATCTGTGCATGAGAGCTCATTGTTATGCGAAATTATCGTTATGCGGATGAATTTTCCCCATAAGAAATAATGGAAATCAAATTAATCCGTGCAAGACACCCCAAAGTATGAAAAAAAAATATTTTTACCACATGAAATATTAATTTTAATACACACAAACTGAAAAAGGCATGCACAATTACATGACACTTACCTTTATTGAAGATCTGGTGATGATTGATGGGATGGGAGGAGGAGAGAGTCTTAATGTTTAGAAGGGGAATCCCCTTCCATTAAGACTTGAGGTGTCAAGTCCTTTTCTGGGGTTACTTCCCTTCTTCTTTTAATGCCACTAGGACCAGCTTCAGAGTCACTGGACTTCTGTCGCACAACATATCTGTCCATAGTGGCCTGTACCTCTCGTTCCTTTATGACTTCCCTAAAGTGTTTCACAACATTGTCAGTGTAATAGTCACCAGCACGGCTTGCAATAGCTGTGTGAAGGTGATTTTCATCCATAAAGGTTTGCACTTTCAGCCACATTGCACAGATTTCCTTAATCTTTGTAGTAGACAACTTTTTCAATTTCTCTCTCCCCTCCTCCGAACCAGTTTCCTCAGGTCTGGCCTCTTGCTGTTGAAGTTGATCTATCAGCTCATCAGTGGTTAGTTCTTCATTGTCCTCCTCCACCAACTCTTCCACATCATCCCCACTAACCTCCAACCCCAAGGACTTCCCCAATGCCACAATTGATTCCTCAACTGGCATACTCCTCTCAGGGTTAGCCTCAAATCCTTCAAAATCCCTTTTGTCTACACATTCTGGCCACAGTTTCTTCCAAGCAGAGTTCAAGGTCCTCTTAGTCACTCCCTCCCAAGCCTTACCTATAAGGTTTACACAATTGAGGATATTAAAGTGATCTCTCCAAAACTCTCTTAGAGTCAGTTGAGTTTCTAAGGTCACTACAAAGCACCTTTCAAACAGAGCTTTTGTGTACAGTTTTTTGAAGTTTGCAATAACCTGCTGGTCCATGGGCTGCAGGAGAGGAGTGGTATTAGGAGGCAAAAACTTCACCTTAATGAACTTCATGTCTCCATAAAGTTGCTCTGCCACACCTGTAGGATGACCAGGGGCATTGTCTAACACCAGGAGGCACTTAAGGTCTAATTTCTTTTCAGTTAGGTAATCTTTCACATTGGAGGCAAATGCATGGTGTAACCAGTCATAGAAAAAGTCCCTAGTGACCCATGCCTTACTGTTTGCCCTCCACAGCACACACAAATTAGCCTTGAGGATATTCTTTTGTCTGAACACTCTGGGAGTTTCTGAGTGATACACTAATAAAGGCTTCACTTTGCAATCACCAGTAGCATTGGAACACATCAACAGAATAAGCCTGTCTTTCATAGGCTTATGTCCTGGGAGTGCCTTTTCCTCCTCAGTAATGTAGGTCCTGGTTGGCATTTTCTTCCAAAACAGGCCTGTTTCATCACAATTAAACACTTGTTCAGGTTTCAGTCCTTCACTTTCTATGTACTCCTTGAATTCCTGCACATATTTTTCAGCTGCTTTGTGGTCCGAACTGGCAGCCTCACCATGCCTTATCACACTATGTATGCCACTACGCTTCTTAAATCTCTCAAACCAACCTTTGCTGGCCTTAAATTCACTCACATCATCACTAGTTGCAGGCATTTTTTTAATTAAATCCTGATGCAACTTCCTAGCCTTTTCACTTATGATCACTTGAGAGATGCTATCTCCTGCTATCTGTTTTTCATTTATCCACACCAATAAGAGTCTCTCAATATCTTCCATCACTTGCGATCTCTGTTTCGAAAACACAGTTGAACCTTTGGCAAGAACAGCTTCCTTGATTGCCTTTTTGTTGCCCACAATAGTAGCGATGGTTGACTGGGGTTTATTATACAACCTGGCCAGCTCGGAGACACGCACTCCACTTTCATACTTATCAATGATCTCTTTCTTCATCTCTATAGTAATTCTCACCCTTATTCCTGTAGGGTTGGCACTAGAAGCTTTCTTGGGGCTCATGGTCACTTATTTTGCAGATAAAATCACCAAAAACACTGTAATAATACGAAATATTCCGATTGTATGCTTGGATGTTACCGCGGAGGCTGGCTGGTAAACAATGCCACCGGCGGAACATGTGAGGCTGGCTAAGGCCACACATTAGACGCGTCTCGGATGAACAGCGTTGAGCGGATTTTTTAGCGGTATGCGAGGCAAAATCTTAGCGATAAAACGTATCGGTATGCGGATTTAACGTTATGTAAGGCCAATGGTATGCGGGGGTCCACTGTACATCCTGGCCAGTTCGCCCACACGTACGCCACTTTCATATTGTTCAATGACATTTTTCTTAAATTCAATCATATTTCTCACCTTCTTTACCAAAGGCTTGGCACTAGGAGCTTTCTTTGGAGCCATGGTAGCTTATTTAGCACTTGCAAGCACTAAAATGAATGGAATATTATGAAATATTTTGTATGAACACGTGAGGGGACCGTCGCTCACTGGTAAACAATGGCACACTAGCTGGGAAGGGAGGACGACGCAGCTCAGAGCCGTGAGTAAGCGTCCAGGACGAAAGATGATTAGCGAATTAACGGACCATTTACGAGCCAATGTTTAGACGAAATAATGGGACTATTTCCGAAATGGACGACTTTCAGGCCAGACGGCTATTGAGGGACCACTGTACATTTAATCCGTTCCAGACATCCAAAAATATTCACAAAAAATACATTTTTTAGAGATTAATTATAGTTTTACATACACAAAACAATGAGAACTAAATAAAATAAATACATAAACAGCCTTTATTGAAGGCTGTTGTTGGCTTATGGAAGATAGGGAGGAAGAGAGAGGGAGGAGAGTTTATTGTTTGGAAGGAGAATCCCCCTCCATAAGGACTTCACTAATAGCAGCACTTGTTCCAGGCATTTTATTTACAAGATCTGCATACAACTGCTTTGCCTTCTCACAGATCACTGACTTCACAACACTATCTCCTGCTAATTGTTTTTCCCTGATCCACAACAATAATAACTTTTCCATATCTTCCATTATTAGGTGACCTTTGTTTCGTTATCACATTTACTCCTTTCGCAACTTCAGCTTCCTTGATTTGTTCTTTCTTTGCCAGGATGGATGTGATGATTGATTTGCTTTTCCCATACATCCTGGCAAGTTCCAACACTCGCATGCCACTCTCAAATTTTTCGATCACTTCTCTCTTAAATTCCATCGTGTTTCTCACTTCCTTTACCACAGGAAATTTACTAGAAACTTTCTTTGGGGCCATGCTTACTTATTTCACAGTCGCACTTAATAAAAACAAAGAAAAACGCTGATTTATAGTGAAATGCTTGGATGAATGAGCAGAAGCTTCTTCACTTGGCCAGTGACACAGCTACACTGGCTCAGGAACGGGCGAGCGTCACTGGCCGATAAGCATCCAATACGGCCGATAAGCTAAATAGCGGCAGGTAATCGGAAGCCGAAAAACCGGCCAATAAGCGAGCTGGCCAATAAGCGATGTCCTGTCTAGGGCAATATGTGATGTAAATATTATGAAGAGAATTCATAGTGTGGAAATTAGGAGAAAATATGGAGTTACTAAAAGTATTAGAGGGCTGAAGAGGGGCTGTTGAGATGTTTTGGTCATTTAGAGAGAATGGAACAAAGTAGAACGACTTGGAGAGCGTATAAATCAGTAGGGGAAGGAAGGCGGGAAAGGGGTCAGCCCCAAAAAAGCTGGGGGAGTGGGTAAAGGTGGTTTTGTGGGCAAGAGGCTTGGACTTCCAGCAAGTGTGCGTGAGCATGTTAGATAGGAGTGAATGGAGATGAATGGTTTCTGGGACCTGATGAGCTGTTGGAATGTGAGCAGGGTAATATTTTGTGAAGGGATTCAGTGAAACCGGTTAACCGTACTTGAGTCCTGGAAATATGTAGTACAATGCCTGCACTTTAAAGGAGGGGTTTGGGATATTGGCAGTTTGGAGGGACATCCGAGCTGTCATATCTGGGCACCTCTGCAAAGACAGCGATTATGTATGAAAGTGTTGAATGATGAAAGCTTTTTCTTTCTTTTTAAGCTTTTCTTTCTTTTTGGGTCACCCTGCCTTGGTGGGAAATGGCCGATGTGTTAAAAAAGAAAATTATACAGTGTTAATTTTACCTGCCAATGAGCATCATCTGAGAAAATCAACTACAATGACAGTTTATATGTTATCTTCATACTTCCTTCTTTTTATGGTTTATACTGTAGTGTACATGATAGATCATATCACATACACTACAGTATCTTAAATACAATACTGTAATACATTAAGGAGGGCTTGGAATGTTTTAGTTAGAGGTTAATCTATTTGATGTCAGCACACTTCTGGAAAGACAGCAATTGAATGAATGATGGTAAATGTACTTTTTTCTTTGGGTCACCATGGCTTGGTAGGAGATGGCTGTTGAGTTAAAATAGTTAATAAGTTTCAAAGTATCCCTTTCAGGTTTCAATAATTTTTTGTCTGAACTAAAATAGTGTAGCAAATCAATATATTTAACTTCGTTGGGAGTCTGATTCAGTATAACAATGGGATTGCCTGTGTGTACATTTACTTGCTTCATTTGATAGTGTTAAATAAACAGTGGCTGCCTCCAGAATATTGTGTTTGGCTTTGTCCACTTCCTCATACAACTGTAGTGCTATTCCATAGTTCATGTATTAGTGTAGATTGCAGTGAATATATGTATGTGCCTGCAGGCAAGTCTGAAGATCATATCCTGTCCCACCAATATAATTCTTACATGGAATGTTATAAACTGCTGCAACAGTGGTACTTTAGGGTTTGCTATGTCTGGTAATGCCTTTGATGATTTTGTCAACTGCAACAAGATTGTCAATATTGGCTTTAAGGAAGACAGGGGTTATACTGGATGCATACTGTCCTCTGGGTAGATGATGATCAATGTTGGTTTTTTTCCTGGGAGTAGTGTGAATGAATAGGCTATTTTTTTTTTTTTTTTTTTGCAGGAGTGGATGATCTGAAGTGGGAACTTATGGGCTGTGAAGAGGTCCCTGATGTAATTCTGCTTCTCCTCAGGAAATTCTTTTTCATTACAAACCCTGAGAGCAGAGAGGATGAAAATCTATGATGATTCCTGGTTTAATCTTGGGGTCATGGTGGAAAAATTTGAGTATCAAGTGAATTTTCTATAAACTCCTGTGTTTGAGTTTGTTCCCATCCTTGATGAGGAGGACATCAAGAAAGAGTATTGCTTTTCTTCTTCAAGGGTAAACCGTATGGTGGGTTCTACTGAGTTGAGTGTGTCCTTGAATTAGTGAAGAGTAGAGAGAATAGGGATAATATGCCATATTTGTCAGCAGAGGTCATCATTAAAGGAAGAGAGGTTGAACCTAATAAATACGAGGTGCTATCAAAAAGTTCATAGACTGCCATGAAAAATAAATAGGCTTATCTAATCACCTATTTGAAGTTGTCTCCCTTGAGGTACTCTCCTTGGGAAACTATACACTAAATCCCAGCACCTCTGCCAAGTCTCAAAACATTTCTGTAACTTTTCTTTCCTAATGGTGTCTAGCTCAGCCTGTGATTCTGCCTGAATCTCCTCCATGTCATTAAAACACCACACCTTGAGTGCCATTTTTATTTTTAGCTAGAGAGATCACAGGGGAGTTAGATCTGGGGAGTAGGGAAGATGGGGGACACTTCTGGCAAGACTGCTATTGAATGAGTGATGATGAATCTGTTTCCTTTTTCTTTGCTTTCACAGATGTGTTGAACAATGCTGCAATAGCAGCTAATTAGCACATGAGTAACTTTCTTATGCAATATATGAATGTAGGTACTGAGTACCTTTCAAATATTGCACATGTACTTCAGTATTAATGCCATATAAACTAAGATCTAGAAAACCCTCAATTTAACAGACTAACAGGAGAAGCAGATGGTTGGTAATGATGACTGTGGTCGACAGAGATGAGATTATTTTGCTGTTATCATAATAATGAACAATTCTGTAACCAATGAACTTTGCTGTTTAGGAATTAAACGACTCAGTGGATTCTGTCCTGGATTTTTCTAGTCTATTAAATCAAGGTACAATATGTTAAATTAAGGGTTTACTATATTTCCTCCTCAGGATTCCATTATACACATTAAATATCCTTATGAATACTCCAAAGATTCAAAAAAATTCATCACTATATCTTATAAACAAGCACTCACCTGGCATTACTGCAAGTAAACCATTGCAGGCATTAATGTGCAATGGCATATACCTGTCAAATCCCATTTTCCCACGCCAACGAGCAAATCTATTAAGTTCTTCATACTTCGAAAGCTGGACTAGGCGACTAATTTCATAAATTTGTGGTGGAGGTAACCACAGTTCCTTATTATACCATTGTTCAAGAATGACTGAAGGGGAAGACACCTGCAAAATAAAATCATTTTTTTTAATGAATGTGACCTGCACATCATATAAAACCATTTGACAATAAAAACCACATGCCACAATATGTAAGCATCCATTAACTAGCAATGTCAGATTACCTCCCTCTGCCTTTCACTGTCTCCTACATAAATAGATCTACGTCACTGATGCCAATGTCTGGTGCAGATCTATGTTTTCAGCATAGCTCCTTCTAATATGCTATGAGTAATAAATTTTGATGTAGACATGAGAAAATGGATTTGTGCAGTGAGTGTGCACAGTATAAAAAAAAATCCTGCCCCACGTGGTGCATGATGGCAAAAAGCAAACCTATGACCTTGTATGTGGTTTAAAATAATGATGTTGAGGTGTTTTCGAGGGTATTTTTTATGGCTTTACTGGGTGTTTCTTGCTATCAGTCAATAGAATGGAAGACATATCAGTGAAATGGAGATAATTTTGGTCAGTTTCAGATTGGAAATAGCTTGAAATAGATCTCAAATTGATGGAAATATTGGAAAATGGATTCAAAATGGAGGACACATGTCATATAGGAGAGGCCTGGGGATGTGATTGATGAATGGAGGAAAGGTTGCTTTAGCGACTGGAATAACTAGTGTTTATTTTGGACTCTTTTTAAATTACCAACTTCTCTGCACATCACAGCTGAATGGGTGGTTTCTTGTGCTCAGTCAATAGAACAGAAGACAGACTAATGAAATAACTAAGAATAGGTCAAACTGAACATTGGAATTGGCTTAAAATTAAAAGTGGGTGAAATTACCGATGTGTAAGTTATGCCCCGACCACCAACTTTGCGCCTGTGTAATTCCATAAGATTAGCATTTTCTTTTTTTTTTGGTGTCATTACTTTCAGAAAAAATTTGCCACTAATTCAGATTTTTTTTTATAATGTGACATTTGCAGCACTTTTAATTCCTGGAGTTGTGGCAAGTTGAAAGTTAACCAGTAGAATCACATTATCATTCAGGATAAACCTCAATATAAATATTTTGTCACTATAATTGTGATAAGGAACAATGACAATCCTAACAAAGCAAGAAACTAGAAATGAAAACTGGAGGATGTTTCAGTTAGTCTTGGGCCATCATCAAGGACCAAGAGAGTTAGAAATTGGTAAAAGCAAGAAGGTTAAGACTGTGGAAGATGGAATTATCAACATCAAGTATAAGATACTCTGAAAATTAGAGCAGTTTATATTGTTTTGGGTGAGCAATCCTAACCATCATTTCAATTTCTCAACTCTTGGGGATTTGTTCCAGCCACAGTATTGTGACTTATTTAACAATAATGAAAAATATAATTTACAATTGCAAGTATCTACAAGAACCATGAATTTCAAAGGCTCTTCTGTAATTTGGTCCTTAACATAATTGAACTTACCTGAAGACCCACAACTTCCTTATTATCAGTAATTACTCTTGGAATGGTATCTATAAATGTGATGTAGAAAGCTGTATCAAATCTCTTTTTGTCTATATTGGTTGGTGTGAGCCAACCCATCCATTCATGAAGGTCCCAGACTGCAGGACAACCACCCATCTCTTGAAACAATCTAATAAACTGAAATGATTGAAAATGCCCATTAGTTCCAGTGAATAACTGAAAGCAATGAAAAATCTAAATTTAATGGAGTAGAAAAATATGCATTGATGGATTATAAATAAAATATAATAACTATAATGAAATCAGAAGTAAAAAAAAAAAGTACAATTACAAGAGAAAAAGTCTAAAAAAAAAAATACAACATATGAAACCAATGAGCCGGACTTGAGTCCTTGAGATGGAAGTACAGTACCTGTACTCTGCAGGAAGGGTGAGGATCCTGCAGTTCAGAGGGCCATCTGAAGTGACATCAGCACACTTCTGGCAAGACAGCAATTGAATGAATGACAGTGAACGTGTTTCCTCTTCTTGGGTCACCCAACTTTGGTGGGAGACCACCAGTGTGTTAAAAATGAAACAGGTGTAGGAAAAACCATTCTGACTTCTATCTTGCTGTATTTTTGATGATGCAACCTGACTGTCCAAATATAGAAGTTTTTTCATTTTCATGTTAACTGCTTCACCCACTCAACCCAACTCTAACCTGGCTGAGTCAGCCGTCACACCCAGTGCAGCTCAAAACAGAGAAAGTGAAATTCCTATTGACTAACTAGCCGGCAGGTGTATGAAAGGAACAATCCATCATTTTATGAGGGCTTGCTATAAGCAAACCTCATTTCTAGCAGTAATTCCATAAGTGCAATATAAATTTGTTCTTATGCATTTAGTGTGGTTTGCAAAACTGAAGTGAAGACTTCCCTTAAACACTGCACGAAAGTCCTTCAAACTTCAATGTATTCACCAAGGACCTGGAGCACACCTAATGTAGAACTAGGAACACCTACATTTAGTGCAAACTTATAGCTTAAGTAAATTTTTAAATGCACTGCAGACCTAGGGACTTTTCCATGCAAGTTGTCATTGTAAAACACTATTGAATATTTGTCAATCTATGTATCTTCACAATAAATAAAGTTTTATTTCAATTTATTTTATTTTAACACACTGGCTGTCTCCCACCAAGGTAAGGTGACTCGAAAAAGAAGAAACACTTTCACAGTCATTCACTCTATCACTGTCTTGCCAGAGGTGAGCTGATACTACAGTTCAGATGCCCCTTCAAACTGCAAATATTCCCACCCCTTCCTCAGAGCTAAAGCATTGTATACTTTATACCTCCAGGACTCAAGTCCAGATAACCGGTTTCCCTGAATCCCTTCAAAAGTTTTACCTTGCTCACTTTCTAATGGCTTGTCAAGTCCCAAAAATCATTTGCCTCCAATCACTTCTATCTGACACACTCACACACATTTGTACTATAGTAACTAGCATCACTTTGAAAATTCTGCTTATATTAAACATTGTTCATGATTACTCTTAGCTACAATTAGCACCAAGGGTACTGTGACCCCTGAATGGGTCACAATGTATATAATGTATATTACCTGTTCATATAATTTTATATTGCTTACATTTGCGATATTAGGTAAATCGTAAATATATTGTTTTATATTATTATTTGACTTAGTTATATTTATTAGGTAGGATGTAACATTTATATATATTGTTCAGTGCTCATAGTTCAAGTCCTGATTGTTTAACTACTGTAATTATCGCCCGTTGCTCGTTACGCTGTTGGCTTCTCTGTGTTGCTGGGCAGCAGCAGTCCACGGAGCAATCACGTGATCAGGGAGGGGTGATCACACCTCGCCTGGAGTAGTCTGTATGGGCCTCTCAGTCTCTTGTCTGTTGGACGTTCTCCTAACAAGACATCCCACACTCCTCTCTCTTGTGGGCCCTTCTTGGAGGATCGTCTCTGTCGCTTTCTTGTTGTTGGTTCTGTGGAACTCTGTTCACAGAACTTTGTCTAGACTTAGTGATTTTCGACGTTGTACTGAGGTTGTGTGTCGCATAGACACTCTGAGCAACTCAGGTCCTGAGCTGTAGCTTCTGACCTAATTTGTATTGGTGTATGTGTACTGTCACAGTCAGGGATTTTCTTATGCTGAACTTAGATTCAGTAGTATGGGAGTTTTGTGACTTTTGTGGAGGATCTGCAGATGGTCCCTACTTAGTGTCGTTATATTATCTCCTTGTTCCTGATTCTGTGTCGCTGTTGCTTGTTATATTGCTGTTTGGCTTAACAGTCGCTTTATTGTTCAAGCAAGCTGTTCTGATTGCCAGGTTCATCAAGAAGTTAGTTTATGTGAGGACTTTGTCAGTCACTGGTTAAATCTAGTCGAGTCTTGTGACATAGCGAACTATTTAGAGCACTTACACACAAACTTACTTGTATATATATGTATTATGTTATTAAATGTTAACAAGTACCAGACGGTACTTAAAAGCCATGAAGATGTGATATGAGCCTTCAGCACTATACTACTGTACACGAGAGAAGTGTAGGAGCTTGTATCCTACATTATATTCAATTGATTAATTTAATTTGATAATATATGCCTAGACAATTGTTATAAATAAACTTATTAAATTTTAATTTCTTTAGTTAGTAGCCTACCAGTTGTAATCCTGAAGCACTATTGAATCTTACTGAATTCTGATGGATAATTGGACCAGGATACTGACTACTTGTTACAAAAACCCAGTAACAGGCTGGATGCTAGAAGGGCAGTCCTTTCTAGTATTCACTGGAGATCTCTATGCTTATTAGAAATCGCGTTTTTTTGTAACAAAGGGTAAAAAAGAAGACTATGTATATTATTGCTTTAGGCATCAAACTGGATATTTTACAGGCATTTAGAGGAGGAGAAAAGGTTTATGATATCAACAGTTGTCAGTCTAGCTTCTTCAGATACACTTATGATCTGTGAGCAAGATGCTAAATATATCTGCCATGCTGTGACTATGATGATTACGTGCTAGTTTTATTTCCCTTCATTAGTGCTAATCACCATACACATTACAGAACATTTTCACTCCTAGCCATCACATCTAACATTACATTTTCCAGAAAATATTTGGAGGTGGCTAAAAACTGGGTAGTTTACATCTGTATTGCAAGTTGGATAAGGTGGAAGAATGCAGACACTTGCCTTTTGCCACTTCACTGTTCACAAAAACTGTACAAACATGGTATGTAGAAACCTGATTTATATTTGGTGAGTGTTACAGGTACAGAGTGAAATTTGGTAAAAATTAATTAAAGGATTTGTGCCACAATATTTTTAAGTAAATACAGTATAGGGCCATACATTTTTCCACTGGAACTGATTTTGTTTGGAGGGGGCAAAACTTTTTACCCAGAGATTTTAATTCTTCACAGAACATTGACTCACCCTATCTTCTCTGGTAACAACCCTGATCATTTAATGGGGTTTGCTGGTACTGTACATGAAAATTAGCAAAAACCTCCCATCACAGAAAATTTACACTAACACAAATTAGTTGTGATGTAATCCACAATTACTATAAAGCAAAACAGATGGTAAAACAAATATGGGTATACTATATTGGCACTCTCAGACACAGGGTGCCCACAGCTTGTCAAGGTTCCTCTAACCAACAGCAAAGCTACATCCATAAAGTCACCCGTCCAGTTAGTGGCCAGCCACAAGTGTTTAGCTTGACTGACCAAGCAACACATGCACAGCATCAGCAATGTTTAAGATTGCATTCAGCAAAACAAAATCATTAAGCATTAAAACATTCAGCAAAACAAAATCATTAAGTATTAAAACAAAAATTGTTACAGACGTGGCCACTAGTGACTAAGTTGCCCCAAAACAAAATCCAGAGAACTAAAAATAAAAAATAAGAGGAAAACATCTGAAGTAATTCATGGTGGGGATAACTGGTCTGTACCTGAGTAGCATCCTTATGAATGGCTCTGCGCCAATGGTCCAGATCATGCTGCTCAAGAGGATTACCAGGTAAGTGGCTCGAGAACAATATACCACTCTCTTCAAGAGTTTCCCGAATGGCTCCAATCCTAAACCCAACCTCCGGTAAGATACTGTCAGGTGCTTTGTTTGCATAGAATTCTGGTAGGGGTGATGGATTCCTGTTGAAATGTTGAATAAAATAAAAATCTCTGACAAAATAATTGTATACCCTATGAAACCCACCTTTTTATAAGCACAATACTTTATAAACAGGAGCAAGGGGCTAGTAACCCCTTCTCCTGTATATACAGTGGAACCTCAAATTTAAAACTTAATCCGTTCCAGGAGCTAGTTCTAAATTCGAAAAGTCTGAAAATCGAAGCAATATTTCCCATAAGAGATAATGGAAATACAATTAATCCGTTCCAGAAACCCAAAAATATTCACACAAAAAATACATTTTATAGAGATTAATTACAGTTTTACATACACACAACAAATACTATAGTGTTTAATTATGTATACAAATATAAAATAACATTACCTTACCTTACTTACCTTTATTGAAGATTGGTGATGGCATCTGGAAGACAGGGAAGAGGAGAGAGGGAGTTGGGGTTAGTGTTTGGAAGGAGAATCCCCCTCCATGAGGACTTCAGGTAAAGCCCTCTCTGGGGTCACTTCCCTTCTCTGTCTTTTAATGCCACTAGGACCAGCTTGAGAGTCACTGGACCCCTGTCTCACAAAACAACTGTCCACAGTCCTGTTTCTGGCACCTCTTTAACATTTCCCTAAAATGGGACATGGTTCTGTCACTGAACCTGTTGCAAAGATGGCTTGTTTCAGCTTGCTCAGGGTGGTACTTCTCCACAAACATTTGGACATCATTCCACTTCTGTATTATTTCCTTCTTCACATCTATGGTGTTTCTCACTTTCTTTACCACAGAAGTACCACTAGCAAGTTTCTTTGGGTCCATGGTAGCTTATTTCACAGTCCCACAAGCACTAAACACAATGAAATAATCGTAAAATGTTTGAATGAGAGCACAGGTTAGTGTTCACTCAAGAATAAACAAAGCCAGACTGGCTCACAGCGCCTGCGCGGGGACGCGGACAGAGCGGGCTGGCGGACAGGTCCGGTACCCGGGGGTCCGAAAATTGGGGCGCGTTCGATAATAGGGACAAAGTTGGTTCGAAAAAAGGGTTCTACTTTTGAAACGTTCGATATGTGATACGTTTGAATTTTGAGGTTCCACTGTATTATTAAATTTAAAAGGCAAAACTTTTGTTTTTCCTTTTGGGCCACCCCACCTCAGTGGGATACAGCTGGTACGTTGAAAGAAGAAGAAGAATACTTTATAAAATAAAATACTGAATAAGAGGAAGCATGCTGAGGGCAACTTTTACCTAATCTGTCCATAATTTAAATCAAAGCATTGTAAAAAGTGCAGAATTAAGCTAAGCATGGTACAGTACAATTTACATATAACCTTAGGCAAAATAAATAGCAACTGCTTACAGAAGGCTCTGTAAATTATCTGTTATGTTTTACTATTTACTGTTGCTAATAATTCCTCAACATATTACAGAGGGGTACATACACCAAAAGCTCACACTTTAGGATGGGGTATCCAACATGTAGCCCACAGGCCACACTAGGCCTAACTTCCTGTCAACTTCACAACTTCCTCATCACTATTAAAAAATCTTTATTTTTTAATAACAGGTTATACTTCAACACTCTTACAAGTAAAATAATTACTGCAACACATGGATTTTTGATCATATGGCCTATTACTGAAAAAACTTGAACACTGTTGTCTTAAATTAAAGTATCCTTAATGTTAGCCTCTAAAACTTAAATTCTTCTCTACAGTAGGGATTAATCTTAAAAACATTCCAGAGGCTTAAACCAACATCAGTAGCTATTTGCAGGAAATTATCTTAACTCCTTCTACTTGGCTCCTACCATGGTCACAGAAATAACATTAATCATTTACCCACACTACACATATAGGATTTGTATCTGGAGTCCACTTCAGCAATCCACCTCAGACTAATCATCACCCAACAAAAGACAGCTAATGGAGTCATCACCTGAGAGGTAACACACTATGCTCTTCTAAATATAAATGCCAATCACACATACTACTGTTTATTCCATATCCTTAAGAGTACTACACTGCAATACTGATTTGACTTAAGATATTTCCATGAAAATCGTAGAACACATAGGCATTAAACTAGAAACAAAGGCCTCTGATATCCCTTATGCTCATTTGAACATCTACAGAAATTCTATGAAAATTAAAGGGCAAAAATCGTGGAATAAATTATTAGACAAATTAGAAAACTGCAGCATGCTAGTATTTAACCCTTTCAGGGTTCAGAGGCCAAATTTCAAAGTGTGCACCAGTGTCCAAGAATTTTCAAAAAATAATTTTGTTATTTTTTTCTTATGAAATGGAAGAGAACCTTTTTCTGAAGGTAATGAAACAAAAAGTATGAAATTTGATGGAAAATTGACGAAATTATGCTCTCGCAATTTTCAAGTGTCAGCGATATTTACGCATCGGTGACTTTGCCGGCTTTGACTCTCATTTTAGGCCAATTACATTATTCCAGTCGACCAAATTCTTAGCAATTTCACTAGTGTTACTTCTATTCTATCGATTGAGCACAAGAATTCGCCAAGTCAACTGTTTCAACTACAAAATGAAGTGATCGGAAATTGGTAATTTGGCCAATTTAATGCAAAGTTCAAAATACTCCAATTTCAAAATAGGGTCCAGAATAAACAATGCAGGCGTCCCTGGCACTAAACTAACATTTCCTCTGTTCATTAGTTACATTTTCAGGCTTTACTAATGAATTCCATTTTGATTTTTTATTCACATAATGAATTTTTATTCAAACCAAAAAATAGAAGATTTACAGTTATGCAATATTGTAATAATTGTATAAATAATATCACCACATTTGTGAACGTATAACAGACCCACCAGCAGGTGCGTATTAGACGTGTGAGGTCATTTGTTTACTCTTCAACATCGGCAAAAATTTAACATTTCCGCTACTTTGAGCTCAGTTTCAAGCCATTTCCAATACTAAAACCAATCAAAATCATCTCTATTTCTGTAATATATCTTCCATTCTATGAATTGAGACCAAGAAATCGCAAATACAACTATAAAAAATGTACAAAAAACATTGCAAAGTCGCTGTTTTAATCGAAAATTATAGTCTCAGTTTTTTTCTCATTATGCACTGTGTGCTGCAGGATTTGTTTTATGTGGTGCACACATACCACATAGATGTATTCTCTCATATCTAGGCCAAAATTTACCCTCACAGCTTATCAGAGTGAGCTGAGCTCATGACATAGATCTACGGTTTGGACCCTCAACGTAAAGCCGTAGATCTACGGCACGGACCCTCAAAGGGTTAAGAAGCTGAAATCAGAACTAAAAAAAAAAAACACTTGAAATTAAGCTAATCATAAAATTACAGTGGACCCTCAACCAGCGATATTAATCCGTTCCTGAGAGCTCATCGTTAGTCAAAATTATCGTTAGTCAAGTTAATTTTCCCCATAAGAAATAATGGAAATCAAATTAATCCGTGCATGACACCCAAAAGTATTGAAAAAAAAATTTTTACCACATGAAATATTAATTTTAATACACACAAACTGAAGATTACATGCACAGTTACATGACACTTACCTTTATTGAAGATCTGGTGATGATTGATGGGATGGGAGGAGGGGAGAGCGTTGATCTTCTTAGTGTTTAGAAGGGGAATCCCCTTCCATTAGCACTTGAGGCAGCAAGTCTTTTTCTGGGGTTACTTCCCTTGTTCTTTTAATGCCACTAGGACCAGCTTCAGAGTCACTGGACTTCTGTCGCACAACATATCTGTCCATAGAGGCCTGTACCTCTCGTTCCTTTATCCTAAAGCGTTTCACAACATTGTCAGTGTAATAGTCACCAGCACGGCTTGCAATAGCTGTGTGAGGGTGATTTTCATCAAAAAAAGGTTTGCACTTTAAGCCACATTGCACACATTTCCTTAATCTTTGAAGTAGGCAACTTCGACAATTTCTCTCTCCCCTCCTCCGAAGCAGTTTCCTCAGGTGTGGCCTCTTACTGTTGAAGATGATCTAGCAGCTCATCAGTGGTTTGTTCTTCATTGTCCTCCTCCACCAGCTCTTCCACATCCTCCCCACTAACCTCACCAATATGAGCACTAGTTCCAGGCATTTTTTCCTGTTCACCTGGGTGTTAGTCAACTGTTGTGGGTCGCATCCTGGGGGACAAGATTAAGGACCCCCAATGGAAATAAGTTAGACAGTCCTCGATGATGCACTGACTTTCTTGGGTTATCCTGGGTGGCTAACCCTCCGGGGTTAATCGTTTCTCGGTAATTGTTTCATGTTAAGCCACACCAACAACACTCTCTCCACATCTTCGAGTAATACAGCTGATGGTGGTGCAGCAACAGTAACAGCTGACTGTGGTGCAGCAGCAGCTGCACCTTTGGCAAGAACAGCTTCCTTGATTGCCGTTTTCTTACCCACAATAGTAGCGATGGTTGATTGGGGTTTATTATACAACCTGACCAGCTCAGAGACACGCACTCCACTTTCATACTTAGCAATGATCTCTTTCTTCATCTCCATAGTAATTCTCACCCTTTTTGCTGTAGGGTTGGCACTAGAAGCTTTCTTGGGGCCCATGGTGATTTATTTTGCAGGTGCAATCACTACAAAGGCTGTGATAATATGAAATGTTCCAGTTGTTGTATGTTTGGAAGCGACCGCGGTGGCTGGCTGGCTTGTAAACACTGGCACCGAAGGGACAAGTGAGGCGTGCTCAGGCCAAAGTGGATGCGTATGGTATGGAACGAATAGTGCTGGTCGGGTTTTTAAGCGCTAGTTGAGGCAAAATTTTTGCGTTAAAATGTATTGCTAGTCAGATTTATCGTTAATCGATGCCATCGCTGGTTAAGGGTCCACTGTATATGTAATTCACTAAAACAATTTTCTTTAATTGCTATAGTTAAATTTTACTACTATCTTATTAAAGATACAGTGGTACCCCGAGTTTCGAACAGCTCCCAACTCGAACAATTATGTAAGTGATGAATGGTTTAGAAAACCAACAATTTGAAGAATTGAGACACTTATGCAACACATGGGAATCTTTATTGAAGAAACGTTTCGCCACACAGTGGCTTCATCAGTCCAATACAAAGTAGAAATGGGTAAGGAGAGGAGAAGTTTGAGGTAATCAGTCCCTCAACCTGGAATCGATGTGTTCAGTCCCATTTCTACTTTGTATTGGACTGATGAAGCCGCTGTGTGGCGAAATGTTTCTTCAATAAAGATTCCCATGTGTTGCATAAGTGTCTCAATTCTTCAAGTGTATTTTTGCAAGTGCTTTTGTAAGTGTATTTTTGGGGGTCTGAAATGGACTAATCTAATTTACATTATTCCTTATGGGAACAAATTAGTTCTGTATCGGCACTCGAACAGCCTTCTGGAACGAATTAAGTTCATAACTTGGGGTACCACTGTACTATGAATCTATTATCTTCCCTTAAGCCTGCCTATAAGTTTTAACTGGCTATCTTTAATCTTTATTACATCATTATTACCATTGCTTTCATTCCACTGTATCATGATTTTTATCCTGCCCATCTAATTGTTAATTTAACTTCTACATATCAGTAATTAATTACTACCAGCCAGTTCATTTTGGCTTGTGAACTGTGACTAGATCTTACCTGTCAATACCTTGTACAGTACTAAACATTAAATGGCTCCACAACCATTTGAGTATTATTTATAGTAGTATTATTACATAGTGTACAGTACTACTTATCTCTTTTTTTGATCAAATGATTATTCTTCTTCTTTCAACAAACCAGCCGTATCCCACAGAAGTAGGGTGACCCGAAAAAGAAACACTTTCACCCTCACTCACTCCATCACTGTCTTGCCAATGGAGAGCTGCTACTACAGTTGAAAACTGCAGTCTTAATGACTTACTTGTAGTCTATATGTTATAAACCTAACAAACCAACACCAAACTGCACAAATGTCCATTTATCCTCATAGATTTGTTAATGTTATGGGAATAAAGTTTCATGAGTATAAAAATAAATTAAAAATATAAATGAACTGGAGGAAATGCAAATACATACAGTGCTAGGACTCTACTGTACTATATGAAAAAACACCTACCCACTGAGTACATATTATTAGTACATTTGGAAAACAATCCAGTTAAGAGGTTCAAATGTACTCTTACAAAACAGCCACTCATACCTGAATTCTTTTAATAGATCAGAAGCTGTGTACCCACATTTTTTAAATATATCAAGCCAATCTTGCGAAAAATCAGATGAATGAATTACACCACCTGCAAGCAAAAAATTTCTAGTCAAGTATTTTTGTAAAAATTTATTTAGACTGAAAAAATTATTTTCATACATAATTTGCATTACTTACTCAGTGATCACTGATATTAAACCCGTAACAGAACACAGGCACTTACCAGGAAAAACAAAAGCATTGGGCATAAAGGAGCTCTTCTGACTTCGTTTGAGAAAGAGCAGGCTGTAATCTGCATCACAAATCCCATGGGGCTAAAAATTTGAAACACAAAACAAAATATGAAATGATGTTCAAATGAGAGAGATGAGTATTATGCCAATCACTTTTGAGCGCATATTACATAATCTATAAATCCTCTTTTTTTTTTTTTTTAAGCAGAATCTGGGGCAATAAAATTTATTTACACAAAATATGAATACATACATGTATTTAAAAAAAAAATAATTCCATACTTCCATTTAGTAGCAACTAACTAGAACAAGAAACCCCTTTTTACATTTATACCAACCATGTCATCATTTTTTATTCCAAATTTAATCACAGGCAATCAAGAGACACAACAGTCTGTGCAGGAACCAGTGAGCTGCTGATTCTTAAAGAAAGTTCAGTGTACCTACTTCTCTCCTTCCTGTTTCCACAGAGACAATAATTTCAAATACTCTCATTAAAACCTTATAGAAGTACAAATTCATATAAATATAGGCATGGAAAACTCCAAAAATAGTCAACAAGAAGGAATATTCAGTAAATTTAATTTCAACAGTCAGACATTCCTTGGGAAAGTTCTGAGCACCCTAAACCCACATCAGTGAATGGAAAAGTTGAAAAGAGAGGCATACAAAGTCTATATGAAATATGTACTATGAGAAAGCCTATAAGATCAAACATAGAAAGAGAATGTAGAAAGAGAATGTACAGGAGAAAAAAAGGTACTGAATTGTATAAACAAGAATGTCACAATAAAGGAAGGATAATCTTCAAGATATTAATAATACATATAGGGAGGTATTACTGTCCTGCCAAGTGAGTGTAAAACAAGCCTGTATTTGTTTTACATGATGGTAGGATTACTGGTGTCTTTTTTTCTGTCTCATAAACATGCAAGATTTCAGGTACGTCTTGCTACTTCTACTTACACTTAGGTCACACTACACATACATGTACAAGCATATATATACACACCCCTCTGGGTTTTCTTCTATTTTCTTTCTATTTCTTGTTCTTGTTTATTTCCTATCTCCATGGGGAAGTAGAACAGAATTCTTCCTCCGTAAGCCATGCGTGTTGTAAGAGGCGACTAAAATGCCGGGAGCAAGGGGCTAGTAACCCCTTCTCCTGTATAAATTACTAAATTTAAAAAGAGAAACTTACGACTTACGACCTGCTCGACTTACGACCACTCGACTTACGACCGTGTTTTTTATGCCAAATTTCTGGGAAATAAACAACTATTTGTGTTGTACACAGTGTTTATCTTAAACCTTACAGTATAAAATACAGTACTAACAACATAAAAAGTACAGTAAAACATGAAATAACAAAATAAAACAATAAAATAAAGTCATTACAAAAATGTTTTGTTGATATTCAGTAGTAAAGTTCAACTTACGATCATTTCGACTTACGGCCAGTTTCTCGGAACCGAACTCGGTCGTAAGTCGGATGGTAGGTGTATATACACACACCCCTCTGGGTTTTCTTTTTTCTTACTAGTTCTTGTTCTTGTTTATTTCCTCTTATCTCCATGGGGAAGTGGAACAGAATTCTTCCTCTGTAAGCCATGCGTATTGTAAGAGGCAACTAAAATGCCGGAAGCAAGGGGCTGGTAACCCCTTCTCCTGTATAAATTACTAAATTTAAAAAGAGAAACTTTCGTTTTTCTTTTTGGGCCACCCGCCTCGGTGGGATACGGCCGGTTTGTTGAAAGAAAGAAAGAAGATTAACAATATAGAGCAGAAACTTAAAAATTCAAGAAAGACAGAAGCACAAAGGAAACAAAATGCCTTCCAGGAAACTAAAAAAAAAAAAAAATCTACATATTGTATACAGTCTCTCCTCACTTAACAATGGAGTTCCATTCCTAAGACCTCATCGGTTAACAAATTCGTTGCTGAGGAGCATACTATAATGGTGCTGGGTTTGTGTCAACCATCCTTGGTATTGTTGTAATGTCACCTTTGCACCATTTACAACATTTCTGGTATATTTTTAAATGTTTATACAGTTGTATTTTGTAATAAACAGAATAAAGGAAATCAGCTCTAATATACATTATTTAGGTATGCATACTGGTCAGAGAGCCCACTGTTAAGTCCAAATCGTCAGTAAACGAGTACGTCGCTAAGTGAGGAGAGGCTGTATGTAAAATTCAATAAACTTTGAAGAATTGGCCCATTAACCCCAGGAGGGTCATATAAGGACAATGAAAAAGAATTTGAAATTTTAATAAGGACAATGAAAAAGAATTTGAAATTTTAAAAGACCAGCATGAATTAATGTTCAGTGAGCCACTAATAAGTCATATTAGATATGTAAGCACAGACTAAAATTCTAAAAGGAAATAAAAAACATCCCCACTTAAGCAGCACCTGGACTGGATTTATAGATTTAATTATTTACAAAGAAATGCACTCAGTATCCTTTGGGAAAGGAGCTTTGATCTTGGTGAAATCCCAGAGCACTTAAAAAGTGCAGATATAGCTCCTCTGCCCAAAAGCAGCAGTAGAACACAGGCAAAAAAATTACAGACCAGAAGTACTAACATGATGCATCATAAAAATCTTTGAAAGGGTGATGAGATACCAAATTAAAAACTATGGAAAAGCCTAACCTACACAACCTGAAAGAGCATGGATTTATAGCAAGAAGATCATACTTTTTACAACTACTAAACCATTATGACAAAATCAAAGAGGTACTGGGGTAAAAAAAATGAGAATGTGGTTTGCACAAATTCTGCAAAGGCATTTGACAGATGTAATCATGGAGTAATAGTACATAGAATGAGGTCAATAGATATAATAGGAAAAGTAGGCAATAGATATAATAGGAAAAGTAGATATTAGATTTTCTAATGAACAGAATACAAAGGGCTGTAGTAAATGAAAACAAAATCTAGCCTTAACAAAATAAACCCCAAGGCACAGTCCTGGCACCTTACTGCTTCTCATCCTCAAAGCATATATCAATAAAAGCACTAGCTACAGCTTTGTATCACTTGTGGAAAATACAAAAAAAGCATGAAAGGTGTCTCAGTAGATAACATGGGAAAAATTGTAAGGGGATATAAGCAATTTTTTCCAGTGAGCAGCAGATAATTGGTGACAAATTGCAAATGATCACACACTGTAAGAGTGGAGAACTCAAAAGGGGGCACCATACATAAAAGATAAAAAGACCACTTAATAATATGAAAGAACATGTGAAAGATCTGGGAGTAATAATGTCAGATGATCTAATTTTTAGTGAATAATACAGCAAATGTCACGAAAGCTAAGAGAATAACAGGGTGGCTAATAAAAACTTTCAAAACAAGGGAAATGATGCCAGTGATGATGCTATTCAAATCACTTGTGCTCTCTTTCTCTCTCTTAGATAATAGTACTTTTTAGTGGTGATGGCTCCGTTCAGGGCAGGGGAGATATCAGAACTGGAATAGATACAAAGAACATTTTGTAAATGGTATACAATACTGTACTAACAAGTGATACAGGGTTAAATGCCTGAATTCAAAGTAACTGAATTGTTCTGAATGCCTCAAAGTACTGAATGTGTACTCTATGAAGCAGAGGAGAAAGATAAAGTGTAATTTATACATGGAAGATAATTGAGGGCCTAGTTCCAAACCTGTACATAAACAATGCACTAGAGTAAAAATTATGGGAAGAAGTGTAAAATAATCCTAGTGAAAAACAGGCCCACCATGGGCACAATAAGAGAACACTATCAGCATCTGTGGACAACGACTATTCATTGTGTTACCAGGTGTTTCCTATTCCTGCTGGTGTTTTCTATTCCTGCAGCCCAGCCTGGGGCTGGGCTGGAGGAATAGGAAGACTCAAAACTGGTCACAGGTATACATACACATATACTACATACTATACTACCAATACTTGAAGGTTATATGTTAAAACTCAAGAAAGCCTCTCGGCTTAAATTCAGATTCAAATTCATATTTTATGGAATGATAAAGTCATTCCCTTTTAATAAATGCTGTACTGTACTGCATTCTCTACTGCATTCACACCTATGACACCATTACCAACAGATCACATGGAAGGACCTTAACACTTGAAGGTGTGCTTCCAACAATAATAAGGGACGCTGCTTCTCGCCAGAACCTGCCAGCCATGGTATCTGTTGTTCAGACTTGCATCAAACCTAAAAAAAAAAAAAAGTAAATCGCATCAATAATGTACTGTTATTCTTAAAGGTGATGCTATAAAGTGGCTAGTCAATTCAAACAGCAGCTAGCACTATCTTAAAACTGCAGTGTTTTACAGATTCTACACATGAATTCCTGGTGTGATACTTATATAGACAAGATCAAGATCATATGAAGTACAAAAGTGTGTAAAAAATATTTATTGTTTGCCTGTTACCACCAATTAAAATGACCATTTCTCTTTGTGATAAGTGTTCTAATGATGGATTGACTCAGTGGGCTGCCTGAGCGATGGACTATCTCAGGAATACAGTAGACAATTGATAGAACCAGATAGCATCAGCTTATTAAATGAGGGTTATACATCTGGTTCACATGACTACATTTAATGATCAACAGCAGAAGTTTCACCATGACACCAAGTACTGTGGCACATCAGAGAGGTAATACATGAACATCAGTACAGTGTGAAAAACATAGTTCTGCTTCCAGACTTTAAGGTAGCAAAAAATGTTTTCTTGACAACAGAGGAAGTGAAAATAAGGATACAAGACCTGCTTATAAAGATAATCAAATTCATGGATGATTAATGACTCCTATTAATGAATAGGGGAACAGAGAGAGGGGGTACTGGTTTTGAGTACTAGGGGTTGAGCAGTCAACAGGCTTGTCTGTTAGATCAGAGTGAAAAAAATGTAGTTTGTATGGCTTGATATGCCGTTGGAAAGTGAACAAAGTAACATTTATGAAAGGATTCAGGAAAGCTGGTTATAAAAGCAAGTGTTCAGGCCTCAAACACCTACTACACAGCAATAAAAGTGGAACAGGCTGCCTGACCAGGTCAAGACCAGTCTCAGCACAGGCCAGTTGAGGAAAAAAACTAAAAAGTACCTAATGAGTGAAGCCACAGAAAAGGAGAAATATGATTTCTTTAAGTTAATATTCACTTATCTGTTAGATTCAACTGATTTTCTTTCTTTGTGATGCTCATCTAATTCTTGGTCATGTATTTGATTTACTCAGTTTATTTGCATTTGTGTTTTTTTTTATTATTAACAATTATGACAGACTTTTACTGTACCTAATAACTAGGTTACTAAGCATAAGGAAGCACAAGGACCCCAGTTGTAATATCGCTGACTTTTTTGAGTTATCTTAGGCAATTTACACATGCTACTATGCAAGACAATTATAAATTATCAAAAACTGTGTAAATTATACTGAAATAAAGTGACTAAATAAAATATAAAACATTGCAAATCTGTTCATTTACCTAAATTGACTGATTTTATATTTATACCAATCACTGGAAAGGTTGGGTGTATTTTCTTACCCCTATTGACCTAGCAGTTAGTTTTGCAGGTATCTAATCTTACATGGATGTTAGCTGCCCAGAATGGGTTGCATCCTGGGGTTGAGAGTTAAGGGACCACAATGGAAGTAAGTTGACAGTGTCTTATAACATTCGCTTTGTTGAGTTATCCTGGTTTACAAACCCTCTAGGTTAATAATGCGAATAAAATATTTAGCAAGTCTATTTATAGTACAATGCTGAAAATTCATAACTTACAATATAAAAAAAAAATCCAAGGCAGGTAGCACTGTCCTCATACAAACTCTTTACTGGGTTATAATAAATTAAATCTACATACATAATGTACTATCTATGTGCATTTAAGACTACTGTAAAAATTAAAACTTAAGTATAAAACCCAAGTGTAAGGCTAAAAAAAGGAAAAGATAAAAAAAATTAATCTTTTACTACATTGGGCTACCCTAGGTCATATTTATATATGACAACAACAACAACAACAATAATAATAATAATAATAATAATAATAATAATAATAATAATAATAATAATAATAATAATAATAATAATAATAATGGATGGGTGAGTTTATTCAGGAACAGGTACAGCTGTATGACCTTTGTAGGTCTAGCGCTTTTTTTATTATAATAATAATAAGTACATAAGTACAATTATCATACATAGTGTAAATTACCCAGGATAACCCTACAAAAAAGTCAGTAACTTATTTCCACTGGAATGAGGACAAACATCACTGTAACAGTGATCCCAGTGGAAATAAGTCACTATGACTTTTTTTTGTATTATCCTGGTGGATAATTTACATATATGTTACTATGTATGATAACTGTAATCACCTAAATGTCTATAACTGTACTTATGTGTACGAGTACTTAAATACTTGCTTATATGTACCAACAAGTAGATGAATAAGACTCATGTATCTTATCCATCAATTTGGTATCATCTTCATGATGATGATGACTCTGTATAACATTAATAAAAAACTGTTATGTAGGTGTTGTACATGTATTTTATTCAGAAGTAAAAGTAAGTAAGTTTATTCAGGAATTCACAAATACTTACATAGATTGACTTAAGAAATCGTAATGACACGATTGCAAATAACGCGACGGGCTGGAGTTTTGAGACTCTATGACCGCGGGTTCAATCCCGGCCGGGGGTATGGTTTACTTACATAGATTATCATAAACCTAAGACCCAATCTAAATTTGTTATTTTTTAAATACACTACCTAACAGAATACTACAGCAATGCAAGCAATCATATGACCTGTCTTTGTAATACTCATTTGTGTTTTATTTATCTGTTTACAATAATGTTTTATCACTGATTACATCATTGCTTAGTTAATCTTAAGTTAATTTTAAGCCAACCCGTAATGCTCTGCATACAAGTGGCTTTGGTATGCTGCTCTTACCTGTATTTTTTGTACCTCTGTATTTATGTTCACCCCTCAAGGAAGGCTCCTTGACGCTGGTGAGGGGCTCTTGATCTAGGGAATTGGATCTGTGCTCCAGTTCCCTGAATTAAGCCTGAATGCCTTCCATCCCCCCATAGGCGCTGTATAATCCTACGGGTTTAGTGCTTCCCCCTTGATTATAATAATAATAATAATGTATTTATGTTCAAATTATTAAATAAATAAATAAATAAATAAATACATTACAGCACATGTATAGACAACCTAGGATTACCCCCCCAAAAAAGTCAGTGATTTATTTCACTTTGGTTTCCTGGGGATATATAAAGTGACTTACTGTCTCCAAGTACTGGATGACAACCCAAAGTTGTATGATACTTACTTCCATCAACACATATACAACTTTCCAGATATTATTTTAATTTCCTTATATTATTTTAATTTCCAGAAAGCACAGTACTCCAAAGACCTCAATGGACTTTTTTTTGGGTTATCTTAGGTAATCTACACATATGCTTCTATATATGATTATTTATGTAATTGCGTCTATGTGTACTTGTACCTGAATAAACTTACAGGGTTAATGAGTACCTATGCCTAAATAAATTTATACAACTGTTACAAAATTAATCTAATTCGCCGTTCGTGTAAAAAAAAAAGTGCTTCTGGATTTCTTAAAAAAAAAATTAAAATAAATCCGGATGGATACGAACGAAGTCGCCTGATAGTTGTTCATTAGTAGTGGTGAGGTTGTGGTTTCTTTATCTACTGTTATATATACTCTTCCAGTAAGATATTCCTCTCTCCTGCCTTACATAGTCACCACCTGGCGAGTTACTCTCATTATAGTGTTATTAATCACTTGTCATCGTTCCTGACAAGAGTGAACGCCATTATTTTTTTTTTTAGTTTATTTAAATTTGTGGAGGAATGGCGTAGCTAGTCTTGTTAATTTTTATTTATTTCAAATGTACTCTCATTCCTTCAACCCCCTCCAGGGAGGTTCCTTGATGCTAGGAAGGAGCTCTTGATCCAAGGAATTGAACCTGCTGTATGAAATGTAATAATGTTAATCGTATTGGTTTTAAGGGAGTTCATTGATGACGGTGATAAATTAGACATGTGAAACTCTTGGGTATCTTTATTGAGGAAACATTTCGCCACACAGTGGCTTCTTCAGTCCATACAAAGGATAAACTTGAAGAACAGGAGGTTCTTCAAGTTTATCCTTAGTATGGACTGATGAAGCCACTGGCGAAACGTTTCCTCAATAAAGATACCCAAGAGTTGCACATGTGTAATTGAACAACGTGTCGGTTCTTTGAACCATTCATCTACAATTGATGTCGGTAAAATAGTCTTAATCCAGATAATTTGGGGCTATTCTCCGGATTGAATCTGATTATCTTCCCCTCATCAAGGCTGTATAGTCCTTGTGGCTTAGCGCTTCTTTTTGATTATAATAATAATAATCCCCTCATCAAGACCAAAATGACCCCCTCGGGTTTACCACTAAAACTGCTGTTCAGAATTAACTGTATAGCCCTTGTGGCTTAGCGCTTCTTTTTTATTATTATAATAATAATGTGAAGAATTAGACACGTGCAAAATCTGGGTATCTGTTTCTAGACGTTTCGCCATCCAGTGGCTTCATCAATACAAATTAAAGGTTGAAACACTTGTGTAACATATGGGAATCTTTATTAAGATTCTTATATGTTGCGCAAGTGTCTCAATCTTCAACTTGTCGGTTTTCAAGCCATTTATCAGACAAATTCAAGGTCATAATAGGAAGACTGCCTGAAATGTTCATGCATGCAAGTGGCTTTATTGTGCTTAACAATATTTTACTATATGTAAGCTACACATTGTATACTAAGCAAAGAAATAAACTTTTGAATTTGAATTTATACAAAAGAGGGGGTAATTAGCCCCCTCAGCCTTGGAGTTGGTGCTGATCAACTCCAAGTCTGAGGGACTGATTACCTCGTCTTTTGTATATAGTTCCCTCAAGGGAGGTTCCTTGATGCTGGTGAGGGGCTCTTGATCTAGGGAATTGAATCTGTGCTCCAGTTCCCTGAATTGACCCTGAATGCCTTCCATCCCCCTTCCCCCCACATGCGCTGTGTAATCCTCTGGGTTTAGCGCTCCCCCATGATTATAATAATAATTTTGTATATACTTCTGCAGTCTTTCCATTGTTTTTTTTAATTTGTATTGATACAGCCACTTGATGGTGATACCCAGATGTTGCACATTTGTCTAATTCTTTATCTTGTGGGTATTGTATGCCATTCATGCATAAGATTATTGTGCAAAGAATAATAATTGTGGTTGATCTAGGAAGTATAGTTCAATTTCCTCATCTAGTCTGGTGGTGTAAGTTTATTCAGGTACAGGTACACATAAATAAAGTTAAATAAATTATCATATATAGCAGCATATGTGTAGATTACCTAGGATAACCCAAAAAAGTCGAAGTGACTTATTTCCATGGGGGTTCAGAAATATATTCACATGTAGTGCTGAGCCTGGAAGGATCATTCAGCTTTGCATACTAGAGGTAAAAATGGTAGGCCTAGGTGAGTTGCCAGAGGTAAATATAGTAGATGGGTTGCTAGAGGTAAATACAGTAAGCCTAAGTGGGGTGCCAGAGGTATATAGGGTTGGGTAGCCAGAGTTAGAATGATAACAAATTCTCACTATAGGCAGCACACTCCACCAATATTCAGTACACTAAACCTACTCACCATACAAAACATCCATACTTATTACTGCACCTATTACATACATAGAACACTTAACTCTGATATTAACCCTCCCCTCAAACATCTCCTTGCCAACCTCAACAGAACACATGACCATAACACAAGGCACAGATCACTCTTTGATGTTCCTCGTGTCCATCTCACACTATGCAAAAACTCAATGCACATAAAAGGCCCTAAAATCTGGAATTCATTACCTGTAAATATAAAAGAAACACTACCTGTTTATAAGTTCAAGTCTCTTCTCAAAGATCACTTACTCACCCAAAACCAAATAAATACTGAATAACTGAACCTTATAAATTGTATATCTTAAATGTTTCTCACAATTATATCACATAAATGTTAAACCTAAAACCCAATCTAACTTTATTATTTTTTAAATACACTACCTAACAGAATACTCCATTCTACTGAATGTACAACAATGCATACAACCATATGACCTGTCTTTGTAATACTCACTTGTGCTTTATAGTAATCTGTTTACATTAAAGTTTTATCACTGATATCATCATTGCTTAGTTAATCTTAAGTTAATTTTAAGCCAGCCCGTAATGCTATGCATAGTATAAGTGGCTTTGGCATGCTGCTCTTATCTGTATTTTTTGTACCTCTGTATGTGTGCTCAAATTTTTAAATAAATAAATAAATAAATAAAAATATGGTAGGTCTAGGTGGGTTGCCAGAGGTAAATATGGCAGGGGTGGGTTGCCGGAGGTAAATATGATAGGGGTGGGTTACCAGAGGTGAAGATGTTAGACGTGGGTTGCTAGAATAAATATAGTAGGGGTGGGTTGCCAGAGGTAAATATAGTAGGGGTGATAAAGTAAGGGTACGAATGAGAGTAGGTAAGACCCTTGTGGGGTGAGTGGGAAAGACAAGACAGGCGAAGAATAGTGTTGGAGAGAGTGCCAGGGCTAAACCCAGCAGCTAAGCACTCGTGGGGTGATGTGGAGAACAGCAGCAGGAAGAACAGGCTGTGCTGGCAGCAGACAGTGGTACACTGGAGGGTAGCAGGATTGGCCGCAGGAGAGGGCAGGTTGCTTGTAGATGTTATCTCTACTGATAATTAAGGTGGGTTTATTGAAGAGCCATTTTCATACTTGCAGTTGCTTCTTGAGAGATAGTACAATTGTGTTTTATTTCCAAACATGAATTTGTGTGGTTTGATGAACTTAAGTATTTGTTATAGTGTGAAGTGATGTGGTGACATACAGGCAAACTTGACAGTCCCAGCACTGAGCTCTCATCATTAGATGGGAATGTGTAGAAGGCTAAGTTGTCAGCAGTTGGAGATGATACAAGAACAATCAAACCAAGGTACAGGTGGGGATTTACCTCACAGCAAGTTCTAAATGTTGGACAGGACAGTAACCATGCCACATATAAACTAAATAATGTAGATCTTAATATTACGGATTGCGAAAAAGATTTAGGAATTCTGGTTAGCAGTAATCTGAAACCAAGACAACAGTGCATAAGTGTTCGCAATAAAGCTAATAGAATCCTTGGCTTCATATCAAGAAGCATAAATAATAGGAGTCCTCAGGTTGTTCTTCAACTCTATACATCCTTGGTTAGGCCTCATTTAGATTATGCTGCACAGTTTTGGTCACCGTATTACAGAATGGATATAAATGCTCTGGAAAATGTACAAAGGAGGATGACAAAGTTGATCCCATGTATCAGAAACCTTCCCTATGAGGATAGACTAAGGGCCCTGAATCTGCATTCTCTAGAAAGATGTAGAATTAGGGGGGATATGATTGAGGTGTATAAATGGAAGACAGGAATAAATAAAGGGGATGTAAATAGTGTGCTGAAAATATCTTGCCTAGCCAGGACTCGCAGCAATGGTTTTAAGTTGGAAAAATTCAGATTCAGGAAGGATATAGGAAAGTACTGGTTTGGTAATAGAGTTGTGGATGAGTGGAACAAACTCCCAAGTACAGTGATAGAGGCCAGAACGTTGTGTAGCTTTAAAAATAGGTTGGATAAATACATGAGTGGATGTGGGTGGGTGTGAGTTGGACCTGATAGCTTGTGCTACCAGGTCGGTTGCCGTGTTCCTCCCTTAAGTCAGTGTGACCTGACCTGACTGGGTTGGGTGCATTGGCTTAAGCCGGTAGGAGACTTGGACCTGCCTCGCATGCGCCAGTAGGCCTGCTGCAGTGTTCCTTCGCTCTTATGTTCTTTAGTAGGAGTACTGGAGTGGTTATCTTCGTCCTCTTCCTCAGAAGAGGATTCTGTGGGTGAGTCTTCATAGATGCTGACAGGTGGTTGAGATTCATCAGTAGCAGTGATGAGATGTGTTGATGGGTTGTCGGTTGGCTGGGAGACTAGGGAGGCATTGGTTGAATTGTCGTTGGTGGTGGAAGTCCTGTCAGCAGTTGGAGATGATACAAGAACAATCAAACCAAGGTACAGGTGGGGATTTACCTCACAGCAAGTGAGTTGTAAAACTCCTGGCCAATGCATAAGCCACTGGGCCAGCTGGCTACAATAAGATTCATTCAACTAGATATATTTATACACCATAGGGAGGTTAGCATGGGTCCCACTGTGACCACTGCTGACCTTTCTATGCTGTATAAATATACCTAATTGGATGAATCTTATTGTAGCCAACTGGCCTGGAGTTTTACGACTGACGTGCTGCGAGGTCAATCCCCACCCATACTGTGGTTTGTTTGCAATCGTGTCATTACGATTTTGTGAGTCATGGTACAGGAACAATGTCTTGGGCAGAGGAAGGTGACAGGTCTGCAGGTGCAGTGAAGTTCACAACGTTGGAAATACATGTAATGTTGAGGTGTAGAGTCAGGGAAATTGAAGCTAGGCATGTTGTTTAGTAAGGGTGGGTTGCCAGAGATAAATATAGTAGGGGTGGGTTGCCAGTGGTAAATATGGTAGGCATGGGTTCCCAGTGGTAAATATAGTAAGGGGTTGAGTGCCAGAGGTAAAGAAAGTAGGGGTGGGGTGGGTTGCTAGAAGTAAAGCTGGTAGGGGTGGGGTGCATTGCAAGAGGTAAAGATGGTAGGGGTGGGGTGTGTTGCAAGAGGTAAAGATGATAGGGGTGGGGTGGGTTGCAAGAGGTAAAGATAGTAGGGGTGGGGTGGGTTGCAAGAGGTAAAGATGGTAGGGGTGGGGTGGATTGCAAGAGGTAATGATGGTAGGAGTGGGGTGGGTTGCCATAGGTAAATATAGTAGTGGTGACTCACGAAATCGTAATAACACGATTCCAAACAAACCATACCATGGGCGGGGTTAGAACCCGCGACAATCTGCTGGAGTTTTGAAACTCTCTGATCACGGGTTCTAACCCCGCCCATGGTATGGTTTGATAGTTGTGGTAGGGTGCCATAGGTAAATATAGTAGGGGTAGGTTGCCAAAGAGAAAAATGGTAGTGGTGGGTTGCCAGAGAGAAAGATGGTAAGGGTGGGTTGCCATAGGTAAATATAATAGTGGTTGCTAATGATAAATGTGGTAGCGGTGGTTGCCAGAGGTAAACATGGTAGCAGTGGTTGCCAGAGGTAAATCTGGAAGGGGTGGGTTGTAATAGGCAAAGATGGTAGAGGATGGGTAGAGGTGGAGGTAGGTGCGTTAAGATAAAAAAAAAAAAACACATTAGCAGACGGTGTAGGTTCAGGTGGTGTTTAAAGGGTCAGGGTGTCAGATGACGTTATGATGCAGAGTTTACAATTTCACCTTACCACTCCACCTTTTTTTTTTTTTTTTTTTACATCTAGAAAATGAATATCAGCTGTAGTTGCAAGTTGTGCAGTATACATTAGCTGCCAGTCCTGATATTATTTCTTGGATAAAAAGAACTGAATTGAGATATTGTAATAAGTGTGACTGCCCCTGTGGGTTTAGCACTACCTCATGATGGGTAATAATATTTATAAAGTAACAATATGCATACTCATCCCTGATTGCATCCCCATTTCCCAGGCACTGTATGACCATTACAGGTTTAGCACTTCCTATTAATGAGTAAATACTATTGCAATGACTAAATATGCAGACTTTTTTTTCCTTACCCGTTCATTATGACATCCTAACCATTGTGTAAATTATTCTATGATGGCTTTGTTAGGTTATTCTTGGTTAAATTATTATTTATAAGCTGTATGCTAATACTGTACTGTTAAATATGTTTACCTGTACCTAAATAAACTTAAGTACAGTTACACAAATTTAGGTGATTACAATTATCATATGTACATATAGCATCATGTGTAAATTACCTAGGATAACCCTAAAAAGCTAGACAGAGTGACTTATTTCCAATGGGGTCCTTGTAATATCTTATTATTTAAAGCCTAGTTGTAAGATTCAGTAGAAATCATTTATGATTATAACCTTAAAAAATTAAAACAGCAGTGTAACTCAACTGTGTTTGCAATTTTCTTAACGTGCACCCTCAGGGGAATTGCAAACACATCCCTGAGGTGGTAACCCCTGAAATTGACCCTAAGTACACTAGGTGGGTGGAAAGAGAATGGCAAGTTTCTGCAGGTAGAAGGACTCTTGTCATGATTGGAGGGACTTGATGTGGATGGAAGGTAGTAAGAAGTTTTGCTCTTTGTGGATTGTTGGGAGGCTTGCTATGGGCAAAAGACAGTGGGAGTCTTGCTGTGAAAGGTAAAAGGCTATGGGAGCTTTGCTGTAGATTGATAATGGTTGTAGGATTCACTGTGTGTGGAAGGTGGTGGAAATCTCACTGTGGGTGTAAGAATTTTGAAGATGCATAATATTTACATAAATATATGAAATTTAAGGAAGTTGTTAAGAATGAATCTGATGACTGACTTTGGACTTATTCATTATCAGAGAATGTTAGTACTGTACACACACACACGCCAGTGGCACAGTTCAAGGCTGTAGATAATCAAGAGCTTGTCACTGGATGAGTAGACTGTGTTTAGATAACTAATTTGAATTCTTATCAGTGCTGAAATGCTTTTAGAAGGTAGATGGTTATTTTTCAAGTGATATAGATATTTAACCCTTAAACTGTCCAAACGTAGATCTGCGTTTTTTCAACATTTGAAAGTGCGTACTATGTAAAAAATGTAGATTTTTTTTTTTTTTTTTTTTTACATTTGAAAACGTGTGAAAAAACTGATCTATGTTTTTTTTTTTATATATATATTTGAAAATATGTAAAAAAATGTAGATCTACTTTTGGAGCACTACGCATGTGAGCATAGATCTGTTTGGACAGTTTAAGGGTTAAGCAAGAATGCTGCACAGATACATAATTGAAATGAAAAATATGGGTGTGAGAGAAAAAATGACTTAAAGAATCAGAATTTCAGGAACATCTCAGTTAATATATTTTTCAATGCTTTTTATCTGCTACAAGGTAATGTTTAGATAGGGAGATAATCAAAGATAAGACCATCTCAAAATTGAAGAGGGTTAGCATTAGTGTTGTTGACCCGAGTAGACTCAGTTTGGCTTGTGTTGTGCACTGGCAGTATCTCATTTTGGCTTGTGTGACTAGGTAAATAATGTAGGTTGTGTTTGTGTATGGTGAATGTTTTTGGGTGTATTAAGAAATTCATGTATGTATGTTTGTTGAATATCAGTGAATGATGTGAAGGAAGGAATGATAGAGAAATCATAAAATAATTAATATGTGAAAATGCTACTATACTATATACAGCCTCTCCTCACTTAACGACGGAGTTCTGTTCCTAAGACCTCATCGGTAAACAAATTCATCAGTAAGTGAGGAGCATACTGCAATGGTAGTGGGCTTGTATCAACCATCTTTGATATTGTTTTAATATCACCTTTGCACCATTTATAGCATTTCTGGTATATTTTTAAATGTTTATACAGTAGTGTACTGTATATTGTAATAAACAGAATAGAGGAAATCAGCTTTAACATAAATTATTTAGGTATGAATACTGGCCAAAGAGCCTGTCATAAGTCCGAGTCGTCAGTAAACGAGTACGTTGCTAAATGATGAGAAGCTGCACTGTACCATATATACAGTATTACCATTTTGGTGGATCGGACATTAATGTATCCCTGAACGTTTAGACCCCTTTTTTTTTTTTTTTTTTAATTAATTATGTATGCATATTTAAAATATCTGTATCTGTTCTTGCTTTTGATATTTATGGTACTGTATTTAGTATTTACCCTTAATTTTCTTAAAAAGTCTCCTCATAAAATTAGCTTTAAGAATATTTTTCATATGCTATTTTTCTTTATAAGCAAAATTATCTCCTCACCAAACTTGAAACCTCATTTTTTTTTTTTTTCAGTTTAATGGTTATGTGGCGAACTGCAGCTATCATTGGTGTGACCAGTGCCCTTTGGGCAGCTGGGAAGCAAGAGTTATCCATTGGAGGTATCTTGCTGCCCAAGCTGAGTTGTCTGCAATTTTTATCTGTGGCTGCAGGCATCTACATAACCACTGGTGGCTACTACACTCTCTGGCTTGCCTACAAAACCCTTCCCAGAGACCTTGTGTTAGTGAATATCTTCTATTTGTTACTTAGCTCTTTTTATAAGAGCCAGAAAAACTCCTGTAAAATGAAATTAAAATGAACATTTATTGTACAGTAGAAAGCTACTGCATAGGACTGTAGATACAATAACACATTAATGACAAGCAAATGGTGTTTAAAACTGAGATGGTTCCAGGAAAGGACACTAAATGGGGCAAATTTAAAAGTGGTCACTGTTGAGAGGGAAAATGATTCAACCTAAAAGCAGGAATATTCTGCCTAAAATCATATACTAACCAATGTGTCATAAAAATTAGATTTTACTTTACTGTGTAATACTAAAAGCAAAGCAAACAACTTTGCTTTTAGTATTAAGGTACTACTTTATATAAAATATGTGGCAAATGTGGGTTAGAATAATGTGCATTTATACATATGTATAGAGCAATACCTTGCATGGTATGGTTAAAGCGTGTCAAAAATTACCATACTAGGCAATGCTGTACTGATCAAGGTATTATTATAATGTGTTTTAATGTAATGCATACCAACGATACAATTAAATGCATCGGATCTCAAAAATATTTAGTCGTTTGCTTAGTATAAATCAGTGCATATGAAATTCTGGTACACACTTGCAAATAAAGAAATTACAAAAGATAAAAGCTAAAAGATAGTAGCACAGGTTGGCCATCACTAATCCGGCATCATTGGGACCTGTAGGGTGACGGATTAGTGATTTTGTTGAATTGCAGAGTGGTTAGGTTAGGATACACTCAACCCAACTGTGATATTTACGCATCGGTGATTTCACCCACTTTATGCCCTATTTTTGGCCCATTCCTTTGTTTCAGTCTACTAAACTCGTAGGTATTTCATTAGTATTCCTTCTGTTCTGTCAATTGAGTACAAGAAACCACCTATTTACCTATTTCAACTACCCAGTAAGTGGTCAGAAATTGGTAATTTGACCAATTTCACACAAATTTCAAGAGATGCCAATTTTAAACTAGGGTCCAGAATAAACAATGCAGACATTCCTGGCACTAAAATAACATTTTATTTGTTCATTAGTCACGTCTCCAGGCCCCTCTTATATTATGCTTGCTTTCCATTTTTTTAATTTTTATTCACACAAAAAATAGAAGATTTAATGTTATGCAGACTACTGCATTATTGTAATAATTGTATAAATAAGATCAACTCATTCATGACTGCGTATTAGACTGGCCAGTTGGACACACATTGGACGGTGACATCATTTGTTTGCTCTTGAACCTCAGCAAAAATCGAACACTTCCACTACTTTAAGCTCAGTTTTAAGGTACTTTCCAGCATGAAACCAATCAAAATTTTCTCTCTTTCTGCAATATATCTTCCATTCTATCAAATGAGACCCAAAAAAAAAAAATGAGAATACAACCATACAAACCATATGAAAATACTCCGCAAATTCGATGTTTTACACCAAGGGCATGGGCACTGCATACTGCAGAATTCTCACATACATAGGCCCATATGCATCAGAAATCTTCCCTATGAGGATAGACTGAGGGCCCTGAATCTGCACTCTCTCGAAAGGCATAGAATTAAGGGGGATATGATCGAGGTACATAAATGGAAAACAGGAATAAATAAAGGGGATGTAAATAGCGTACTGAAAATTTCCAGCCAAGACAGGACTCGCAGCAATGGTTTCAAGTTAGAAAAATTCAGATTCAGGAAGGATATAGGAAAGCACTGGTTTGGTAAGTGGTAAATGGATGAGTGGATCAAACTCCCGAGTACAGTTATAGAGGCTAAAACGTTGTGTAGTTTTAAAAATACGTTAGATAAATACATGAGTGGGTGTTGGTGGGTGTGAGTTGGACCTGACTAGCTTGTGCTACTAGGTCTGATGCCTTGCTCCTTCCTTAAGTGGAAGTGACCTGACTAGGTGGGTCATTGGGCTAATCCGGGGGGGTGGGGGGGACATGGACCTGCTTCGCATGGATCAGTGGGCCTGCTGCAGTGTTCCTTCTTTCTTATGTTCTTAAATTTACAGGTCACGGCTTATCTGAGTGAGCTGAGCTCATAACAGTGGCTTCAAAGCCACCTTATCTTGTATGGACTATGTATGGTGTATGTGCTTTACACAACAAGAAACATTTCTTTTATTCGTTGGAACCATCTCTAGGGCTATAAGTGAGCAGGTTATGACAGTAAATGAAGAAAAGGAAATTGGAATGACTTATGCAGCAAGTAGTGCCACCAAATAGTAGCGGCAGGTTGGTGTGGCAACCCTGAAAATTTGAAATTATGTTAGCCGAAATTAGTGCCAGATTACAGTGGACCCTCGACCAACTATATTAATCCGTTCGAGAGAGCTTATCTTTAGGCGAATTTATTGTTAGTCAAATTAATTTTCCCCATAAGAAATAATGGAAATCCAATTAATCCGTTCTCGACAGCCAAAAGTATTAAGTTTTTTTTTTTTTTTTCATGAAATATACATTTCCCTACAAAGAAAACAATGAGACATGCACAATAACTACATAAATAAATGTTAAAATAACACTTACCTTTATTGAAGAGTATTGATGAGTGATGAGACACTGTTTTTCTTGAACACACTGGGATTTTCAGAGTGATTCATGAGTAAAGGCTTCACTTTGCATTCCCCACTAGCATTACACTAAAACATGAGAGTTAGCCTGTCTTTCATAGGCTTGTGTCCTGGAAGTGCCTTTTCCTCCTGAGTAATGTAGGTCCTGTTTGGCATTTTCTTCCAGAACAGGCCTGTTTCGTCACAATTGAACACTTGTTGGGGTTGGAATTTTTCAGCTTCACCATGCTTTATCACACTGTGTATGCCACTACGATTCTTAAATCTCTCAAACCAACTTTTGCTGGCCTTAAGTTCACCAATATGAGCACTAGTTCCAGGCATTTTTTGCTGTTCACTTGGGTGTTAGTCGACTGGTGTGGGTCGCATCCTTGGGGACAAGATTAATTAACCATTAAACTGTCCAAACGTAAATCTACGTTTTTTCAACATTTGAAAGTATGTAAAAAAACGTAGATCTTTTTTTTCTTTACATTTGAAAACGTGTAAAAAAAATTTGATCTACGTTTTTTTTTTTTGTTATATTTGAAAATATGTAAAAAAAGTAGATCTACTTTTGGAGCACTACGCACATGAACGTAAATCTGTTTGGACAGTTTTAAGGACAGGGTTAAGGACCCCGATGGAAATAAGTTACAGTCCTCGTTGATGCACTTACTTTCTTGGGTTATCCTGGGGGCTAACCCTCTGGGGTTAATCGTTTCTCGGTAATTGTTTCTTGTTAAGCCACACCAAAAACATACTCTCCACATCTTCGAGTGGTACAGCTGATGGTGGTGGAGCAGGAGCTGACTGTGGTATGATAGTATTTCAATAGTATTTCTCACCCTTTTTGCCACAGGGTTGGTACTAGAAGCTTTCTTTGGGCCCATGGTGGCTTGTTTAGCAGTTATAAGCACTAAAAACAATGGAATAATACAAATTTTATTGGATGTATGCGTGGAACCGTCCACCCTGGCTTGTAAACAATGACAGCAGGGCAGCTGAGGCGCTCAGGCTGGACAGACAGGTTCGGGGCGAATCATGTTGGTCGAGTTTTTCATCGTTGGTCGGGCCAAAACTTTTACGCTCCAATGCTTCGTGGGTCGAATTTATTGTTAGACTATGCCGTCGTTGGCCGAGGGTCCACTGTACTGATGGAACTGGATTACTGATTGCCGGATTAGTGATGGCCGACCTGTACTAGTAATATGAGGTACAGTATTCTTCTTTCATGTTGATTTTAATGTTAAATTTTTACTCTTATTTAAAATCCTTTTAATGTGTATTTTTTAATTTCAGTGCTGGGTTCAGGTATCTGAAAGTGCGGTTAAAGCTCAATTGGGCCCTCTATTGCAACCATACTGTTCCAAAGCTTTTTATGGAGAATGTTAGACGGAATCCTAATAAAGTTGCACTTATATTTGAAGGTCAGAAATGGACATTTGCTCAGGTTGGTTCTGTATCCTTAAAGGTCTTTATTTGTTTTATATAGTAGATAAAATTAATAATTTTAATAGATTTCAACATGTTTTTTTAAAAACACTTAGTTAATTTTACTTATCATATTTTCACTGGTTAAAAATCTTAACCAGTGAAAATATGCTTTAATGTGTCTTCAATAAGTACTAGTATACTTGTTGATGACTGGCTCTTATTTTTACACAAGTGCTTTTTAATGGGAAGGAGTCTCTATTTGTTTAAATAATATTACTTGGTAACAAAAATATACCTTTGTATAGATGAGTTAATCATGTATTACAAATGTTTAAAAAATTATAGAATTTACAGTACTATTTGGTACTAATTACAGTATTTATATTCCTCCGTATTCTTTTGGCAGGGCTGAGTTGTAAAAAGTTACTAAGAGTGAATAGTTGACAGTGTAGGATTTTAAATTTCATGTTGAGTATATATAAGCTTAAATTATGAAATATCTGAAAAACCACTGCTGAACGTTAGCAGTGTATAATGATGCTAGGTTCCCATGAAACAGTAGAATATTGAAGGTGGGCTGAAAGGATGATCATGTCTTTACTTTCCTGATGTGCAGGTATTCATCCCATTTAAATGAGTAGTAGAACACAGATAGTGATACTGTATTGGTAAAAGTAGTCAGGTGAGCAAGTGTATGAATAATGCTTATAAATTTTAATTTATAATATTATTAGCCTAGCATAGCTAGGCTAATAATAAAACTCTTAAAGAGTTTTATTATTACCCTAGCTATATAGTAGTCTCTCTGAAGATTTAAATTAGCTTTATTTCTTCTAAGTATCATCAATGGGTAGAGATACTGTTCATGTAACTTCCGAATTACATTTCAGTTTGGAGGTGTAGCATAGAATTGTTTTTACTAAACTAGTTTTCCCACCAAGGTAAGACTATCTGAAATAAGGAAGCATTCACCATTATTCATTCAGTAGCTGTCTTGCCAGAAGTGTGTTGACATTACAGTTAAAGTGACCCTCTGATTGCAGGATCCCCACAACTCCTTCGGAGTGAGTGCGGACACTGTACTTCCCACTCCAGGACTCAAGCCCAGCTAGCTGGTCTCTTTGAATCCCATCATGATGGTTAACTTGCTCATACTCCAACAGCTTGTTGAACCATGAAACCCACTTCTCTACTCCCATCAAACACGTACACAAGCCTGCTACATGCACAGTAACTTAACAGTCAAAAATTTATTAACCCCAGATCCCTTCAACCCTCTCATGGGATAACCCCAACCCCTTCTTCCTTCCACCCCAGCTTGTACACACTCTTGGTCATTCTACTCTGCTCTATCCTCTTTGAATACCTAATGACCTTAGCAATCTATCCTCCACCCTCTAAATTATACCTTTGATAATCCCACATTGTCTTCTGATTTCTACACTGAATTTTCTGCATACCATTCAAACTAAACATTGCTCTCAAACATGACATTTTCACTGCCTCTGGCCTCATTAGTGTTTAACCCTTTCAGGGTCTGTGCCGTAGATCTACGGCTTTACGTTAAGGGTGCACCACATAAAACAAATCCTGCAGCACACAGTGTATAATGAGAGAAAAAAACTGAGACCGTGATTTTCGATTAAAACAGCGACTTTGCAGTGTTTTTTCATATGTTTTTTATAGTTATATTTGCGATTTCTTGGTCTCATTTGATAGAATGGAAGACATATTACAGAAATAGAGATGATTTTGATTGGTTTTAGCACTGGAAATGGCTTGAAACGGAGCTCAAAGTAGCGGAAATGTTAAATTTTTGCCGATGTTCAAGAGTAAACAAATGACCTAACACATCTAATACACGCCAGCTGGTGGGTCTAATATATATTCACAAATGTGGTGGTGATATTTATACAATTATTACAATATTGCATAACAGTAAATCATCTATTTTTTGGTTTGAATAAAAATTCATTATGTGAATAAAAAATCAAAATGGAATTCATTGGTAAAGCCTCAAAATGTAACTAATGAACAGAGGAAATGTTAGTTCTGGACCCTATTTTGAAATTGGAATATTTTGAACTTTGTGTTAAATTGGCCAAATTACCAATTTCCGATCACTTTATTTTGTAGTTGAAACAGTTGACTTGGCGATTTCTTGTGCTTAATCGATAGAATAGAAGTAATACTAGTGAAATAGCTAAGAATTTGGCCGACTGGAATAATGTAATTGGCCTAAAATGGGAGTGAAAGTCGGCAAAATTGCCAATTCGTAAATATCATTGACACATCAAAATTCGCGAGACCATAATTTCGTCAATTTTCCATCAAATTTCGTACTTTTTGTTTTATTACCTTCAGAAAAAGATTCTCTACCATTTCATAAGAAAAAATAACAAATTTTTTTTTGAAAATTCTTGGACCCTGGTGTGCACTTCGAAATTTGGCCTCTGGACACTGAAAGGGTTAAAACCCAGGCTTCACTTCCACATATTGGTTGGCACCACTATCCTCAGGTACATCTCCCTTTTTGCCTCCTTAGATACACTTCTTTCCACGGATGCCTCAACAGCCCCTACCTCTTTCCTCCCTTGTCCTGTGATTCACCTTGTCTTTCCTAAACTTTTTTTTAACAAGTCAGCTGTCTCCCACCGAGGCAGGGTGACCCAAAAAGAAAGAAAATCCCCAAAAAGAAAATACTTTTATCATCATTCAACACTTTCACTTCACTATACATAATCAGTTTTTGCAGAGGTGCTCAGAACATAACAGTTTAGAAGCATATATGTATAAAGATACACAACATATCCCTCCAAACTGCTAATATCCTGAAACCCATCCTTTAGAGTGCAGGCATTGTACTTCCCATTTCCAGGACTCAAGTCCGGCTATATAAAAATAACCGGTTTCCCTGAATCCCTTCACTAAATATTACCCTGCTCACACTCCAACAGATCGTCAGGTCCCAAATACCATTCGTCTCCATTCACTCCTATCAAACATGCCCATGCACGCCTGCTGGAAGTCCAAGCCCCTCGCCCAGAAAACCTCAATTACCCCTTCCTTCCAATCTCTTTGAGGACGACCCCTACCCTGCCTTCCGTCCCCTACAGATTTAAATACTCTCCATGTCATTCTACTTTGATCCATTCTCTCTAAATGACCAAACCACCCCAACAACCCCTCTTCAGCCCTCTGACTAATACTTTTATTAACTCCACACCTTCTCCTAATTTCCACACTCCGAATTTTCTGCATAATACTTACACCACACATTGCCCTTAGATTGGACATCTCCACTGCCTCCAACCGTCTCCTCGCTGCTGCATTCACAACCCAAGCTTCACACCTATATAGGAGTGTTAGTACTACTATACTTTCATACATTCCCTTGTTTGTGTCCATAGATAATGTTTTTGTCTCCACAAATACCTCAGTGCACCACTCACCTTTTTTCCCTCATCAATTCTATGATTAACCTCATCCTTCATAAATCCATCTGCCGACATGTCAACTCCCAAGTATCTGAAAACATTCACTTCTTCCATACTCCTCCCCAATTTGATATCCAGTTTTTCCTTATCTAAATCATTTGATACCCTCATCACCTTACTCTTTTCTATGTTCACTTTCAACTTTCTACGTTTACACACACTCCCAAATTCATCCACTAACCTTTGCAACTTTTCTTTAGAATCTCCCATAAGCACAGTATCATCAGCAAAAAGCAACTGTGTCAATTCCCATTTTGTATTTGATTCCCCATAATTTAATCCCACCCCTCTCCCGAACACCCTAGCATTTACTTCTTTTACAACCCCATCTCTAAATATATTAACCATGGTGACATTACACATCCCTGTCTTAGACCTACTTTTACCGGGAAGCAGTCTCCCTCTCTTCTACACACCCTAATTTGAGGCTCACTATCCTCATAAAAACTCTTTACAGCATTTAGTAACTTACCACCTATTCCATATACTTGCAACATCTGCCACATTGCTCCCCTGTCTACTCTATCATATGCCTTTTCTAAATCCATAAATGCAATAAAAACTTCCCTACCTTTATCTAAATACTGTTCACATATATGCTTCAATGTAAACACTTGATCTTACACATCCCCTACCCATTCTGAAACCTCCTTGCTCATCTGCAATCCTATATTCTGTCTTACCTCTAATTCTTTCAATAATAACCCTACCATACACTTTTCCTGGTATACTCAGCAAACTTATTCCTCTATAATTTTTACAATCTCTTTTGTCCCCCTTCCCTTTATATAAAGGGACTATACATGCTCCCTGCCAATCCCTAGATACCTTCCCCTCTTTCATACATTTATTAAACAAAAATACCAACCACTCCAATGCTATATCCCCCCCTGCTTTTAACATTTCTGTCATGATCTCATCAGTTCCAGCTGCTTTACCCCCTTTCATTCTACGTAAAGCCTCACGCACCTCCCCCACACTCACATCTTGTTCTTCTTCACTCCTAAAAGATGGTATACCTCCCTGGCCAGTGCATGAAATTACGGCTTCCCTTTCTTCGTCGACATTTAAGTTCCTCAAGATATTCTCGCTATCTACCCAAAACCTCCATCTCCCTGTCTACTAACTCCCCTACTCTGTTTTTAACTGACAAATCCATTCGTTCTCTAGGCTTTCTTAACTTGTTTAACTCACTCCAAAAATTTTTCTTATTTTCATTAAAATTTCTTGACAGTGCCTCTCCCACTCTTATCATTTGCTCTCCTTTTGCGCACTCTCACCACTCTCTTCACCTGTCTTTTACTCTCCATATACTCTACTCTTCTTATAACACTTCTGCTTTGTAAAAAAAACTCTCATAAGCTAACTTTTTCTCTTTTATCACTCCCTTTACTTTATCATTCCACCAATCACTCCTCTTTCCTCCTGCCCCCACCCTCCTATAACCACAAACTTCTTCCCCACATTCTAATACTGCATTTTTAAAACTCATCCAACCCTCTTCAACCCCCCCACTACTCATCTTTGCACTAGCCCACCTTTCTGCCAATAGTTGCTTATATCTCACCCTAATTTCCTCCTCCCTTAGTTTATATACTTTCACCTCTCTCTTGCTTGTTGTTGCCATTTTCCTCTTTTCCTATCTACCTCTTAATCTAACTGTAGCTACAACTAAATAATGATCCGATATATCAGTTGCCTAAACACATCTGCCGAAATGTCCACTCCCAAATGTACTGTACATTTACTTCCTCCATACTTCTTTCCTCGAGTCTGATTTCTTTTATTTCCTAGTCTTGTTATCCTGCTCTTTTCTGTGTTCACTTTCAACATTCTTCTTTTACATCCCTCCCCAAATTCGTCCACCAGTCTTTACAACTTCTCTTCAGAATTTCCCAAAAGAATTGTCATTGGCAGATATACAGCACCATTTTGAACATCACATATTTTCTGTAATACGTAATGTATGCTGAATGCCAATCATGATGTATGGCTATATTTGTTTAGAGACGCATTCCATCCATTAAATTAGCATTCAGAAAGTCTCCATATATTTATTTATGTACAACATCACACACTGTTGCATACTTCTGGCCATTTATTACCAAGGTAAGCCACAGTAGGAAACCATTTTACTATTACTCATTCAGTAGCTGTCTTAAAAGAATAAAAAGGCACAATACTGTTACTGGAAACATACACAAATAACCTGCAGATAGGAGAAAGAAACTTATGATAACAGTCCTGTCCAACATGGACCATTAACGAAAGTCACACACACTGTGTGTCTAGTTAACCCTTTCAGGGTCCACAGACCCTCTCAGAGACTTGTTCTCAGGGTCCCCCAAATTTAAAAAAAAAAATTATTTCTTCTTATGAAAAGATAGAGAATCTTTTCCCGATCATAATGACACCAAAAGTATGAAATTTGATGGAAAACTTACGGAATTATGCTCTCGCGAAGTTAACGGTCTCGGCGATGTTTACGCATCGGCAATTTTGCCCACTTTGAGCCCTATTTTTGGCCAATTCCAATGTACTAATCTACAAAAATCATAATTATTTCGCTAGAACTCCATTTTTTCTATCGAATGAGTACAAGAAATCACCAATTTACCGATTTCAACTATCCAACACAAATTTCAAAAGATGCCAATTTCCAAATAGGGTCCAGAATAAACAAGAAAGACATTCCTGGCACTAAAATAACATTTCCTCTGTTCATTAGTCACGTCCCCAGGCCCCCTCTTACATTTTTTTTTGCTTTCCACTAGTCTGTTATGCAGACTACTGCATTAGTGTAGAAATGGTATAAATAATATTGGTGCACTTGTGAAAGAATATTAGACTCGCCAGTTGACGTGTATTGGATGCTTAGCATGATTTGTTTACTTTTGAACTTTGGTAAAAATCAAGCAGAAATGGTAAAAATCGAACATTTCTGCTACTTTGAGCTCAATTTCAAGGTAGTTTTCATTGTAAAACCAGTCAAAATCATCTCAATTTCTGTAATATGTCTTGCATTCTATACAATGAGGCCAGGAAAACTAGAATACAACAATAAATACCATACAAAAATATAGTGCAAAGTCTCTGTTTTAATCCAAAAACACGGTCAAAGTTTTTTTTCCTCATTACGTACTGTGTGCTGCAGGATTTTTTTATACTGTGCACACTGCCCACATAGACCCATTCTTTCATATGTAGGCCTACCAGCTTTCTCTCGCTAGATTTGAAGGCGCTAGAATTTATGCGTACTAGTACATCATGGACACTGGTGCGTAAGCCTTACTAGTACGTCCGAAACCCTAAAAGGGTTAATGGTCCTAGTTGGACCGAAACTTTGTCATAAGATTTTTCTTGTGCAGGCCTGTGTGGAGGTTATTTATGTAATAGTTGTCTTGCAAGAAGCATTCTCCAAATGACCGTTCAAACTACATTGTGCCCACCCACTCCTATGGTACTCTTTATTTTCTATTTCTACCATGTAGGCTTCCATACTGCCACACTTGTTGCAGAAAAACATGCAAAGTGAAGTCATCTCAAACAGTTCTTTTTCTGTATTTTAAATTCATACTGGATTTCAGGTTTTTTTCCTCATCAATTCTTTTTCTACAAGGCACATATTTTCAGATTGATGAATATAGCAACCGTGTTGGCAACTTCCTGGTGGAGCGAGGGTACAAGCATGGGGACACTGTAGCACTGTTCATGTATAATCGGCCAGAATATGTGTGTGTCTGGTTAGGATGTGCAAAGGTGAGCAAATTTTGTATGCTAAATATATACATCATACAAAAGTGTTGATTGCCTTTTCCGAAACCTCTTTACATAATGATTGTTTATAAATACAAACAGCGTTGCATGACTTGTACAGGTTTAGCATTTTGTTTCACAGTAATAATAATAATAATAAAAGAGGGGAAAGAGGGACTATAAATGTATTAATTCAAGGATTATGTGGAGTAAAATAAAGATTGGATGTGAAAAGTGGGTTATAGTAAGCGTGTATGCACCTGGGGAAGAAAGAAAGTGTAGAGGAGAGAGAGAGAGATTTTGGGAAATGTTGAGTGAATGCGTGGGGAGTTTTGAATCAAGTGTGAGAGTAATGGTGGTTGGGGATTTCAATGCTAAAGTGGGTAAAAACGTTATGGAGGGAGTAGTAGGTAAATTTGGGGTGCCAGGGGTAAATGTAAATGGGGAGCCTTTAATTGAGCTATGTGTAGAAAGAGATTTGGTAATAAGTAATACATATTTTATGAAAAAGAGGATAAATAAATATACAAGGTATGATGTAGCACGTAATGAAAGTAGTTTGTTATATTATGTATTGGTGGATAAAAGGTTGATGGGTAGACTCCAGGATGTACATGTTTATAGAGGGGCAACTGATATATCGGATCATTATTTAGTTGTAGCTACAGTTAGAGTAAGAGGTAGATGGGAAAAGAGGAAGGTGGCAACAACAAGCAAGAGGGAGGTGAAAGTGTATAAACTAAGGGAAGAGGAAGTTTGGGGGAGATATAAGCGACTGTTGGCAGAAAGGTGGGCTAGTGCAAAGATGAGTAGTGGGGGGGTTGAAGAGGGTTGGAATAGTTTTAAAAATGCAGTATTAGAATGTGGGGCAGAAGTTTGTGGTTATAGGAGGGTGGGGGCAGGTGGAAAGAGGAGTGATTGGTGGAATGATGAAGTGAAGGGTGTGATAAAAGAGAAAAAGTTAGCTTATGAGAGGTTTTTACAAAGCATTAGTGTTATAAGAAGAGCAGAGTATATGGAGAGTAAAAGAAAGGTGAAGAGAGTGGTGAGATATTGCAAAAGGAGAGCAGATGATAGAGTGGGAGAGGCACTGGCAAGAAATTTTAATGAAAATAAGAAAAAATTTTGGAGTGAGTTAAACAAGTTAAGAAAGCCTAGGGAAAGTATGGATTTGTCATTTAAAAACAGAGTAGGGGAGTTAGTAGATGGGGAGAGGGAGGTATTTGGTAGATGGCGAGAATGTTTTGGGGAATTTTTAAATGTTGAGGAAGAAAGGGAGGCGGTAATTTCATGCACTGGTCAGGGAGGTATACCATCTTTTAGGAGTGAAGAAGAGCAGAATGTAAGTGTGGGGGATGTACGCGAGGCATTACGTAGAATGAAAGGGGGTAAAGCAGCTGGAACTGATGGGATCATGACAGAAATGTTAAAAGCAGGGGGGGATATAGCATTGGAGTGGTTGGTACTTTTGTTTAATAAATGTATGAAAGAGGGGAAGATACCTAGGGATTGGCGGAGAGCATGTATATTCCCTTTATATAAAGGGAAAGGGGACAAAAGAGATTGTAAAAAATTATAGAGGAATAAGTTTACTGAGTATACCAGGAAAAGTGTACGGTAGGGTTATAATTGAAAGAATTAGAGGTAAGACAGAATGTAGGATTGCGGTTGAGCAAGGTTTCAGAATGGGTAGGGGATGTGTAGATCAAGTGTTTACATTGAAGCATATATGTGAACAGTATTTAGATAAAGGTAGGGAAGTTTTTATTGCATTTATGGATTTTGAAAAGGCATATGATAGAGTGAATAGTGGAGCAATGTGGCAGATGTTGCAAGTATTTGGAATAGGTGGTATGTTACTAAATGCTTTAAAGAGTTTTTATGAGGATAGTGAGGCTCAGGTTAGGGTGTGTAGAAGAGAGGGAGACTACTTCCCAGTAAAAGTAGGTCTTAGACAGGGATGTGTAATGTCACCATGGTTGTTTAATATATTTATAGATGGGGTTGTAAAAGAAGTAAATGCTAGGGTGTTCAGGTGAGGGGTGGGATTAAATTATGGGGAATCAAATTCAAAATGGGAATTAACACAGTTACTTTTTGCTGATGATACTGTGCTTATGGGAGATTCTAAAGAAAAATTGCTAAGGTTAGTGGATGAGTTTGGGAATGTGTGTAAAGGTAGAAAGTTGAAAGTGAACATAGAAAAGAGTAAGGTGATGAGGGTATCAAATGATTTAGATAAAGAAAAATTGGATATCAAATTGGGGAGGAGGAGTATGGAAGAAGTGAATGTTTTCAGATACTTGGGAGTTGACGTGTCGGCGGATGGATTTATGAAGGATGAGGTTAATCATAGAATTGATGAGGGAAAAAAGGCGAATGGTGCATTGAGGTATATGTGGAGTCAAAAAACGTTATCTATGGAGGCAAAGAAGGGAATGTATGAAAGTATAGTAGTACCAACACTCTTATATGGGTGTGAAGCTTGGGTGGTAAATGCAGCAGCGAGGAGACGGTTGGAGGCAGTGGAGATGTCCTGTCTAAGAGCAATGTGTGGTGTAAATATTATGCAGAAAATTCGGAGTGTGGAAATTAGGAAAAGGTGTGGAGTTAATAAAAGTATTAGTCAGAGGGCAGAAGAGGGGTTGTTGAGGTGGTTTGGTCATTTAGAGAGAATGGATCAAAGTAGAATGACATGGAATGCATATAAATCTATAGGGGAAGGAAGGCGAGGTAGGGGTCGTCCTCGAAAGGGTTGGAGAGAGGGGGTAAAGGAGGTTTTGTGGGCAAGGGGCTTGGACTTCCAGCAAGCGTGCGTGAGCGTGTAACTTAGATAGGAGTGAATGGAGATGAATGGTACTGGGGACCTGACGATCTGTTGGAGTGTGAGCAGGGTAATATTTAGTGAAGGGATTCAGGGAAACAGGTTATTTCCATATAGTCGGACTTGAGTCCTGGAAAGGGGAAGTACAATGCCTGCACTTTAAAGGAGGGGTTTGGGATATTGGCAGTTTGGAGGGATATGTTGTGTATCTTTATACGTACTGTATATGCTTCTAAACTGTTGTATCCTGAGCACCTCTGCAAAAACAGTGATAATGTGTGAGTGTGGTGAAAGTGTTGAATGATGATGAAAGCATTTTATTTTTGGGGATTTTCTTTCTTTTTTGGGTCACCCTGCCTCGTTGGGAGATGGCCGACTTGTTGAAAAATAATAATAATAATAATAATAATAATGTGAAACCACCCAGGGAGGTACTACCGTCCTGCCAAGTGAGTGTATAACGAAAGCCTGTAATTGTTGTACATGATGGTAGGATTGCTGGTGTCTTCTGTCTGTCTCATAAACATGCAAGATTTCAGGTACGTCTTGCTACTTCTACTAGTACTTAGGTCACACTACACATACATGTACAAGTATATATATATACACACCCCTCTGGGTTTTCTTCTATTTTCTTTTTAGTTCTTGTTCTTGTTTATTTCCTCTTATCTCCATGGGGAAGTGGAACAGAATTCTTCCCCCCTAAGCCATGCGTGTTGTAAGAGGCGACTAAAATGCCGGGAGCAAGGCCTGTATAGTATATTACTAAATGTAAAAGGAGAAACTTTCGTTTTTCCTTTTGGGCCACCCTGCCTTGGTGGGATACGGAAATGTAAAAGGAGAAACTTTCGTTTTTCCTTTTGGGCCACCCTGCCTTGGTGGGATACGGCCAGTTTGTTGAAAAAAAAAAAATGTGAATAAAAAATTTCATTGAAGTTGAAACAAAGATTTCAGTCAGCTTTGCTCCAATAATTTACTTTTAGATTGATTTTTGGTATGTATTTTCAGTATATCAAGTTCTGTGAAAATTATTCTTTGGATGGCATCCAGCTTCCACCTAGTTTTCTTGATAAGTGAATGTACGGTACATTCAACTGTTGATGCTTCACAATGTTTCTTGTTATGATTCTTAGCAGTTATGGTTGTTTGTATGGAGAATTCAATAGTAGTTTAAATAATAGCATTTAATAACAAAAACACAAGTCGGCAATAGATAAGTTGAAAGGAATTCCTTTCAGTATGTTTTATAATTAACTGAAGAATTTGAGGATTTATTTGGAAAGTAATTTTTTTAGGAGAGAGGAGCTGCTGGATAAGTACAGGTCAGCCATAGAAGTAGTTAGGTCTAAAGGAGGGATCCCAGTCATGTAGCATCTTGCCTAGAAAGGGAGTGGGCAATGAATGGATGTCTAGGGCAATTGGTATAAATTGCTGGCTAGACAGGTACTGCAAGGAACTTGCAATCCCATTCATTGATAACTGGGATCTGTTCTTCGGCAAATGTGATATGTATGCAAGGGATGGGGTTCATCTCTCTGGGGATGGTGTGGTTGCATTAGCCAATTCGATTGAGAGGGTAATTGATTACTTGTCTAGGAATTTAAACTGATAGATTATAGAGGTATGGGTGTTTGTGGGAAACAATCAGGCTGCAGCATTAGGGTTAAAAACAGCAGTTATTACCGGGATACCTCAGGGATGTTTAAAAGACAATATTCAAAATAAAGTTGCTAGTAATGGCAAATCAATTGATCAACAAACAAAGAGAGATAGTAGAGGGCAACAAGTGACTAGCTCCCTTAAGGTTTACTATACAAATAGTAGGAGTCTAAGAAATAAGATAGATGAGCTAAGATTACTTGCAAGTGTAGGTAATATAGATATTATTGGTATAACAGTGACCTGGTTCAACCTGAAAGATAGAGAAATGCCTTCTGAATGCAACATACAGGGTTATAGACTATTCCACACTGATAGGGTCAACAGGAAGGGTGGTCGAGTGGCGATGTATGTCAGAGAAAATTTAAATTGTTGTCTTAGACGTGATATAAGATTAGAAACACCGAACACAGAATATGTTTGGCTAGTTTCTCGAGGGACGTGACAAATTAATTTTGGGTGTGATTTATAGGCCCCCAAACCTTGATAGGGAGTGCAGTAATCTGTTATGGGACGAAATTCATAAGTCATCTAGATATGAAAATGTTGTGATAATGGGAGATTTTAACTTTAGACAAATTGATTGGAACAATATGACAGGAAATCTTGAGTCTAGTGACTGTCTTGATATGGTTCGGGATTGCTTTTTAGAACAGGTTGTGACAGAACCAACTAGAGGAAACAGTCTGCATGACTTGGTTCTTGCCAACAAAGATTCACTAATTAATAATCTTGAGGTTAATGATGAGCTTGGGGAAAGTGATCACAATTCACTTAGTTTAATATATCATGGAATTACCCAGATAACTGCAATCAAATCTCTGTCCCAGATTTTCGTTGGCCGACTTCATGGGACTGAAAAATTACCTGGGTGGGCTAAATTGGGATCTCCTGACTATGGGTCAGGTAGGTGATCTTGGTTGCCAATATGACATTTTTCAGAGCATAGTTCTAGCTGCCCAGACAACTTTTGTTCCGAGTAGGGAAATTAGATCTAACGAAAATGATCCCAAATGGATGAACAATAGATTAAAACATCTCACTGGCCAAAAGAGAGGCATATATAGGCATATCAAAAGAGGGTATGGGCAGTTAAGAAATCAATATATTCAATTTAAGAGAGAAAGAAAGGAATAAGAAAAGCAAAAAGGGATTTTGAGGCTACAGTCACAAGGGATTCAAAGACTAACCCAAAAGGGTTCTTTCAGGTATACAGAAGTAAGATTAGGGACAAGATTGGCGCACTTAAGAGTAACTCTGGTTAGATCACTGACGGTGGTAAGAATGTGTGTGAAATTCTCAATACCTACTTCCTCTCAGTTTTCACCCAGGAAAATGCTAGCGATATTCCTGAAATAATAGGTTATGTAGAACAGGATGATGATAAACTATGCACAATTGTGGTAACTAGTGACATGGTCCTCAGACAAATAGAGAAACTAAAACCTAACGAATCCCCAGGTCCTGATGAACTGTTTGCAAGGGTGTTAAAGGAATGTAAAGAGAAACTTAGCATACCTTTGGCTAATCTTTTTAACATATCACTACAAACTGGCATAGTGCCTGATAAGTGGAAAATGGCAAATGTAATACCTATTTACAAGGCAGGTGACAGGTCCTTGGCTTCAAATTATAGACCAATAAGCCTTACCTCCATAGTGGGAAAATTTATGGAATCAATAATTGCTGAAGCATTTCGTAGCCATCTTGATAGGCACAGATTGATTAATGAATCTCAACACGGTTTTACAAAGGAGCGTTCCTGTCTTACGAATTTACTGACTTTTTTCACTAAGGTGTTTGAGGAGGTAGATCATGGTAATGAATATGATATTGTGTATATGGACTTCAGTAAGCCTTTCGATAGAGTTCCACACCAGAGGCTATTGAGGAAACTTAAGGCACACGGAATAGGAGGAGAAATTTTTTCCTGGGTAGAGGCATGGCTGACAAATAGGCAGCAGAGAGTTTGCATATGTGGGAAGAAATCAGAATGGGGGCACGTCACAAGCAGTGTTCCTCAGGGGTCAGTGTTGGGCTCGTTGTTGTTCACAATTTACATAAACAACATAGATAAGGGAATAAATAGCGACATAAGCAAATTTGCTGATGACATCAAAATAGGCCGTCCAGTTCATTCTAATGAGGACACTAGAGCACTCCAGGATGATTTGAATAGACTGATGCAGTGTTTGAAGAAGTGGCAGATGCAGTTTAATGTAGACAAATGCAAAGTTCTAAATGTTGGACAGGTGAATAACCATGCCACTTTTTTTTTTTTTTTTTTTTTTTTCAACAAGTCGGCCGTCTCCCACCGAGGCAGGGTGACCCAAAAAAGAAAGAAAATACTTTCATCATCATTCAACACTTTCACCACACTCACACATTATCACTGCTTTTGCAGAGGTGCTCAGAATACAACACTTTAGAAGCATATACGTATAAAGATACACAACATATCCCTCCAAACTGCCAATATCCCAAACCCCTCCTTTAAAGTGTAGGCATTGTACTTCCCATTTCCAGGACTCAAGTCCGACTATATGAAAATAACCGGTTTCCCTGAATCCCTTCACTAAATATTACCCTGCTCACACTCCAACAGATCGTCAGGTCCCAAGTATCATTCGTCTCCATTCACTCCTATCTAACACGCTCATGCACGCTTGCTAGAAGTCCAAGCCCCTCGCCCACAAAACCTCCTCTACCCCCTCTTTCCAACCCTTTCGAGGACGACCCCATGCCACACATAAACTAAATAATGTAGATCTTAATACTACTGATTGCGTAAAGGATTTAGGAGTTCTGGTTAGCAGTAATCTAAAACCAAGACAACAGTGCATTAGTGTTTGCAATAAAGCTAACAGAATTCTTGGCTTCGTATCTAGAAGTATAAATAATAGAAGTCGTCATGTTGTTCTTCAACTCTATATATCCTTGGTTAGACCTCATTTAGACTATGCTGCTCAGTTCTGGTCACCGTACAGTGGACCCCCGCATAGCGACTTTAATCCGTGCAAGAGGGCTCATTGTTATGCGAAATGATCGGTATGCAAATGAATTTTCCCCATAAGAAATAATGGAAATCAAATTAATCTGTGCAAGACACCCAAAAGTATGAAAAAAAAAAAATTTTACCACATGAAATATACATTTTCCTACACACAAAGAGAAGGATACATGCACAATAGTAGAGTAGTACATGCACAATATATATTGTGCATGTACTACTCTACTAAATTAAGAATAAATGACACCTTTATTGAAGATGCAGCAGTGACTGATGAGACACTGTGTCCTGAGAGTGCCTTTTCCTCCTGAGTACTGTAGGTCCTGTTTGGCATTTTCTTCCAGAACAGGCCTTCTCACACTGTGTATGCCACTACGATTCTTAAATCTCTCAAATCAACCTTTGCTGGCTTTAAATTCACCAATATGAGCACTAGTTCCAGGCATTTTTTCCTGTTCACCTGGGTGTAAGTCGACTGGTGTGGGTTGCATCCTGGGAGACAAGATTAAGGACCCCAATGGAAATAAGTTAGACAGTCTTCGATGACACTGACTTTTTTGGGTTATCCTGGGTGGCAAATCCTCTGGGGTTAATTGTTTCTTGGTATTCTCAATAAGCCACACCAACAACGGTGCTACAGCAGCAGCAGCAGCAGCTGACAGTGCTACAGCAGCAGCAGCAGCAGCTGACAGTGCTACAGCAGCAGCAGCAGCTGACAGTGCTACAGCAGCAGCTGACAGTGCTACAGCAGCAGCAGACGATGCTACAGCAGCAGCAGACGATGCTACAGCAGCAGCAGACGATGCTACAGCAGCAGCAGCAGCTGACAGTGCTACAGCAGCAGCAGCAGCTGATAGTGCTACAGCAGCAGCAGACGATGCTACAGCAGCAGCAGACGGTACTACAGCAGCAGCAGACGGTACTACAGCAGCAGCAGCAGCAGCAGCAGCTGATGGTGGTACAACAGCAGCAGCAGCTGACAGTGCTACAGCAGCAGCAGACGATGCTACAGCAGCAGCAGACGGTACTACAGCAGCAACAGACGGTACTACAGCAGCAGCAGCTGACGGTGGTACAACAGCAGCAGCAGCTGTACCACCAATAGTAGCGATGGTTGATTGGGGTTTATTATACAACCTGGCCAGCTCGGAGACGCGCACTCCACTTTCATACTTATCAATGATCTTTTTCTTCATCTCTATAGTAATTCTCACCCTTATTGCTGTAGGGTTGGCACTAGAAGCTTTCTTGGGGCCCATGGTCACTTATTTTGCAGATAAAATCACCAAAAACACTGTAATAATACGAAATGTTCCGATTGTATGCTTGGATGTTACCGCGGAGGCTGGCTGGTAAACAATGCCACCGGCGGCACATGTGAGGCTGGCTAAGGGCGCACATTGGACGCGTCTCAGACGAAGAGCGGTGAGCGGGTTTTTTAGTGGTATGCGAGGCAAAATTTTTGCGATAAAAGCGAGCGGTATGCGGATTGAACGTTATGTGATGCGTACGGTATGCGGGGGGTCCACTGTATTACAGAATGGATATAAATACTCTGGAAAACGTACAGAGGAGGATGACAAAGATGATCCCGTGCATCAGAAATCTTCCCTATGAGGATAGACTGAGGGCCCTGAATCTGCACTCTCTCGAAAGGCATAAAATTAGGGGGGATATGATCGAGGTGTATAAATGGAAAACAGGAATAAATAAAGGGATGTAAATAGCCTGCTGAAAATTTCTAGCCAAGACAGAACTCGTAGCAATGGTTTCAAATTGGAAAAATTCAGATTGAGGAAGGATATAGGAAAGCACTGGTTTGGTAATAGAGTTGTGAATGAGTGAAACAAACTCCCGAGTACAGTTACTCAGGCTAAAACGTTGTGCAGTTTTTAAAATAGGTTAGATAAATACATGAGTGGGTGTGAGTTGGACCTGACTAACTTGTGCTGCTGGATCTGGTACCGTGCTCCTTCCTTGAGTGGAGGTGACCAGACTGGGTGGGTCATTGGGCTAATCCGGGGGGGGGGGGGGACATGGACCTGCTCCGCATGGGTCAGTAGGCCTGTTGCAGTGTTCCTTCTTTCTTATGTTCTTTGTTGCCCTTTCTCTTTCAGCAGTTCATTCCATTGACCATGTTCACATGGCAGCTTTATTTGGATATTCTCTACATTTTTTTTTTATCATTCTTGTTTTTTTTTTTTTCATTTGAGTATTGTTCTTTACATTTTTTTTTTTTTTTTTTTTTTTTTTTTTTTTTTTTTAATTTTTATGTATAGTGATTTTTTTTTCTATTCTTCCTCTTCCATACTCTAACTCTTCCACAGAATTCATCTCTTCTACAACTTAGTTACTTACATGTGGTTATTTTTATATAGCCGGACTTAAGTACTGAAAATGGGAAGTACAATGCCTGCACTTTCAAGGAAGAGTTTGGGATATTGGAGTTTGGAGGGGTATGTTATATCTTTATATATGCTTCTAAACTGTTGTATCTGAGCACCTCTGCAAAGACAGTGATTGTGTGAATGAGGTGAAAGTGTTGAATGATGAAAGTATTTTCTTTTTGAGGATTTTCTTTCTTTTTGAGTCACCCTGCCTCGGTGGGATACGGCTGGTTTGTTGAAAAAAAATATGTATGTATATATATATTTTTTTTTTTCAACAAGTCGGCCGTCTCCCACCTAGGCAGGGTGACCCAAAAAGAAAGAAAATCCCCAAAACAAAAATATTTTCATCATCATTCAACACTTTCACCTCACTCATACATAATCACTGTTTTTGCAGAGGCACTTAGATACAACAGTTTTGAAACATATATAAAGATACAATATAAAAAGTGACCTGAAATAATTACAGTATCAGGGCCCCCAATTATATACGTATATACCATCCTATTACACGTCCCACCAAACTGCCAGTATCCCAAACCCCACCTTTAAAGTGCAGGCATTGTACTTCCCATTTCCAGAACTCAAGTCCCGCTATATGAAAATAACCAGTTTCCCTGAATCCCTTCACTAAATATTACCCTGCTCACACTCCAACAACTCGTCAGGTCCCAAAAACCATTTGTCTCCATTCACTCCTATCTAACATTCTCATGCACGCTTGCTGGAAGTCCAAGCCCCTCACCCACAAAACCTCCTTTACCCCCCTCTCCAACCTTTTTGATGATGACCTCTACCCCGCCTTCCTTCCCCTACAGATTTATACGCTCTCCAAGTCATTCTACTTCGATCAATTCTCTCTAAATGTCCAAACCACCTCAACAACCCCTCTTCAGCCCTCTGACTAATACTTTTATAAACTCCACACCTCCTAATTTCCACACTTTGAATTCTCTGCATAATATTTACACCACACATTGTACTTAGACAAACTGGCTGTATCCCACCAATGCAGGGGTGTCTTAAAAAGAAAAATGAAAGTTTTTCTTTTTAACCCTTAAACTGTCCAAACAGATCTATGTTCACCTGAGTAGTGCTCCAAAAGTAGATCTACGTTTTTTACATATTTTCAAATATAACAAAAGAAACGTAGATCAAAGTTTTTTACACGTTTTCAAATGAAAAAAACAAAAAGATCTTTTTTTTTTACATACTTTCAAATGTTGAAAAAAACGTAGATCTACGTTTGGACAGTTTAAGGGTTAAATCTAGTAATTTTTAGAGGAGAAGGGGTTACTGGCTCCTTGCTCCCAGCATTTTAGTTACCCCTTATGACACGCATGGCTTACGGAGGAAGAATTCTTTTCCACTTCCCCAGGTGAAATGTATAAATATTTCAAAAATTATTATATCTTCCAGGTGGGAGTTGTTCCAGCTCTAATCAACTTTAATTTGCGACAGTTACCCTTGATGCACTCAGTTCAAGTTGCTGATTCAAAGGCAATTATTTGTGGAGAAGACCTACAGGAAGGTAATACCATTGGGTTTTGTTGACTAAACGTAATGGGAAATGTGTTTTACTGCAAGAAAGTAATGTTTCGTATCTGATTTTTTTACATTATTCATATGATTGTACTGTGTAATGTAGGTGAAGTTAAGGTTGAAAACTAAATTCCTGAAATTTCAAAAAATTCTACCAATATTATTATTTCCTTTTATCCTTGTACTACAAAGTGTTTATATGTAGTTAGTCAATATTTTATGAAATATATACATATTTTTTGTTTCTTTGTACAACCTGTACAGCAACTGGTGGAATTCTGGATAAAGTAAACTTGCCAGTGTATGTGTCTGGCTGTGATAAAGCATCACCCTCCTTGAAGGGTAAGTACGGTAGCTCCAAGTTCATTTTTTATGTAATTACAGTAATTTGCTAATTAATGGAAGTTTGCTTTTGTATACATAATTTTGCACATCTACTAAAGATATATTAGAGAACAGTTTCACTTGCTGATAGCCTGCTACCTACCTAGCAACACTTAAAGTGGCTTACACCTGGTGCAAAAGTTTATAATTAGAACTATAGTGAATTGCAGAATTTTTTTTAGATGGTCTAGGTATTTTAATTGTTCTTCAGAATTTGAGAGAAATTTAAGATAATTTTAGGTAGTAGGTTGGTAGACAGTAGCCGCCCAGGGAGGTACTGCTGTCGTGCCAGGTGAGTGTAAAATGGAAGCCTATAATTGTTTTACATGATGGTGGATTACTGGTGTCTTTTCTCTCTCGAACATGCAAGATTTCAGGTACATCTTGCTACTTCTACTTGCACTTAGGTCACACTACACTTGGATGTATGTACAACCATACATATATACATGCAGTGGTCCCTCGTTTTTCGTAATTAATCCGTTCCTGAAGCCGTTACTCTAAACGAAATTTACGATTTACGAATCAATTTTCCCCATAAGAAATAATGTAAATACAATTAATCCGTTCCTGACACCCAGAAGTATTAAAACAAAAAAATTTTTAACATGAAATATACATGTAGTACATAAACAATACAATGGGAAATGATGAATGAAACATTAACAGCATAACACTTACCTTTATTGGAGATTCTTCTTAGTGTATGGGAGACTGGAGGAGGAGAGAGAGTGGATTGTTTATACAGTTTGGAAGGGGAATCCCCTTCCATCAACACCTCAGGTACCATTTGCTTTTCTGGGGTTGCTTCTCTTCTCTGTTTCTTAATGCCACTAGGACCACCTTGAGAGTCACTGGAGTCCTGTCTCACAAAATAACTGTGGAGAGAGCTCCGTTTCTGGCATCTCTTTAACACTTCCCTAAAATGACCCAAGACTTTGTCACTGTACATGTTGCCAACCTGGCTTGCAACAACCTTGTTAGGGTGATGTTTCTCCATAAAGCTTTCCATCTTACCCCACATAGTAAAAATCTCTTTAATTTCTGAAGAAGGTACCTTCTTCCATCTCTCTTCCTCCTCCTCTGCAGCAAGATTCTGAGCTGCAATGTGTTGCTCTTCCTGCTGAAGCTCTTGCAGCTCCTCAGTGGTGAGCTCTTCATTGTGGTCTTCCACCAATTCTTCCACATCCTCCAAACTCACATCCAATCCCATGGAACTCCCCAGTGCCACAATTGATTTTACAACAGACATAGGCTCATTAGGGTCAGTCCCAAATCCTTCAAAATCCCTCTTGTCGACACAATCTGGCCACAATTTTCTCCAGGCAGAGTTCAAAGTCCTGGTAGTCACTCCCTCCCAAGCCATACCTAAAAGGGTTATGCAATGGAGGATGCTGAAGTGTTCTCTCCAAAATTCCCTTAGGGTCAAGTGAGTGTCTGTGGTCACAGTCAAGCACCTGTGAAACATTGCTTTTGTGTAGAGTTTTTTAAAGTTTGCAATAACCTGCTGGTCCATGGGTTGGAGGAGAGGAGTGGTATTCAGGAGCAAGAACTTTACTGTGATGAACCCAAACTCCTCGAAAATTAGGTCATCCAAGTTTGGAGGATGAGCAGGTGCATTGTCCATTACTAGCAGGCACTTGAGATCCAATTTCTTTTCCAGGAGATACTCCTTCACACTAGGGCCAAATACTTCATTGAACCACTCGATGAAAATTTCCCTCGTGACCCATGCCTTACTATTAGATTTCCAAAACACACACAATTTACTCTTCATAACATAGTTTTTCCTGGACACTCTGGGATTTTCAGAATGGTACACTAGTAATGGCTTCACTTTGAAATCCCCACTAGCATTAGCACAGAACATTAGCATCAGCCTGTCTTTCATAGGCTTGTGTCCTGGCATTGCCTTTTCCTCTTGTGTGATAAAGGTCCTCTTTGGCATTTTCTTCCAAAAGAGGCCTGTTTCGTCACAATTGAACACTTGTTCAGGTTTCAGTCCTTCAGCCTCTATGTACTTCTGGAATTCATGCACATATTTTTCAGCCGCCTTGTGGTCCGAACTGGCAGCCTCACCATGCCTTACCACACTGTGTATGCCAGTACGGTTCTTAAATCTCTCAAACCAGCCTTTGCTGGCCTTAAATTCATTCACATCACCACTATTTGCAGGCAATTTCTTTACCAAATCTTCATGCAACTGCCTAGCCTTTTCACAAATAATCTAAGTCATAAGAGTATCTCCTGCTAATTGTTTCTCATTTATCCACACCAATAATAACTAATCAACCTCTTCCAGTACTGGTGATCTCATTTTTGTCAGCATAGTTACTCCCTTTGCAACAACAGCGTCCTTTATTTCCTTTTTCTTGGCCACTATGGAACATAAGGTTGTGTAGGGTTTCTTATACATCCTGGACAGTTCGGCCACACTTGCACCACTTTCATATTGTTCAATGATGGTTTTCTTAAATTCAATCGTATTTCTCACCTTCTTTACCACAGGCTTGGCACTAGGAGCTTTCTTTGGAGCCATGGTAGCTTATTTAGTACTTGCAAGCACTAAAATAAATGGAATATTGTGAAATATTTCGCTGGAGCACGTGAGGGGACCTTCGCTCACTTGTAAACAATGCCAGACTGGCTGCCGCCCCAGCTCACGCCGTGGGTACGCGTCCCGGACGAACTACGACTCGCGAGTCAACCTATGAAAAGCGAGTCCATGTTTATATGAAAATACCCCTATGATTGGCGAAATTTACGATTGCCGGGAACTACGAAAAGCGGGGGACCACTGTGTGTGTGTGTGTGTGTGTGTGTATATATTATATATTATATATTATATATTATTTATTATTTATTATATATTATTTATTATATATTATTTATTATTTATTATTTATTATTTATTATTTATTATTTATTATTTATTATTATTATATATATATATATATATATATATATATATATATATATATATATATATATATATATATATATATATATATATATATATATATATATATATATATATATATATATATATATATATATAGAAACTTTTGTTTTTCCTTTTGGGCCACCCCACCTCGGTGGGATACGGCCGGTGTGTTGAAAGAAAGAATATATATATTTTTTTTTTTTTTTTTTATTATCACACCGGCCGATTCCCACCAAGGCAGGGTGGCCCGAAAAAGAAAAACTTTCACCATCATTCACTCCATCACTGTCTTGCCAGAAGGGTGCTTTACACTACAGTTTTTAAACTGCAACATTAACACCCCTCCTTCAGAGTGCAGGCACTGTACTTCCCATCTCCAGGACTCAAGTCCGGCCTGCCGGTTTCCCTGAATCCCTTCATAAATGTTACTTTGCTCACACTCCAACAGCACGTCAAGTATTAAAAACCATTTGTCTCCATTCACTCCTATCAAACACGCTCACGCATGCCTGCTGGAAGTCCAAGCCCCTCGCACACAAAACCTCCTTTACCCCCTCCCTCCAACCCTTCCTAGGCCGACCCCTACCCCGCCTTCCTTCCACTACAGACTGATACACTCTTGAAGTCATTCTGTTTCGCTCCATTCTCTCTACATGTCCGAACCACCTCAACAACCCTTCCTCAGCCCTCTGGACAACAGTTTTGGTAATCCCGCACCTCCTCCTAACTTCCAAACTACGAATTCTCTGCATTATATTCACACCACACATTGCCCTCAGACATGACATCTCCACTGCCTCCAGCCTTCTCCTCGCTGCAACATTCATCACCCACGCTTCACACCCATATAAGAGCGTTGGTAAAACTATACTCTCATACATTCCCCTCTTTGCCTCCAAGGACAAAGTTCTTTGTCTCCACAGACTCCTAAGTGCACCACTCACTCTTTTTCCCTCATCAATTCTATGATTCACCTCATCTTTCATAGACCCATCTGCTGACACGTCCACTCCCAAATATCTGAATACGTTCACCTCCTCCATACTCTCTCCCTCCAATCTGATATTCAATCTTTCATCACCTGATCTTTTTGTTATCCTCATAACCTTACTCTTTCCTGTATTCACCTTTAATTTTCTTCTTTTGCACACCCTACCAAATTCATCCACCAATCTCTGCAACTTCTCTTCAGAATCTCCCAAGAGCACAGTGTCATCAGCAAAGAGCAGCTGTGACAACTCCCACTTTGTGTGTGATTCTTTATCTTTTAACTCCACGCCTCTTGCCAAGACCCTCGCATTTACTTCTCTTACAACCCCATCTATAAATATATTAAACAACCACGGTGACATCACACATCCTTGTCTAAGGCCTACTTTTACTGGGAAAAAATTTCCCTCTTTCCTACATACTCTAACTTGAGCCTCACTATCCTCGTAAAAACTCTTCACTGCTTTCAGTAACCTACCTCCTACACCATACACTTGCAACATCTGCCACATTGCCCCCCTATCCACCCTGTCATACGCCTTTTCCAAATCCATAAATGCCACAAAGACCTCTTTAGCCTTATCTAAATACTGTTCACTTATATGTTTCACTGTAAACACCTGGTCCACACACCCCCTACCTTTCCTAAAGCCTCCTTGTTCATCTGCTATCCTATTCTCCGTCTTACTCTTAATTCTTTCAATTATAACTCTACCATACACTTTACCAGGTACACTCAACAGACTTATCCCCCTATAATTTTTGCACTCTCTTTTATCCCCTTTGCCTTTATACAAAGGAACTATGCATGCTCTCTGCCAATCCCTAGGTACCTTACCTTCTTCCATACATTTATTAAATAATTGCACCAACCACTCCAAAACTATATCCCCACCTGCTTTTAACATTTCTATCTTTATCCCATCAATCCCGGCTGCCTTACCCCCTTTCATTTTACCTACTGCCTCACGAACTTCCCCCACACTCACAACTGGCTCTTCCTCACTCCTACAAGATGTTATTCCTCCTTGCCCTATACACGAAATCACAGCTTCCCTATCTTCATCAACATTTAACAATTCCTCAAAATATTCCTTCCATCTTCCCAATACCTCTAACTCTCCATTTAATAACTCTCCTCTCCTATTTTTAACTGACAAATCCATTTGTTCTCTAGGCTTTCTTAACTTGTTAATCTCACTCCAAAACTTTTTCTTATTTTCAACAAAATTTGTTGATAACATCTCACCCACTCTCTCATTTGCTCTCTTTTTACATTGCTTCACCACTCTCTTAACTTCTCTCTTTTTCTCCATATACTCTTCCCTCCTTGCATCACTTCTACTTTGTAAAAACTTCTCATATGCTAACTTTTTCTCCCTTACTACTCTCTTTACATCATCATTCCACCAATCGCTCCTCTTCCCTCCTGCACCCACTTTCCTGTAACCACAAACTTCTGCTGAACACTCTAACACTACATTTTTAAACCTACCCCATACCTCTTCGACCCCATTGCCTATGCTCTCATTAGCCCATCTATCCTCCAATAGCTGTTTATATCTTACCCTAACTGCCTCCTCTTTTAGTTTATAAACCTTCACCTCTCTCTTCCCTGATGCTTCTATTCTCCTTGTATCCCATCTACCTTTTACTCTCAGTGTAGCTACAACTAGAAAGTGATCTGATATATCTGTGGCCCCTCTATAAACATGTACATCCTGAAGTCTACTCAACAGTCTTTTATCTACCAATACATAATCCAACAAACTACTGTCATTTCGCCCTACATCATATCGTGTATACTTATTTATCCTCTTTTTCTTAAAATATGTATTACCTATAACTAAACCCCTTTCTATACAAAGTTCAATCAAAGGGCTCCCATTATCATTTACACCTGGCACCCCAAACTTACCTACCACACCCTCTCTAAAAGTTTCTCCTACTTTAGCATTCAAGTCCCCTACCACAATTACTCTCTCACTTGGTTCAAAGGCTCCTATACATTCACTTAACATCTCCCAAAATCTCTCTCTCTCCTCTGCATTCCTCTCTTCTCCAGGTGCATACACGCTTATTATGACCCACTTCTCGCATCCAACCTTTACTTTAATCCACATAATTCTTGAATTTACACATTCATATTCTCTTTTCTCCTTCCATAACTGATCATTTAACATTACTGCTACCCCTTCCTTTGCTCTAACTCTCTCAGATACTCCAGATTTAATCCCATTTATTTCCCCCCACTGAAACTCTCCTACCCCCTTCAGCTTTGTTTCGCTTAGGGCCAGGACATCCAACTTCTTTTCATTCATAACATCAGCAATCATCTGTTTCTTGTCATCCGCACTACATCCACGCACATTTAAGCAACCCAGTTTTATAAAGTTTTTCTTCTTCTCTTTTTTAGTAATTGTATACAGGAGAAGGGGTTACTAGCCCATTGCTCCCGGCATTTTAGTCGCCTCATACGACACGCATGGCTTACGGAGGAAAGATTCTTTTCCACTTCCCCATGGACAATAGAAGAAATAAAAAAGAACAAGAGCTATTTAGAAAAAGGAGAAAAACCTAGATGTATGTATATATATATATGCATGTGCGTGTCTGTGAAGTGTGACCAAAGTGTAAGTAGGAGTAGCAAGATATCCCTGTTATCTTAGCGTGTTTATGAGACAGAAAAAGAAACCAGCAATCCTACCATCATGCAAAACAGTTACAGGTTTTTGTTTCACAGTCATCTGGCAGGACGGTAGTACTTCCCTGGGTGGTTGCTGTCTACCAACCTACTACCTATACCAACCTACTACCTATATATATATATATATATATATATATATATATATATATATATATATATATATATATATATATATATATATATATATATATATATGCATATGCATATGCAATAAGATCACAGTAAACAGGTGATTTCAAAATATGCAAAACAACCACTCTGAAAGAATAGAGAAATTCCAAGCGCTTTCGTGACTACTCGCATTATCAAGGAACTATGAAAGTGAAGCATCCAAGGAAGCTATATAAGGGGTCCGGCCAGCACCTCACTATCAGATCCCACAACGGTTAAACACGTGACGCGCGGCGAGCCAACTTGGATAGGTCCTTTGCACAACTCACCCCCAAGCTATTCTACCCAAGAAAATTTAAAAATTATTTGTCCAGTGTATTATTAAATTCTTCCCAAATTCTATTAATTATAAATGGATCTAATTTATATAAACCAAAGGAAATATTCATATTATTGTCAAAACTGCTTTTTATGAAACAAGATTCAATTATATTCCTGTCGACCATGGACTTGCTTGATACTACTTTCTCAACTTTTTGAAAATCAATTGGATGGTTAAAATCTCTTACATGAATAAATAGAGCATTGGAATCTTGTCCAGTTCTAATGCTATATTTATGTTGTTTTAATCTTAGTTCGAGATTTTTACCAGTTTGACCGTAATAAACTTTATCGCAAATTTTACAAGGAATCTTATAGACACATCCATCAGCATTTTGGGGGGAATTCTTTATCAAAAGTTTTTTTTACTGTATCAAGATTTTTGAATACAACTTTAATATTAAAAGTCCTAAGAAGAGAAGGCATATCAACCAAGTTTTCATGGTAAGGGAGAACCAACATATTTTTAGTTGAATAAGGCTGGTTGCCCCTTTTTGGATTATAAAAAGTGTTTCTAGCAACTTTAAAAGATTTATCAATTACATTTCTTGGGTATTTTAAATCATTACCTATTTCATAAATTTTGGATATTTCCTCATCTATGAACTCAGGACTACAAATTCGTAAAGCTCTCAAAAACGTTGATGAGAAAACAGACAGTTTGACTCTATCTTGATGCAAGGAATAATAGTTGACATAGGAATAGTTATTTGTAGGTTTTCTGTAAATTTTACTGTTGAGTTTGAAGAAAATAACTCATTGCCTTTTCTAGATGTTTTAATTATTAAGGGTAATAATGAATTCAAATTTAAAATTTACAGAAAACCTACAAATAACTGTTCCTATGTTCACTATTATTCCTCGCATCAAGATAGAGTCAAACTGTCTGTTTTCTCATCAATGTTTCTGAGAGCTTTACGAATTTGTAGTCCTGATCTTAATGAAGCTCATGTCTGCAGAAAGTCGCTCTGCCACGTCTGTAGGATGACCAGGAGCATTGTCTAATACCAGGAGGCACTTGAGGTCAAATTTATTTTCAATTAGGTAATTTTTCACAGTGGGGGCAATTGCATGGTGTAACCAGTCATAGAAAGAGTCCCTAGTGACCCATGTCTTACTGTTTGCCCTCCACAGCACACACAAATTAGCCTTAAGGATATTCTTTTGCCTGAACGCTCTGGGAGTTTCAGAGTGATACACCAATAAAGGCTTCACTTTGCAATCACCACTAGCATTGGCACACATCAACAGAGTAAGCCTGTCTTTCATAGGCTTATGTCCTCGGAGTGCCTTTTCCTCCTCAGTAATGTAGGTCCTGCTTGGCATTTTCTTTCAAAACAGGCCTGTTTCGTCACAATTAAACACTTGTTCAGGTTTCAATCCTTCAGCCTCTGTGTACTCCTTGAATTCATGCACATATTTTTCAGCTGCTTTGTGGTCCGAACTGGCAGCCTCACCATGTCTTATCACACTGTGTATGCCACTACGATTCTTATATCTCTCAAACCAACCTTTGCTGGCCTTAAATTCACTCACATCACCACTAGTTGCAGGCATTTTTCTAATTAAATCCTCATGCAACTTCCTAGCCTTTTCACATATGATTGCTTGAGAGATGCTATCTGTTTTTCGTTTATCCACACCAATAACGGTTTCTCAACATCTTCGAGTACTTGCGATCTCTGTTTCGAAAGCACAGTTAAACCTTTGGCAAGAACAGCTTCCTTGATTGCCGTTTTCTTGGCCACAATAGTAGCGATGGTTGATTGGGGTTTACTATACAACCTGGCCAGCTCGGAGACACGCACTCCACTTTCATACTTAGCAATGATCTCTTTCTTCATATCCATAGTAATTTTCACCCTTATTCCTGTAGGGTTGGCACTAAAAGCTTTCTTGGGGCCCATGGTCACTTATTTTGCGGGTGAAATCACTAAAAACGCTGTGATAATACAAAATGTTCCGATTGTATGCTTGGATGTGACCGCGGAGGCTGGCTTGTAAACACTGCCACCCACAGAACAAGTGAGGCTGGTTCAGGCCACACATGGACGCGTCTCGGACAAATTGCGTTGAGCGAGTTTTTTAGCGCTAGGCGAGGCAAAATTTTTGTGTTAAAATGTATCGCTAGGCGGATTTAACGTTATGCGATGCCATCGTTAGGCGAGGGTGCACTGTATACCCTATATACTACTGTACACCCAATTTAAATTTAAAATTATTTCTGATGAACCATACAAGTATAGTACATTAATTATACTTTCAAAATAACATATTGCATTTGATCATATTATAATACAGTACAGTAAGTCCCCACTTAATGTCGCCTATAGGTTCTTGGAAACTGCGACTTTAAACGAAATGATGTATGTAATGAAACCACACCTTGCTGTCCATTGTCAAACCTCTTTAAAATTTCTAGTTTTTTTCTGATGTTGCAGTTTTTTTTCTGTGGCTACAGACGGGTGCACAGTATATGTTTAGCACTCATTGCAACAGGGTTAAATTGATGAATAACTGTTTGCAAAGCAAAAATTATAAGGTGTACCTCCTACCACCATGCAGTTCAAAAACAAACAATAACAAATATGTTGGACTCACTGAGCACCTTCATTTATTGTTATGCATTTGTATAATTATTGTATATTATGAATTTTTATTTTACAGTAATTTGTATTCATTCAGTTTTTTTTCTTGTCACCATTATAACAAAATAACGTTGAATGAAATGACGTTATTTAAGGACCTGCTGCACAGCTAAAATTTGATACAATAAAAGACCCTTGAGGGAGTCATTGATTATGCAAATGCATTTTGGGCAGACTAAGCATAAGGCTTACTCACTATACTTAATTTTAGACCGAGAATAAAATTTAAGTTAGTATAGCTTGGGTAATACATTACATTCATAAATACAAGTTGCAAATGAAGAATTCTTCAATTGCAAATAAATTACATTGAAATTAAATCTGTTCAGTGACCCACATATTATGAAGTTGTTAAATTGGGGTTTGAAATTAAGGCATTGGGGTCCAATTGGGAACAGTTTTGGTAGGCCGCATGTACAGAAAGCAGTCAAACTGTGGGCTTAAAAAATAAATAACAAAAAGGCACAATATTGTGACTGGAAAAATACACAAATAACCCATACAAAGATGCATGTGAGTTAATAGACCAAATAGATGTAAGCTACATTTTAATATAAAATTGCATACATGTAAGCCTTCAAGTAACAAAAAATTTGTATATCACCTTTGAAAAGTACATAGTCACAATACTTGACAAGCTGAGAGTAGATTACACTCTAGCACGGGGCCCAATTAGGAGCAGTCGATCCAGTTGGCTTAAGGCCGACCCTGCATGGAAGTGTACTGACAGACAGTGTGAAAGTTATTAGGGGCTTTTAAACACTGTTAGTAAAGATGTTGGCAGATGGAGAACTTTTGGCATTTTCAGGCAATGAGTTCCAAATTTTTGGGCCTTTAGCTGCATGGAGTTTTTGAATAGGTCGAACAATATACCTGGAATGTCAAAGAGATACTTGTTCCTTGTACTGGTTACATGTGTTGTGGTGTAGCTCTCCAGATAGTATTTAAGCTCTGGGTCAGTGTTAGTATTGAGTATCCTGTAGACATAACATGCACAATAGAAAATGTGAATATTGTGTTGGTTAAGTAAATTTACACTTTGGGATAAAGGGGTGTGTGGTGTCTGTAGCCTTAATGAGTAATAATTCTGAGAGCTAAATAAATAGTTTTGATATCTGGCCATCTGTGTTTTAGTATTATGGGCTAAACAGCAATATTCAAAATTTGCTAGAATGCCTATCATACTGTTGGGTGATGTGAATGAAAGTGAAGCAGCCACAAGCAGCATTTATCAGAGATGACAGTATAATTAAATCAAGTTTAAATGCAGTGTTGTAATTAATTAGGGTTGAGAAATACACTGTTTTGTCCAAGACTGGACTTCATCATGTATAATACAGTTGTAACAAAGGTTCCATTGCACAGTTCCTTTCTTGCTATGGTCCAGCTTATTCCATTGTTCATTCAGGAAATACTTGAACAACAAATTCTGTTCACAATAGGGGCTGAGAACCTAGACTCTTTGTTGTGTACCTCAAGTCCAACGCCACCACCTCAGATAGATTCATTATCAGCCAAAGACAAACTGATTTACATCTATACATCTGGAACGACTGGACTACCAAAGGCTGCCATCATCAAGCATTATAGGTCAGTAATAAGCTTGGGTTAGTTTTTAAGCAGTACAGCCTTTCCTCACTTAATGACGGAGTTCATTTCTTAAGACCACATTGGTAAACGAATTCGTCGCTAAGTGAGGAGCATGCTATGATGGTAGTGGGTTGTCAACCATCTTTGATATTGTTTTAATGTCACCTTTGCACCATTTATAAAATTTCTGGTATATTTTGAAATGTTTATACAGTAGTTTACTGTATACTATAATAAATAGAATAGAGGAAATCAGCTCTAATATACAGTGGACCCCCGGTTAACGAACTTTTTTCATTCCAGTAGTATGTTCAGGTGCCAGTACTGACCGAATTTTTTCCCATAAGGAATATTGTGAAGTAGATTAGTCCATTTCAGACCCCCAAACATACACGTACAAACGCACTTAGATAAATACACTTACATAATTGGTCGCATTTGGAGGTGATCGTTAAGCGGGGGTCCACTGTACATTATTTTGGTATGCATACTGGTCAGAGAGCCCATTCTAAGTCCGAGTCGTTAGTAAATGAATACGTCACTAAGTGAGGAGAGGCTGTAATCACAATTTTAGTTTTTAACCCATTCACTGTCACAAACCTCGAAATTAAAAGTCCTGTCAATGTCACAATATTTCAGAATAAAAATTGTGTACTAAAATGCTAGAGAATTTTTTCTAAATGTAATGATGCCAAAAATGCAAAATTTGATGGAAAATTTATGGAATCAAGTAGGGGGTTGAGGAAAGAGTCTTAAAAATAAACACTGTAGGCATTCCAGTCACTAAAGTGACCTTTCCTCTGTTCATATTCCCAGGCTTCTCCTATATAACACTTTCCCTCCATTTTGAATCCAACATCAGTTTAAAAAATCAAAGGTTTATCCTATTTCTTGGCTAATAAAATTAAACCAAGAGTTTTTCATGGTTTAGGCCATCCCAAAAATTAAAGAAGACCTAGAAAAAAAAGCAGATAAGAAGGGGGGATCAGGAGGTCTCCTGCCCTTCCTTGGAAAAATCACCAAATATGAAATATTTCTGTCAATTTTGAGACCTTTTTCAGGCCATTTCAGGTCTTACACTGACCAGTATCACCTATGTTTCACTAGTATGTCTTCCTGTTTATCATTTGACACCAAGACACGGATAATGAAACCATGAAAACAACCTTAGAAAATGCCTCAGTCTCTGTTTTAACCCAAACTTAACATCAGAGGCTAGCTGTGTCTGCTGGTTAGATGTCCTCTTCATGCACAGCTCAGACCCATTGTTTCATGTCTTGGCCAAAATTTACCACTCTACATATTTGAGGGTACCATGATTAAGACATTAATGTCAGCACCACTCTCCTCATATATGTGGGAGACAGTGAAAGGGTTAAGCAGTAATGATCATTAACAACTATATGTTAGTTTTTAAGCAATAAAATTTCCTTATGCTTGGTAAGTGAATACTTTCTACAGCTCTGAAGCCAGGGTCAGTGCTGTAGTACTACGTTATGAGCTCCGCTCACTCAGATAAGCTGTGAGTGGTAAATTTGGGCCTAGGTATGAGAGAATTGGTTTAAGTGGTAAGTGTGCACCATACAAAAAAATCCTGCAACACACAGTGCATAGTGAGAAAAAAAATGCAACAGTGTTTTTGGATTAAAACAGTGACTTTGTGGTGTATTTTCAATTGGTTTTTATGGTTATATTTGCGGTTTCTTAGTCTATACTCAAATAACCAGCACATAGAAGAGAGGAGCTTATAACGACGTTTTGGTCTGACTTGGACCAAACTCTCTACTCCTGGGAACTCTTCTGTCCTCTGCCTTCCCAATATTTCCGATCTTTCTGATCTCAACAACCCCCTCCGTTCCTTAGACATCAAACTTACTTTCCGCCAGACTAACACTCTTTGCACTAATCTCGTTCATACCTCTCCTCCCTATACAGATGCTCCTGTCTACTCTATTTCTTGTTCTTCCTGTCCTCTTCAATACTTTGGAGAAACTGGCTGATCTCTTTCTGGTAGACTCAGGGAGCACAAAAGTAGTGTTAGACTTGCCGACACTATCAATGCTCTTTTCTGTCGCATCAGAGATCACAGCCATCCTCTTGACTGGTGTTCTGCTAAAACTGACTTCCCCACTTCCAACTTCAACAGTTGCTGTCTGGTTGAGTCCTCCCTAATACACAACTTTCCTTGTATGAATCTTAGTCCTTGCTTTGTCTCTGTAGATGCCTTCCTGTCCCACTACAATGTAAAATGCTCCGAACTTTAGAACACCTGTGACTTAGCCTGATTCTTCCTTTTTCTTCTTCTCCTCTTCCCTTTTCCTCTTTCCTTTTTCTCCTTTGGGGTGTCTTCCTTCTGCCATGTGTATTTGTTCCTTCTTTATTCATTATCCCCCCCCCCCCCTCTGTGTTCTTGCTCTTACCCTCTGTGGGCACCTAGCTCCCCTGCAGTGCTCCTCTTTCTTAGTATTTGACTGGCTCCTTGTCCTTCTTACTACCTCCCCCACTACTACTACTACCTTATACCTCCACTACCACTACTACCTTATACCTCCACTATTACTACTACTACCACCTCCTGCTTATATCCCCTCCCTCTCTCCTTTTCGTTAATGTGACTTTGTAAATGGTCCAAGTTGGACCGAAACGTCATCATAAGCTCCTCTCTTCCAGGTGCGGGTTATTTGTGTATTGTTCCAGTCACGGTATTGTGCCTTTTTTTTTTATTCTTTGTCTAGGTAGTAGGTTGGTAGACAGCAATTGCCTAGGGAGGTACTACCCTCCTGCCAAGTGAGTGTCAAGCAAAAGCCTGTACTTCTTTTACATGATGGTAAGATTGCTGGTGCCTTTTCTGTCTCATGCAAGATTTCAGGTACATCTTGCTACTTCTACTTACACTTAGGTCACACTATGCATGCATGTACAAGCATATATATACACACACACCCCTCTGGGTTTTCTTTTATTTTCTTACTAGTTCTTGTTCTTGTTTATTTCCTCTTACCTCCATGGGGAAGTGGAACAGAATTCGTCCTCCGTAAGCCATGCACATCACAAGAGGCGACTAAAATACTGGGAGCAAGGGGCTAGTAACCCCTTCTCCTGTATGCATTACTAAAGTTAGAAAGAGACTTTTGTTTTTCGTTTTGGGCCACCCTGCTTTGGTGGGATACGGCCGGTTTGTTGAAAGAAAGATAGATTTGAGGTTTCTTAGTCTCATTTAATAGAATGGAAGACATATTACAGATTGGGTTTAGGAATGAAAATAGCTTGAAATTGACCTCAGAGCAGCGGAAATGTTCAATTTTTGCCGAAGTTTGAGTAAACAAATCACATCATGCTTCCAATACGTGTCAACTGGTGGGTCTAATGTGCATTCATGAATGCATTGATATAATTTATACAATTACAGTATTGCAATATTGCATAACAGGTATGACTAAAAATTCTTTGTGCGAATAATAAATCAAAATGGAATTCACGTGTAAAGCCTGGGAACATAACTAATGAACAGAGGAAATGTTATTTTAGTGCCAGGAATGCCTGCATTGTTTATTCTGGACCCTATTTTGAAAATGGAAATTTTTTAAATTTGTGTGAAATCGGTCAAATTACCAATTTCTGATCACTTTATTAGTAGTTGAAATAGTTGATTGGGTGGTTTCTTGTGCTCAGTCAATAAAATAGAAAGCATACTAGCGAAATAGCTAAGAATTTTGTCGGCTGGAACAATGTAATTGGCCTGAAATAGAAGTCAGAGTGGGCAAAATCACCAATTCATAAATATCACTGATATTTACCACACAGCAAAATTCGTGAAAGCGTAATTTCGTCAGTTTTCCATCAAATTTCGTACTTTTTTGATTTATTACCTTCAGAAAAGGATTCTCTACCCTTTCATAAGAATTTTTTTTTTTTTAATTCTTGGACCCTGTGGACACTTCAGAGTGGAGGTCTGGCTGGACCCTCAAACAGTTAAACTAGATATACTTCCAGTAAATGAAAGATAGATGGGTCTCACATGCATGGCCTAACAGGACTATTTTAGCCACATGATTATTGTCTGAACTTATGAATTTATATACATATTAATGAATATATATTAATGTCCAAATGTCTCAGTCAAAATCTCCTATATCCCCTTCCTCCAACCTTTCCTAGGGTGACACCTACCCCACCTTCCCTCCATTACAGATTTATACATCCTCCAAGTCATCCTGATTTTCTCCATTTTCTCTAAATGTCCAAGCTACCTCAACAACCCTTCCTCAGCCTTCTTCATAATACTTTTAGTAACCTCTTGCCTCTTCCTAATCCCCAAGCTACGAATTCTCAGCATAATATTTACACCACACATTGTCCAAACCTAGGTAGTAAGTTGGTAAACAGAACCCTGTAATTGTTTTGCACGATTGTAGGATTGATGGTATTTTTTTTTGTCTCATAAACACTTGGGATAACAGGTATATCTTGCTACTTCTACTTGCACTTAGGTCACGCTACACATGCATGTACACACATATATATTTACACAGCCATCTGGGTTTTCTTCTGTTTTCTTAATAGTTCTTGTTTTTCTTTATTTCCTCTTATCTCTATGGGGAAGTGGAAAAGAATTCTTCCTCTGTAAGTCATGAATGTTGTAAGAGCTAACTATAATGCCCGGAAGAAGGGGCTAGTAACCCCTTTTGTATATATTACTAAATGTAAAAAGAAAGACTTATTTTTCTTTTTGGACACCCTTCTTTGGTAGGATACAGCCAGTTTGTTAAAAAAAAAAAAAAAACTGTCCAAAATAATTACAGGAGAGTGCTGGAATACCTGTCCTATCTCTTGGCCAGGTGCAGGTTGTTCATGAAACTGTGCCTGAATAGATAGAAATATGACTCACGAAATTGTAATGACAAGATTGCAAACAAGCCATACCACTGGTGAGGTTAGAACCCGCCTGTGGTATGGTTTTTTTTTAGATAGAAATATTCCAGGGGTCTCCTGTAATTATTTAAGGCAATGCATAGTGTAAATATTATGCAGAGAATTTGCACCTTAGTAATTAGGAGAGCTGAGGGGAAGTTGTTGAGGTAGTTTGAACATTTAGAGAGGATGTAGAAAAATAGGATGACTTGGAGAGTGTATAAGTCTGTAGTGGAGGGAAGGTGGTGTAGGAGTCACCCTAGAAAAGGTTGGAAGGAGGGGGGGTCGAGGAGGTTTTGCATGTGTGAGGGACTTGGCCATCCAGTAGGTGTGTGCATTTGTGTATTTGCTTTTGTTTGTTTTGTTTTAGGAGAGTGATGGCCAGTGGTTTTTGGGACTTGATGAGCTGTTAGGGTGTGAGCAAGGTTACAGTTTGTGAAGGAATTCAGGAAAACCAGTTAACTGGAGGTGAAAGTACAGTGCCTGCATTGAAGGAGGGGTGGGAATATTTGTTATTTGAAGGGACATCTGAACTGTATTATTGGAATGCCTCTGGAAAGTGATATAGTAAAGGATGGGTCACCCTACCTCAGTGGGAGATGGCTGGTGTGTTAAAAAAGAATATATTTAATTCTATGTTGCATATGCACATATGGTTAAATCTCAATTTAATGGACTAATAGAGGAGAAGGGAGGGGAGTGCTAATGCTGATTGTCCATTAAGTTCAAATGATGAAGTTTTTCATTGATTGATACAATGGTGGTCAGTTCTGGAAAAACAGAGTATGTCCATTAAATTCAAAATCTGTTAACCTAGCAGACTGTACCAATAATTGATAATTCTAGATTTTATGGACTTTGTTGTTTCTATCTGGCCACAGATTGTGTCCATTCGGTCTGGAATTTGTTGATTATGGGTCTTTTAAATTTTAGTTTTATTGTAATGTGCCAGACTTCTATGTGTACACTTGATCTATGCTGACTTGACACAGTGCTTTTTATTCCATTAGTTGCCTTCCAAGCTTTAAGAAATTTATATTTGCTTTTTTTCTTATTTTCTGCTTCCTTGAAGGTATATGTTCTTCTCTAGTGGTGTTCACTATATGATTGCCCTGGGAGATGATGAGGTTTTATACAATCCGCTTCCTCTGTATCACAGTGCTGGGGGTATGGTTGGCATCGGCCAGGTTAGTGTAGAGCAAATCTTATATTAATAATGAGTAACATTACCACATCAGAGCCATATTGTCATTTTTCTCATTTACACAATTAAATAAGTTTAATACTAATGTTGTTATATTTTTTATTACTGCACAGAGTTTGTTCTCACACTTCTTGAGTTAATATGCATGCATTTTATTTTTTGTTGGAGTGAAAATAACAAACGCATGCACAGCTCTATTCTAACATCGACTGCTGTACACTGTTCATTATTTAATTATGAGATAATGAAGTGCAACATAGAAACAATTATTCACACAATTCATGAGTCACAGTATCATGTATCGCCTTTTATTTATGTTCAGAAAAAGTCATTCCTCAGACAGTGATGTTAGGTCTGGATGTCAGGGAAATGCATTTAGATACAGTAGTAACGAGAATAAAGAAAAATGGATCAGATTTCCTTGCATGTCATTATTTGTAATATATTTCATACCTTGTGTCTTGATCATACCTTACATTAGAAAAAAAATCTAAAATATTTCATTCATGTGCAGTGTTCGGAGTGCTGTATTATTATGTATTTAAATAAATTATTATCCTCTGCATTTCCTTAATATTACTAAGTATATCTTTTCATATAGGTTTTGTTATTTAACAACACTGCAGTGATACGCCAAAAGTTCTCTGCATCACAGTACTGGGTTGAGGCCAAGAAATATGACTGCACTGTAAGTAATCAACATGATTTATACCCAGAACAATTTTAATAATGCTGTATTAAAAATAAATTTAAGTAAAAATATAATAGTTATCCGCAATCTTAAAATGTTCTTTTTAAATTTTGTAATTAATAATCAAGAAGGGGTTACTAGCCTCTTGCTCCTGGTATTTTAGTTGCCTTTTTTGCTACACATGGCTTATGGAAGAAGGATTCTTCTTCACTTCCCCATGGATATTGGAGTTTGGAGGGGCATTTGAGCTGTAATCTCAACTTGCCTCTGGCAAGATGGTGATGGTATGAGTGATAGTGAAAATGTTCCTTCTTTTCAGGTCACCTTACCTTAATGAGAAATGGCTGGTGTATTAAAAAAAAGTTAGAGTATGTTAGAATAAAATGAAAGACACTGAAAAATCCAATGCAAGTAAAGGAGAGAGATAAGAGAGTGGGAAGATATTTGTTTCATGTGTGATATGAGGGGGGATGGAATGTGTGGAAGATGGGGTATAGATTAAGAATAGATTTGTGAAGAGCATCACAAAATGAGTAGAGAAAGAGCCAGGGCTCAAGTTAGTTGACGGATAATGAGAGCCTTCAAAACTAGGGACGCCAAGCCCATGATGATTATCTTCAAATCGCTTGTTATCTCTAGGCTGGAAAGCTGCTGTACACTAACATGCCCCCTTCAAGGCAGGTGAAATTGCTGACCTGGAGAGTGTACAGAGAACTTTCCTGGCACACACAAGTATGATAAAGCACCTAAATTACAGGGAATGGTTGAAGTCCCTAAATTTGTATTCCTTGGAATGCAGGTGAGATTGATACATGATAATATACACTTGGAAAATCCTAGAGGAATTAGTACCAAACTTGCACACGAAAATCACTCCCTACGAAAACAAAAGACTCGGTAGGAAGTGCAACATTCCCCCAGTGAAAAGCAGGGATGCCATGAGTACACTAAGATACAACACAGTAAGTGTCAGGGGCCCAAGACTGTTCAACAGCCTCCCAGCATACAAAAGGGGGATTACCAATAGTCCCCTGGCTGTCTTCAAGAAGGCACTGGACAGGTACCGAAAGTCAGTACTTGATCAGGCAGGGTGTGGTTCATACGTCGGTTTATATGTGGCCAGCAGTAGCAATCTGGTTGATCAGACCCTGATCCACTATGAGGCCTGGTCTCAGACCAGGTTGTGGGGACGTTTACCCCCAAAACCCCTTCCAGGTATACAGTGGAACCTCAAAAATCGAGCGTATCACATATCAGCATGTTGCACTTCAAAAATTGTATCCCTTGTACTTCTCTGTATCATGTTCAAATTAATAAATAAATAAATAAATCGAACATTTCGAAAATAGGACCATTTTTTCGGACAAACTGTGTCCCTATTATCGAACGCGCCCCTATTTTCGGACCGCCAGGTATGGGACCTATCTGCCGCCCACTCTGTCCGCGTCCCCGCGCAGGCGCCGTGAGCAGTCTAGCTTTGTTTATACTTGAGTGAACACTAACCTGTGCTCTCATTCACGCATTTTACTATTATTTCGTTGTGTTTAGTGCTTGTGGGACTGTGAAATAAGCTGCCATGGGCCCAAAGAAACTTGCTAGTGGTACCCCTGTGGTAAAGAAAGTGAAAAACACCATAGATGTGAAGAAGGAAATAATACAGAAGTATGAGAGTGGTGTGAGACTTGTTGAGCTTGCCAGGATGTATGGGAAAAACAAGTCGACCATCGGTTCTATCCTGTCAAAGAAAGAACAAATCAAGGAAGCTGATGTTGCGAAAGGTGTTAATATAGGGAGTGGATGAGGTGCCTTCTTCAAAGATTAAGGAGATTTGTGCCAAGTGGAATGATGTCCAAATGTTTGTGCAGAAGTACCACCCTGAGCAAGCTGAAACAAGCCATATTTGCAACAAGTTCAGTGACAGAATCATGTCCCATTTTAGGGAAATGTTAAAGAGGTGCCAGAAACAGAGGACTGTGGACAGTTATTTTGTGAGACAGAGGTCCAGTGACTCTCAAGCTGGTCCTAGTGGCATTAAAACACAGAGAAGGGAAGTAACCCCAGAGAGGGCTTTACCTGAAGTCCTCATGGAGGGGGATTCTCCTTCCAAACACTAACCCCAACTCCCTCGCTCCTCCTCCCTATCTTCCAGATGCCATCACCAATCTTCAATAAAGGTAAGTAAAAATGTTATTTTATATGTATTACTATACATAATTAAAAACTATAGTATTTGTTGTATGTAAAACTGTAATTAATCTCTATAAAATGTAATTTTTGTGTGAATATTTTTGGGTTTCTGGAACGGATTAATTGCATTTCCATTATTTCTTATGGTAAATATTGCTTCGAATTTCAGACTTTTCGAATTTAGAACTAGCTCCTGGAACGGATTAAGTTCGATTTTTGAGGTTCCACTGTACTTGACTTTTGGTATCTGGTGTTAAGTTATTTACTAATTTTCCACTATCTGACTAGAAAACAAAGCCTTTAAACATACAAATCCGCTAAGAGAGGTCACCAAGTGGCACTGTAGAGTAACATCAGCTAGTGATGAGAGCCACCTTCAAATGTAAGGGAGTCATGGAGCAGGTGGGGGCTTGAACCCTTGGCAAGTGAGTCCTAAAGTTCACAGGCAGCGTGTTAACCTCTTGGCCTGTGAGTTTTAGGACTCTCTTGCCATGGGTTCAAGCCTCGCCCATTCCCTGATTTGTTTCCAATTGTGTTATTACAATTTCACGAGTCTTGATATGTAAGAATAAAGGGTAGTGATGTCTTTGACACCTCACACTGATCTCATAGTCACCCAGTGAAGGTCATCTATTGCTGCTGACTCATTAATTACTCCGTAAAAGGTGACAATTTAACTAGAAGTGTGATGTATAAAAAAAAACTTGTAAGGCATTGTTTAATCCTTCAAGAGATTTTCTTGACTGGCTTGATGGTAACAAAGGGTTCTTGATCCAAGAAATTGGAGCTACACTCATTCCTTGGATCAAACCTGATTACCTCTCATTTCACAGATGTTGTATGACCCTTATATTTTTAACACTTCCCCATGAATATAAAAGTCCCTATGGATAAAAAATTCCCATGAATGTAATAATCCCTGGAGGTGGGAAGTACAATGCCTGTGCTTTAAAGAAGGGATTTGGGATATTTGCCACTTGGAATGTCCCCTGAACTGTCATATCTACGTGCTTCTGCAAAGACAGTAATTATGTGTGAATGATGGTGAGAGTGTTTCTTATTTGGGTCACCCTGCTTTGGTGGGAGACGGCCAGTGTGTTGAAAAAATAAAAATCTCCATAAATATAAAAATACCCATTAAAGTAATAAAATTCCCTTGAATATAATAAAAATTCCCATGCATACAAAAAATCTCCATGAATATAATAAAAATCTGACTGGAGAGTCATTTGCATTCTGACATATGTGATTTTGGCAAGAGAGCTGTTAATGAATGATAATGAATGTTTCCTTCTTTTGGCCGTGCTACCTTGGTGAAACATGGTCAGTGTGTTAACTAACTATATACTTTTAATTGAAAACTACAATTTGCATACTTCATTCCTATAAACATATTTTGAAGTGCTATTTATATACCAGGTCACCCTGCCTCGGTGGGAGACGGCCGACTTGTTGGAAAAAGAAAAAATTATATACTGCCAAACTTAGGAAGGATCAATATATTTTTAAGGTGGAATCAGTTAAAAACATCATTACTTGAACATCCTGTTACTAACCAAAGTTCAACCTGCCACATTATAATTTTATAAATAGTGTTCTTTAGGTTTTACAGGTGTTTATATTAAAATTATCAACTTGTATTAGGAACAGTACTATGGTATTTTACTGAAGATCTGGCACATCAAAGTTACTTGGTTAGTGCCCCTACCTTTTGCATATATGTACTATATTTTCTTTTTTCAGCACGTCGGCTGTCTCCCACTGAGACGGGTGACCCTCTACTCTTTCTCATTTACATAACCTACCAAATGCATCACAACTACTCAAACCCACACTGTTTGCAGATGACGCTACATATGTCTTCTCTCACCCAAGCCCAGTCATGCTAGCCAATACTGTAAATACTGAATTACAGAAAATATCTACCTGGATGATGACTAACAAACTTACTCTCAACATTGACAAAGCCTACTTCATTCAGTTTGGAAACAGAACTACAGATGTCCCTCTTAACATAATGATAAACGGATCACCTGTCACAAAGCTCACAGAGGGAAAATTCTTAGGAATCCACCTTGACAATAGGCTCAAATTTCTAACACATGTACAACAAATTTCCAAGAAAATTTCCAAGACCGTAGGCATACTATCAAAGATATGGTACTATGTTCCACAGTCAGCCCTCCTGGCCCTATATCACTCACTCATTTACCCCTATCTCACTTATGGAATTTGTGCATGGGGCTCAACAACAATAAACCATCTCAGACCATTAATTACCCAACAAAAGGCTGCAGTCAGAATGATAACAAATTTCCACTACCGGCAGCACACTCCACCAATATTCAAAATTCTAAACTTACTCACTGTACAAAACATCCATACTTATTATTGTACCTACTACATACATAGAACACTTAACTTGGATATAAACCCTCCCCTCAAACGTCTCCTTACCAACCTCAAAAGAACACATGAACGTAACACAAGGCACAGATCACTCTCTGATGTTCCTCGTGTCCATCTCACACTATGCAAAAACTCAATGCACATAAAAGGCCCAAAAATCTGGAAGTAATTACCTGTGACCATAAAAGAAACACTGTCTGTTTATGAATTCAAGACTCTTCTTAAAAACCACTTACTCACCCACAACTAAATAAATACTGCATAACTGTTTCTCAAAAATTATAACCTGTGACCCTACATTACCTAAAAGAATACTCCAATCTCTTGAATGCACAGTAACTCGTCAAATTACTAAATGATCTGTCTTTGAAATACTCATTTATGCTTAATTGTTATTTGTTTACTGTCATTTTCACCACTGTATATATCATTGCTTAGTTAATCTTAAGTTAATTTTAAGCCTGCCCATAATGTTCTGCATACAAGGGGCTTTTGGCATGTACACTTAACCACTGTATTTCTTTGTACATCTATGTATCATGTCCAAAAAATAATTCACACATTATCACTGTCTTTGCAGAGGTGCCCAGATGTGACAGTTTAGATGTCACTTCAAACAGCCAATATCCCAAACCCCTCCTTGAAAGTGCAGTCATTCTACTTCCCACCTCCAGGACTCGAGTCCTGTTTGCCGGTTTCCCTGAATCCCTCATGAAATATTACCCTGCTCACACTCCAACAGCTCATCAGGTCCCAAAAACCATTTGTCTCCATTCACTCCTATCTAACATGCTCTCACATGCCAGCTGCAAGTCCAAGCCCCTTGCACACACAAACCTCTTACCCCCTCCCTCCATCTTTTCTCTTAGGACAGCCCCTACCCCTCCTCCCCTCCACTACAGATTTATACAGATTTCACAAGTGCTCTTTGATTTCATAGTCATTTAATGTATGCTTCATACTTTCTTTTTACGTATATTTAAACCAATTAGCTGAACTTGAGTCCTGGAGGTGGGAAGTACAGTGCCTTCACTCTGAAGGAGGGGTGAGGATAGTTGCAATGTGGAATGACACTTGAACTGTGTGTTTGTGCCACTAGCAAGATGGTAACACAGTGAATAATGATAAAAGTGTTTCTTTTTCAGGTCACCCTACCTTGGTTGGGGATGGCCATTGTACTTAAAAAAACAAAGTAGTAATATTTAATAATTTAATATTATACAACAGGTCGCCCAATACGTAGGAGAGATCTGTCGCTACCTCCTCAAAACTCCAGAGAAACCCGAAGACAAACAGCATAAGGTATGTATTTGTTGTTATCTGTTCACATCTAGTAATATTGTACTGTACTGTACTTCATACTCACTCAAACATAATCACTGTTTTTGCAGAGGTGCTCAGAATACAACAGTTTAGAAGCATATATGTATAAATGCAGAGGAGAGAGAGAGATTTTGGATGTTAAGTGAATGTATAGGAGCCTTTGAACCAAGTGAGAGAGTAATTGTGGTAGGGGACCTGAATGCTAAAGTAGGAGAAACTTTTAGAGGGTGTGGTAGGTAAGTTTGGGGTGCCAGGTGTAAATGATAATGGGAGCCCTTTGATTGAACTTTGTATAGAAAGGGGTTTAGTTATAGGTAATACATATTTTAAGAAAAAGAGGATAAGTAAGTATACAAGATATGATGTAGGGCGAAATGACAGCAGTTTGTTGGATTATGTATTGGTAGATAAAAGACTGTTGAGTAGACTTCAGGATGTACATGTTTATAGAGGGGCCACAGATATATCAGATCACTTTTTAGTTGTAGCTACACTGAGAGTAAAAGGTAGATGGGATACAAGGAGAATAGAAGCATCAGGGAAGAGAGAGGTGAAGGTTTATAAACTAAAAGAGGAGGCAGTTAGGGTAAGATATAAACAGCTATTGGAGGATAGATGGGCTAATGAGAGCATAGGCAATGGGGTCGAAGAGGTATGGGGTAGGTTTAAAAATGTAGTGTTAGAGTGTTCAGCAGAAGTTTGTGGTTACAGGAAAGTGGGTGCGGGAGGGAAGAGGAGCGATTGGTGGAATGATGTGAAGAGAGTAGTAAGGGAGAAAAAGTTAGCATATGAGAAGTTTTTACAAAGTAGAATTGATGCAAGGAGGGAAGAGTATATGGAGAAAAAGAGAGAGGTTAAGAGAGTGGTGAAGCAATGTAAAAAGAGAGCAAATGAGAGAGTGGGTGAGATGTTATCAACAAATTTTGTTGAAAATAAGAAAAAGTTTTGGAGTGAGATTAACAAGTTAAGAAAGCCTAGAGAACAAATGGATTTGTCAGTTAAAAATAGGAGAGGAGAGTTATTAAATGGAGAGTTAGAGGTATTGGGAAGATGGAGGGAATATTTTGAGGAATTGTTAAATGTTGATGAAGATAGGGAAGCTGTGATTTCGTGTATAGGGCAAGGAGGAACAACATCTTGTAGGAGTGAGGAAGAGCCAGTTGTGAGTGTGGGGGAAGTTCATGAGGCAGTAGGTAAAATGAAAGGGGGTAAGGCAGCCGGGATTGATGGGATAAAGATAGAAATGTTAAAAGCAGGCGGGGATATAGTTTTGGAGTGGTTGGTGCAATTATTTAATAAATGTATGGAAGAGGGTAAGGTACCTAGGGATTGGCAGAGAGCATGCATAGTTCCTTTGTATAAAGGCAAAAATTATAGGGGGATAAGTCTGTTGAGTATACCTGGCAAAGTGTATGGTAGTTATTATTGAAAGAATTAAGAGTAAGACGGAGAATAGGATAGCAGATGAACAAGGAGGCTTTAGGAAAGGTAGGGGGTGTGTGGACCAGGTGTTTACAGTGAAACATATAAGTGAACAGTATTTAGATAAGGCTAAAGAGGTCTTTGTGGCATTTATGGATTTGGAAAAGGCGTATGACAGGGTGGATAGGGGGGCAATGTGGCAGATGTTGCAGGTGTATGGTGTAGGAGGTAGGTTACTGAAAGCAGTGAAGAGTTTTTACGAGGATAGTGAGGCTCAAGTTAGAGTATGTAGGAAAGAGGGAAATTATTTCCCAGTAAAAGTAGGCCTTAGACAAGGATGTGTGATGTCACCGTGGTTGTTTAATATATTTATAGATGGGGTTGTAAGAGAAGTAAATGCGAGGGTCTTGGCAAGAGGCGTGGAGTTAAAAGATAAAGAATCACACATAAAGTGGGAGTTGTCACAGTTGCTCTTTGCTGATGACACTGTGCTCTTGGGAGATTCTGAAGAGAAGTTGCAGAGATTGGTGGATGAATTTGGTAGGGTGTGCAAAAGAAGAAAATTGAAAGTGAATACAGGAAAGAGTAAGGTTATGAGGATAACAAAAAGATTAGGTGATGAAAGATTGGATATCAGATTGGAGGGAGAGAGTATGGAGGAGGTGAATGTATTCAGATATTTGGGAGTGGACGTGTCAGCGGATGGGTCTATGAAAGATGAGGTGAATCATAGAATTGATGAGGGGAAAAGGGTGAGTGGTGCACTTAGGAGTCTGTGGAGACAAAGAACTTTGTCCTTGGAGGCAAAGAGGGGACTGTATGAGAGTATAGTTTTACCAACGCTCTTATATGGGTGTGAAGCATGGGTGATGAATGTTGCAGCGAGGAGAAGGCTGGAGGCAGTGGAGATGTCATGTCTGAGAGCAATGTGTGGTGTGAATATAATGCAGAGAATTCGTAGTTTGGAAGTTAGGAGGAGGTGCGGGATTACCAAAACTGTTGTCCAGAGGGCTGAGGAAGGGTTGTTGAGGTGGTTCGGACATGTGGAGAGAATGGAGCGAAACAGAATAACTTCAAGAGTGTATCAGTCTGTAGTGGAAGGAAGGCGGGGTAGGGGTCAGCCTAGGAAAGGTTGGAGGGAGGGGGTAAAGGAGGTTTTGTGTGCGAGGGGCTTGGACTTCCAGCAGGCATGCGTGAGCATGTTTGATAGGAGTGAATGGAGACAAATGGTTTTTAATACTTGACGTGCTGTTGGAGTGTGAGCAAAGTAACATTTATGAAGGGGTTCAGGAAAACCGGCAGGCCAGACTTGAGTCCTGGAGATGGGAAGTACAGTGCCTGCACTCTGAAGGAGGGGTGTTAATGTTGCAGTTTAAAAACTGTAGTGTAAAGCACCCTTCTGGCAAGACAGTGATGGAGTGAATGATGGTGAAAGTTTTTCTTTTTCGTGCCACCCTGCCTTGGTGGGAATCGGCCAGTGTGATAATAATAAAAAAATGTATAAAGATACAAAACATATCCCTCCAAACTGCCAATTTCCAAAACTCCTCCTTTAAAGTGCAGGCATTGTACTTCCCATTTCCAGTACTCAAGTCCGGCTACATAAAAATAACCGGTTTCCCTGAATCCCTTCACTAAATATTACCCTGCTCACACTCCAACAGCTCATCAGGTCCTAAATACCATTCATCTCCATTCACTCCTATCAAACACCTGACCTGACCTGACAAGCTGTTGGAGTGTGAGCAGGGTAATATTTAGTGAAGGGATTAAGGAAAACCGGTAATTTTTATTTAGCCGGACTTGAGTTCTGGAAATGGGAAGTACAATACCTGCACTTTAAAGGAGGGGTTTGGGATACTGGCAGTTTAGAGGGATGTGTAATAGGAAGGTATATATATAATTGGGGCCCTGATATTATATTCTATATGGAGTTTATTATATTTCAGGTCACTTTTTATATTGTATCTTTATATATGCTTCTAAGCTGTTGTATCTGGGTGCCTCTTCAAAAACAGTGATTATGTATGAGGTGAAAGTGTTGAATGATGATGAAAAGTATTTTCATTTTGGGGATTTTCTTTATTTTTGGGTCACCCTGCCTAGGTGGGAGATGGCCGACTTGTTGAAAAAAAAAAATTATATTTGGATCATTTTGTTTAGTTGCATGTATTTCTGTCATCCTTCCAACCTCCTCCACCAAACTGCAACTTCTCTTTGGAATCTCTCAAAAGCACTGTGTTATCAGCTAAATATAACTATAATTATATCTTTATATATTCTTTATTATCTTTTAGGAATTCACCTTTCCTCAACACACTAGCATTCACTTTTTTCTTTTTTTTTTACAACCAAATCTATAAACACATTAAACAGCTGTAGTGACATGTATGTCTGTCTAATGCATGCTTTAACTGTAAAATACTCTTCTCCTTTCCTTCCTCTTTCCACACACTCTACTCTCTTCCAAGTATATAAATACATATTTAACACACTTTCCATATCCCACTTGAATTTTAAACCACATAGTTCTTGAATTTCAACATCTGTATTCTCTTTCTTTCCATAATTGTTCATTTAACATTATTATTATTCCTTCTTTAGCTTTTATTCTCTCAGATACTTTAGACTTACTCCCATGTACTTCTTTCTTGAATTCAAAACATTAATAATCAGTTCCATCTTAGCATCAGTACTATATCCATGCACTTTCTTATAACTCAACTTCAAAAAATAATTTATTTTTAGTTATTGCATGTAGAAAAAGAAAGTTTAAAGTAACACAGAGTAATGAAAGTAAAGAGTAATGTAAACAGTGAAAGGCTGGTAAGAAGTTTATGGCTGTGAATGTCTTTAGATGTGTGATTGGATGTTTTACTTTATCTTTTTTTTAACACATTGGCCATTTCCGACTGAGGCAGGGTGACACGAAAAGAAAGAAAAAACTTTCATCATCATTCAGCACTTTCACCATCACTCATACATAATTACTGACTTTGTAGAGGCACTCAGATACGACAGTTTAGATGTCTCTCCAAACTGCCAATATCCCAAATTCCTCCTTTAACCCTTTCAGGGTTGGTGCCGTACTAGTACGCATAAATTCTAGCGCCTTCAAATCTAGCGAGAGAGAGGTGGTAGGCCTACATGTGAAAGAATGGGTCTATGTGGTCACTGTGCACAGTATAAAAAAAATTGTGCAGCACACAGTGCATAATGAGAAAACAAAATAACTCTGTTTTTGGTTTAAAACCGATTTTGCAGTGTGTTTTCGTATGGTATTCATGGTTGTATTCTAGTTTTCCTAGTCTCATTTTATAGAATGGAAAACATATTACAGAAATTGAGATGATTATGATTGGTTTCACAATGAAAAGTACCTTGATATTGAGCTCAAAGTAGCAGTAATGTTCGATTTTTGCCAAAGTTCAAAAGTAAACAAATCAAGCCATGCGTCACCATGCCATGGTGAATCTGATATTCTTTCACAAGTGCACTGATATTATTTATACCATTTCTACACTAATGCAGTAGTCTGCATAACAGTAAATCTGTTTTTTTTGTGAGAATAAAAATTCAAGGTGGAAAGCAAAAGAAATGTAAGAGGGGCCTGGGGACATGACTAATGAACAGAGAAAATGCTATTTTAGTGCCAGGTATGTCTTGTCTTGTTTATTCTGGACCCTATTTGGATATTGGCATCTTTTGAAATTTGTGTGAAATTGGCAAAATTGCCAATTTCTGACCACTTTATTGGAGAGTTGAAATCAATTAATGGATGGTTTCTTGTACTCATTCAGTAGAAAACGTGGAGTTCTATCAAAGTAGTTATGATTTTTGTCGACTAGTCCATTGGAATTGGCCGAAAATAGGGCTCAAAGACCGCTAACTTTGCGAGAGCATAATTCAGTAAGTTTTCGATCAAATTTCATACTTTTGGTGTCATTATGATCGGAGAAAGATTCTCTATCATTTCATAAGAATTTTTTTTTTTTCTAACCTGAGAACAAGTTCAGGAGAGGGCCTCTCGACCCTGACAGGGTTAAAGTGCAGGCACTGTACATCCCATTTCCAGGACTCAAGACGGGCTTACTGGTTTCCCTGAATCCATTCAGAAAATGTTTCCCTGTTCGCACTCCAACAGCTCGTCAAGTCCCAAATAACATTCATCTCCATTCAGTCCTATCCAACATGCTCATGAACACTTGCTGGATGTCCAAGCCTCTCTCCCACAAAACCTTTACCCCCTCCCTCCAATCATTCCTAGGACGACCCCTACCCTTACTTTCTTCCCCTAAAGATTTATACGCTGTCCAAGTCATTCTACTTTGTTCTATTCTCTCTAAATAACCAAACCATGCCTACAACCCCTCTTCAACCTTCTTACTAATACTTTTAGCAACTCCACATCACCTAATTTCCACACTACGGGTTTTTTTTTATTATTAATAAGTCGGCCGTCTCCCACCGAGGCAGGGTGACCCAAAAAGAAAGAAAATCCCCCAAAACAAAATACTTTCATCATCATTCAACACTTTCACCTCACTCACACATAATCATTGTTTTTGCAGAGGTGCTCAGAATACAAGTTTAGAAGCATATACATATAAAGATGCACGCTTGCTGGAAGTCCGAGCCCCTCGTTCACAAAACCACCTTTACCCCCTCCCTCCAACCTTTTCGAGATTGACCCCTACCCCGCCTTCCTTCCCCTACAGATTTATACGCTCTCCATATCATTCTACTTCGATCCATTCTCTCTCAATGACTAAACCACCTCAACAAACCCTCTTCAGCACTCTGACTAATACTTTTATTAACTCCACACTTCCTAATTTCCACACTCCGAATTTTCTGCATAATATTTATACCACACATTGCCCTTAGACAGGACATCTCCACTGCCTCCAATCGCCTCCTCGCTGCAGCATTTACAACCCAAGCTTCACACCCATGTAAGAGTGTTGATAGTACTATACTTTCATACATTCCCTTCTTTGCCTCCATAGATAATGTTTTTTGTCTCCACATATGCCTCAACGCACCACTCGCCTTTTTTCCTTCATCAATTCTATGATTAACCTTATCCTTCATAAATCCTTCTGCCGACATGTCAACTCCCAAATATCTGTAAACGTTCTCTTCTTCCATACTCCTCCCCAATTTGATATCCAATTTTTCTTTATCTAAATCATTTGATACCCTCATCACCTTACTCTTTTCTATGTTCACTTTCAACTTTCTACCTTTTCACACACTATGAATTCTCTGCATAATATTTGCACCACACATTGCCCTTCGACACGACATCTGCACTTCCTCCAGCCTCCTCCTCGTTGCAGCGTTTACAACCCATGCTTCACACCCATATAAGAGTGTAAGTACCATATATATGTGTATATGTCTTTATTTATTACTGTATGTAAATTCATACTTTTTTATGGTTATATGACTGGTATTTTTCCATAATTGCCAGGTCAGAGTGATGTTTGGCAATGGTGTGAGACCTCAGATCTGGACTCAGTTTACATCTCGTTTTAATATGCCTTGCATAGCTGAATTTTATGGAGCCACTGAAAGTATTTCAAACATTAGTAAGTGGTTATAACTTATTAACTTAAAAATATTATTTTTCAATTTTAAAGAATAGTTCTGTTAAAGATTTAAAAAAATATTTTGCGAGTTCATGGTAGATACGTGTCTATATTTTTAAACCAAAAAGAAATGCAACCCATTTCAATATCAAAATAAAATTCCCCTTACTGTAGCTCTTGCTGAATTGAATTTATCCTTAATACAAGTTAAATTTTTGGAAAAAAAATGAAGGTGCCACTGTTAAGTATAAAATACTGTTTATGGTATATGTGAATTTTATCAGGATGGTAAAAAATGCTGCATTGCATTTTAACTGCAGTTACACAAATTCTTCAGCCAAAGCAATGCAGTATTGAAATGTAATAATTCAAATGAATTAATTTTGCTTCTTCAATAAGGCATCCACATGTAGTGGACCTTGAGTTTCGTAAGCCTCGCACTCCTTAAATTTTGCTTTTTGGCAACTTTTTTCGTCAAAATATAGCCTCGCGGTTTGTAATTTGCCTCGCCATTCGTCGGTCGTCCGGAACATGTATGAGTGGCCTCCCAGCGTCCGCGCCACACAGAGGTGCCCCACACACCATTCCCAGTGTGACATTGTTTATTGGTGAGTGACCATCACCCCACATGTTCATATGATACATTTTGTAACATTCCATTCTTTTTTGTGCCTGCAACTGCTAAATAAGCCACCATGGGCCCAAAGAAAGCTTCTAGTGCCAGCCCTTTGGTAAAGAATGGGAAACATGATAGAATTCAAGAAAGTAATCATTGCAAAATATGAAAGTGGCATCTGTGTGGCCCATCTTGCCAGGATATGTGGGAAGCCCCATATGACCATTGCTTCCATCATGGTGGAGAAAAAGGAAAGCGAGGAAGCTGTTGTTGCGAAAGGGGTAGATCTCCTCACAAAAAAGAGATTGCAAATACTCAAAGATGTTGAGAATTTGTTGCTGGTGTGGATCAACCAAAAACAGTTAGCAGGAGATAGTGTGATAGTGTTATGCAGTCGATAATTGGTGAAAAGGCAAGGCAGATGCATGCAGATCTCATAAAGAAAATGCCTGGAACAAGTGCTGATGTTAGTGAATTTATGGCCAGCAAAGGCTGGTTTGAGAGATTTAAGAAGCGTAGTGGCAAACACAGTGTGGTAAGGCATGGCGAGGCTGCAAGTTCTGAAGAACTGCAAGACCTTCATCTGCAACAGCAACAGACCACAGCTCAGGAAATGGCTTCAAAAGGAGGAGGAGGAAGAGAGATGGAAGAAGGTGCCTTCTTCAAAAATTAAGGACATTTGTGCAAAATGGAGTGAGGTGCAAACGTTTGTGGAGGAACATCACCCTGACAGAGCTGTTGCAAACCGTGTTGGCAACATGTACAATGACAGTGTCTTGTCCCAGTTTAGGAAAATTTTAAAGAGACACCAGAAACAGAGCTCTCTGGAACAGTTTTTTGAGCAACAGGTATCCAGTGACTCTCAAGGTGGTCCTAGTGACATTAAAAAACAAAGAAGGCAAGTAACCCCAGATATGGACTTGGTACCTAAAGTCTTTATGGAAGGGGATTTCCCTTCCAAACAGTAGTGTAACTTCTCCATCCTCTCCCCTCCTCCTGTCTTCCATACACCAACAGGAGTCTTCAATAATGGTAATTGTGATGTTATTATTGTTTTATACCTGATGTCTCATTGTTTTCTGTATGTAAATCTATATTTAATGTAAAAATATTTTTTGTTAATACTTTTGGGTGTTTGGAACGGATTAATTGGATTTACATTATTTCTTATGGGGAAAATGGTTTCGCCACTCATAAATTTCGCCTTTCGTCAGACTCTCTGGAATGGATTGATTATGAAATTCGAGGGTTCACTGTATATTCCCAGGTAGCACCTCTATGTTTTGCCATGTCATTCGTAAGTAACTATACCATACAACCACACATTTTATTTAGATTATTTTCATACCTAGGTTTAAAAATATTGATGGAATTTCAGTAGAGTATATGAGGTTAATCTTTTCTAATCTTCATACTTGATTTCTTCATGAAGCAACACCATATTTATTGTGTTCATCTTCTTTGTCACTGTTTTTCATATGATTGTAAGTAGCGATGAATACGTATTTCACCCTCATGTTATAATAATCAAGCATTCTATGTATTTTTTAAAATTCTTCTCTTCAGGTAATTGTACATAAGTAGTGCTTCTGCCCAATACAGATTTACTGAACCAAATATCCTGTATTAGCCATAAAAAACTCCACTTAATGTTTGATAACTTAAATGTGCATATTCTGTAGTGTTACAAAGGAGTGAAAAACTAGATAAGTAACAAGATAAGTTAAATGTATGATATAATTGCAATAAAAAGTTATTTTAGAAATTTATTGAGATTGTTGCAAGAAAAAAAAATATCTTGTGTGGATTTTCTTTTAGCAAGAAATGAGACAGAATTTATTATCATTAGAAGACTTCCAGAGATTGCTGAAGAAAAATACTTTCATGGCTAGAATTTCTCTCTTAAGCTGTTTGATTTTTCATAGTTCATATGTATATAGAAACATACTAGGCCCTTTGGCTTGGTGCATTCCCTTTCGTCTCTCTTGTCATCATTGGTTTGAGCCTACAGTGTTGACTCGTATTATTAAAAAGTAAGCTTCGTGGCTTATTGGTGCAGCGTTGGGCTTGCTATTGCCAGCACCACGGTTCAAGTCCTAGCCCATTCTTCTGTTTACTCTTTGACATTCGTTTATGAGAACTTACCTTGAATTTCTTTTTATCAATGGGGAAGCAGAATAAAAATCTTTCCTCCCTAAGCCATGCATGTTGTAAAAGTCAACTAAAATACAGGAAGCAATGGGCTAGTAACCCCTTTTTCCATATAACCAAAGAAGAAAACTGTCAAAGTGGGATGTATGAATGTACATGAATGTAGTGCGAATGATAAGAAAGAGATGATTGTGGATGTTACAAATGAAAAGAAGCTGGATGTCCTGGCTCTTAAGTGAAAAAAAGCTGAAGGTGGGTAGGAGAGTTTCAGTGGGGAGAAATAAATGGGATTAGGTCAGGGGTTTCTAATAGGGTTAAAATTAAGGAAGGAGTAGCAATAATGTTGAAGGATAAGTTATAGCAGGAAAAGAAATAATATAATTGTATAAATTCAAGGATTATGTGGAGTAAAATAAGGGTTGAATGTGAAAGCAGGTTATAGTGTTTATGCACCTAGAGAAGAGAGAAGTGTAGAGGAGAGAGAGAGAGATTTGGGGAAATGTTGAGTGAGTGTGTGGGGAGTTTTGAACCAAGTGAGAGAGTACTTGTGGTTGAGGAACTCAATGCTAAAGTGGGTAAAAATGTTGTAAAGGAAGTAGTAGGTAAATTTGGGGTGCCAGGGGTAAATGAAAATGGGGAGCCATTAACCCCTTCAGGGTCCAAGGCCCAAATCTGAAGTGGTGCCCCAGTGTCCAAGAATTTAAAAAAAAAAAAAATTTTTATTTTTTCTTATGAAATGGTAGAGAATCTTTTTGTGAAGGTAATAAAACAAAAAGTACGAAATTTGATGGAAAATTGACGAAATTATGCTCTCGCGAATTTTGATGTGTCAGCGATATTTACGAATCGGCGATTTTGCCGACTTTGACTCCCATTTTAGGCCAATTACGTTATTCCAGTCAACCAAATTCTTAGCTATTTCACTAGTATTACTTCTATCGATTGAGCACAAGAAATCGCCAAGTCAACTGTTTCAACTACAAATTAAAGTGATCGGAAATTGTTAATTTGGCCAATTTAACACAAAGTTCAAAATATTCCAATTTCAAAATAGGGTCCAGAATAAACAATGTAGGTATTCCTGGAACTAAACTAACATTTCCTCTGTTCATTAGTTACGTTTTGAGGCTTTACAAATATATTCCATTTTGATTTTTTATTCACATATTGAATTTTTATTCACACCAAAAAATAGAAGAATTACTGTTATGCAATACTGTAATAATTGTATAAATATCATCACCATATTTGTGAATGCATATTAGACCCACCAGCTGGCGTGTATTAGACGTGTGAGGTCGTTTGTTTACTCTTGAATATCGGCAAAAATTTAACATTTCTGCTACTTTGAGCTTAGTTTCAAGCCATTTCCAGTGCGAAAACCAATCAAAATCATCTCTATTTCTGTAATATGTCTTCCATTCTATCAAATGAGACCAAGAAATCACAAATAGAACTATAAAAAACATACGAAAAACACTGCAAAGTCGCTGTTTTAATCGAAAAATCATGATTTCAGTTTTTTTCTCTCATTATACACAGCGTGCTGCAGGATCTGTTTTATGTGGTGCACACATACCACATAGATGTATTCTCTCATATCTAGGCCCAAATGTACCACTCACAGTTTATCAGAGTGAGCTGAGCTCATGACGTAGATCTACGGTTTGGACCCTGAACGTAAAGCCATAGATCTACGGGACGGACCCTCAAAGGGTTAATTGAACTATGTGTAGAAAGAGGTTTGGTAATAAGTAATACATATTTTATGAAAAAGAGGATAAATTAGTATACAAGATATGATATAGCACGTAATGAAAGTAGTTTGTTAGATTATGTATTGATGGATAAAAGGTTGATGGGTAGGCCTCAGGATATACATGTTTTTAGAAGGGAAATAGATGTATTGGATCATTATCTAGTAAGAGGTAGTTGGGACAAAAGGAAAATGGCAACAGTAAGTAAGAGAGAGGTGAACATTTATAAATTAAGAGAGGAGGAAGTTAAGGTGAGATATAAGCAACTATTGGCAGAAAGGTGGGCTAGTGCAAGTATGGGTCGTTGGGGGAGGGGGGTTGAAGAGGGATGAGATAGTTTTAAAAATGCATTATTAGAATGTGGGGCACAAGTCTGTGGTTCTAGGAGAGTGGGTGCAGGAGGAAAGAGGAGTGATTGGTGGAATGATGAGGTAAAGGGTGTGATAAAAGAGAAAAAGGTATCTTATGAGAGGTTTTTACAAAGCAGAAGTGATATAGAAGGGCAGAGTTTATGGAGAGTAAAAAAACGGTGAAGAGAGTGGTGAGAAAGTGCAAAAGGAGAGTAAATGATAAAGTGGGAGAGGTACTGTCAAGAAATTTTGCTGAGAATAAGAAAAAATGTTGGAGTGAGATAAGTTAAGAAAGCCTAGGGAATGAATGGATTTGTAAGTTAAAAACAGAGTAGGGGAGTTAGTAGATAGGGAGCTGGAGGTATTGGGTAGATGATGGGAATATTTTGAGGAACTTTTAAATATCGATGAAGAAAGGGAGGCAGTAATTTCATTCATTGACCAGGGAGGTATAACATCTTTTAGGAGTGAAGAAGAGCAAGATGTGAGTGTGAGGGAGGTGAGTGAGGCATTACGTTGAATGAAAGGGGGTAAAGCAGCTGGAACTGATGGGATCATGATAGAAATGTTAAAAGCAGGGGAAGATATAGTGTTGGAGTGGTTGGTATTTTTGTTTAATAAATGTATGAATGAGAAGGTACCTAGGGATTGGCAGAGAGAGTGTATAATTCCTTAATATAAAGGGAAGAGGGACAAAAGAGATGGCTAAAATTATAGGGGAATAAGTTTACTGAGTATACAAGGTAAAGTGTATGGTAGTGTTATTATTGAAAGAATTAGAGGTACGACAGAGCAGGATTGCAGATGAGCAAAGAGGTTTTAGAATGAGTAGGGGATGTGCAAATCAAGTGTTTACATTGAAGCATATATGTGAACAGTATTTAGATAAAGGTAGGAAAGTTTTCATTACATTTATGGATTTAGAAAAGGCATATGATAAAGTGGATAGGGGAGCAATGTGGCAGATGTTGCAAGTGTATGGAATAGGTATTAAGTTACTAAATGCTTTAAAGAGTTTTTATGAGGATAGTGAGACTCAGGTCAGGGTGTGTAGGAGAGAGGGAGATTAATTCCCAGTAAAAGTAGGTCTTAGACAAAGATGTGTAATGTCACCATTGTTGTTTAACATACAGCCTCTCCTCACTTAGCGACGTACTTGTTTACTGACGACTTTGACTTACAATTCACTCTCTAACCAGTATTAAATAATATTAAATAATGTATATTAGAGCTGATTTTCTCTATTTAGTTTATTACAATATACAGTACACTACTGTATAAACATTTAAAAATATACCAGAAATATTATAAATGGTGCAAAGGTGATATTAAAACAATATCAAAATTATGATGATGAAATTATTTTCTTTTTGGGGATTTTCGTTCTTTTTGGGTCACCCTGGCTTGGTGGGAGATGGCCGACTTGTTGAAAAAAAAAAAATGGTTGTCACAAACCCACTACCATTATAGTATGCTCCTCACTTGGTGGTGAATTCATTTACCGATGTGGTCTTAGGAACGGAACCCCGTCGTTAAGTAAGGAGGGGCTGTATTTATAGCTGGGGTTGTAAAAGAAGTAAAGGCTAGGGTATTGGGGAGAGGGGTGGGATTAAATTATGGGGAATCAACTACAAAATGGGAATTAACACAGTTACTTTTTGCTGATGATGATATGCTTTTGGGGGATACTAAAGAAAAGTTGCAAAGGTTAGTGGACAAATTTTGGAGGGTGTGTAAAGGTAGAAAGCTGTAAGGTGATGAGGGTATCAAACGATTTAGATGAAGAAAAATTGGATATCACATTGGAGGGAGGGAGTATGGAAGAAGTGAATGTGTTCAGATATTTGGGAGTTGACTTGCCAATGGATTGGTTTATGAAGGATGATGTTAACCATAGAATTGATGAAGGAAAAAAGGTGAGTGGTGCATTGAGGTATATGTGGAGACAAAGAATGTTATCCATGGAGGCAAAGAAGGGAATGTACGAGAGAATAGTGGTACCAACACAGTTACAGTAGGGCCCCGCTTTATGGCGTTTCACTTTACGGCGTTCCACTAATACGGTCATTTCAAATTATGACCAAAACTCTAATTACGGCTCCCCCCACCTGACTTTCTTATACGGTCACCACGCCTCACCCAGTTTGTTTACATTCTTCATGAGATCCATAAGCACTAAGTCTCTCCATTATGTCTGGAAACTCCAAAATTTCAAGTTTTTTTTAAAAGTTATTTCATATTTTATATATACTGTGATAATTATACTTATGTATACCTGTACCTATATAAACTTACACTCTGTGCTGGCGTGCAGGTACACATTAAAATCACTAAGAGTGTCTTATGTCTTGAGACACCATATTAGTATTGATAATAATAATAATAATAATCACCGAGTCTCATTAAATGTCATATATTACGATATTATTCATATTTTCATTAATCCATTTAGGATATTTTTTCAAAATTATATAATAAAGACGATACATAACATATAAAGATGATAAATACACCCCACAGTAGAATAAATAAACATAAATATGAAATGTGGTAGCCAGACAACTTGTACAAGTGATGACAAGAAAAACGTTTTCTCTCATCCAACTTAGGAGAAAGCATGTTACTGGGGGTAACTGTAGAAAATTATTCCTTTCGTATGTAAGTAAGTTTATTCAGGTATGCACAAATATAGTTACATAGATTATCATACATAGCAGCATATGTGTAAAGTACCTACTATAACCCAAAAAAGTCAGTGTGACTTATTTCCATTGCCTTCACTCAGTGTCATTTCTTCTAAAAATGGTGTTACATGAGAATGGGAGTGGTGTTCTTTATTTATTCTACTGTATCAATTTAGAGACAACTTGTACACAATGTAACTTGTACACAAACCAAACGTGTACACCTGGTTTGTTTACAAAACTTGTGTTTGCCTGGTTTGTTTACATAATTCTTTTGAGTGTCCTCTCTCATGTACTCATTCTTTCTCTGTCTCATATATTCTTTTTTATCTCGTTTACTCACCTCTGGCCCTACATTAAGACTACAAATATTTTAAGGTAAGTAATGAGTTAACTGTATTTGCATTTTATCGCTCTGGGATGCTTAAATGTCATAGACTATTATGTGTGGGTGGGGTGGCCTGGTATGGTAGCCTGGCTGGTTACCATACATACCACACTTGATTTCTTACAATAAATACTACTAGTCTCACCATAGATTAAGACTACAAATATTTTAAGGTAAGTAATGAGTGCACTATATGTGTAGTTTACTTTTTTGTTTTTTAATGCCTAATTCTATTGCTAACTTAATATATGTTAGTGTAAACTTGTTATCAAGTATTTATATGCATTTATAAGTGGAAAAAAAAAGGGTGTTCCACTTTACGGCGATTTCAGCTTTTCAGCGGTAGCCTGGAACCTAACCTGCCGTATAAGTGGGGCCCTCCTGTATATGGGTGTGAGGCATGGGTTGTAAATACTGCAGTGAGGAGGCGGCTGGAGGCAGTGGAGCTGTCATGTGTAAGGGTAGTGTGTGGTGTAAATATTATGCAGAGAATTTGTAGTATGGAAATTAGGAAGAGGTGTGGAGTTACTAAAAGCATTAGTTGAGGTGGTTTGGTCATTTAGAGAGAATGGAACAAAATAGAATGACTTGGAGAGCGTATAAATCTGTAGGGGAAGGAAGGGGGGTAGGGGTCATCCCTAAAAAGGTTGCAGGGAGGGGGCAAAGGTGGTTTTGTGGATGAGGGGCTTGGACTTCCAGCAAGCGTGCATGAGCGTGTTAAATAGGAGTGAATGGAAACGAATGGTTTTGGGGGCCCTGACGAGCTGTTGGAGTGTGAGCAGGGTAATATTTTGTGAAGGGGTTCAGGGAAACTGGTGTGCCAGACTTGAGACCTGGAAATGGGAAATACAATGCCTGCGCTTTAAAGGAGGGGTGTGGGATATTGCCAGTTTGGAGGAATGTTTAAGCTGTTGTATCTGAGCACCGCTGCATAGGCAGTAATTATGTATGAGTGATGGTGAAAGTGTTGAATGATGACGAAAGTTTTTTCTTTTTGGGTTTTTCTTTCTGATTGGGTTACCCTGCCTTGGTGGGAAACGGCCAACATGTTAAAAAATATAAAATGAAACATCATTAGCTGTGTGAAATAATTCCTCCCAATCTGATCTTTAAACTGCTTTCTAGGCTCAGAAAAAAAAATTATATTTATATTGTTTTCTCTCTCATACCAACTTTAGTGAACATCGAAGGGAAGCCGGGTGCATGTGGCTTTGTGTCGGTGCTGTTTCGACATGCCTACCCTGCCTATTTGATCAAGATTGATGAGGAAACTGGTGAACCTCTCAGAGACAAAAATGGACTTTGTATTTTGTGTAAACCTGGTGAGAATTTTTTCCAAGTTGTCATGAAACTGATCTGTTTCAATCTCTGAAATGTGAAAGTGTTTAGGAAACCTGTGAGAAGTTGAGGTCCTGATAAGGATATGACCAATAGAAATTAATAGCTTATTCATTATTATAGAAATAATTGATTGAAAAGTATACTAAATATCATCATGATTTCTGTTAGCCTTTATTTATAAGACACATGAGGTTTTGGTGATAATTTACCAAGTTATCTCTTACAGGAGAAGCAGGGGAGTTTGTAGCATTAATCAGAAAAAATCACCCAATTCTTGACTTTCATGGTTATGCTGACAAGAAGGCTACTGAGAAAAAGGTAGCTAAAGATATAATGAAGAAGGGTGACATGGCCTTCAGATCTAGTGAGTGTACAAGCTTGTTTGAGAATTTCACCAAGTTACTTTTTATATTATGTAGAATGTTATCAGATTTTAATATATCTTTGTATCTTTAACATTACATTCATATACACGTATATTGATTTTTTTTTTTTTCCCCAACAAGTTGGCCGTCTCCCATCGAGGCAGGGTGACCCAAAAATGAAAGAAAATCCCCAAAAAGAAAACAGTTTCATCATCATTCAACACTTTCACCACACTCACACATTATCACTGTTTTTGCAGAGGTGCTCAGAATACAACAGTTTAGAAGCATGACTCACGAAATCATAATGACACGATTGCAAACAAACCATACCCCAGCCGGGATTGAACCCGCGGTCAGAGAGTCTCGAAACTCCAGCCCGTCGCGTTAGCCACTAGACCACATACCCGGCCGGGGTATGGTTTGTTTGCAATCGTGTCATTATGATTTCGTGAGTCATGTTGACGGCAGTGAAGGGACTTGAGCTAGAGTTCGTCACGGCCACGCTAGCTGGAGATTCGTCTGTAAAAACTTGCATTTGTGGTCACAGTGGTGCCTGTGCTAACCTTCCTATGGTGTAGAAATATACCTAGTTGGACGAATCTTATTGTGGCTAGCTGGTCTAGTGGCTAACCCGACGGGCTGGAATTTTGAGATTCTCTGACCGCGGGTTCAATCCCGGCCGGGGTATGGTTTGTTTAGAAGCATATACATATAAAGATACACAACATATCCCTCCAAACTGCCAATATCCCAAACCCCTCCTCCAAAGTGCAGGCACTGTGCTTCCCATTTCCAGGACTCAAGTCCGACTATATGAAAATAACCGGTTTCCCTGAATCCCTTCACTAAATATTACCCTGCTCATACTCCAACAGATCATCAGGTCCCAAGTACCATTCGTCTCCATTCACTCCTATCTAACACGCTCACGCACACTTGCTGGAAGTCCAAGCCCCTCGCCCACAAAACCTCCTTTACCCCTTTTCTCCAACCCTTTCGAGGACGACCCCTACCCCGCCTTCCTTCCCCTATAGATTTATATGCTTTCCATGTCATTCTACTTTGATCCATTCTCTCTAAAAGACCAAACCACCTCAACAACCCCTCTTCTGCCCTCTGACTAATACTTTTATTAACTCCACACCTTTTCCTAATTTCCACACTCCGAATTTTCTGCATAATATTTACACCACACATTGCCCTTAAACAGGACATCTCCACTGCCTCCAACCGTCTCCTCGCTGCTGCATTTACCACCCAAGCTTCACACCCATATAAGAGTGTTGGTACTACTATACTTTCATACATTCCCTTCTTTGCCTCCATAGATAAAGTTTTTTGACTCCACATATACCTCAACGCACCACTCACCTTTTTTCCCTCATCAATTCTATGATTAACCTCATCCTTTATAAATCCATCTGCCTACACATCAACTCCCAACTATCTGAAAACATTCACTTCTTCCATACTCCTCCTCCCCAATTTGATATCCAATTTTTCTTTATCTAAATCATTTGATACCCTCATCACCTTACTCTTTTCTATGTTCACTTTCAACTTTCTACCTTTACACACATTCCCAAACTCATCCACTAACCTTTGCAATTTTTCTTTAGAATCTCCCATAAGCACAGTATCATCAGCAAAAAGTAACTGTGTCAATTCCCATTTTGAATTTGATTTCCCAAAATTTAATCCCACCCCTCTCCCGAACACCCTAGCATTTACTTCCTTTACAACCCCATCTATGAATATATTAAACAACCATGGTGACATTACACATCCCTGTCTAAGACCTACTTTTACCGGGAAGTAATCTCCCTCTCTTCTACACACCCTAACCTGAGCCTCACTAACCTCATAAAAACTCTTTACAGCATTTAATAACTTACCACCTATTCCATATACTTGCAACATCTGCCACATTGCTCCTCTATCCACTCTATCATATGCCTTTTCTAAATCCATAAATGCAATAAAAACTTCCCTACCTTTATCTAAATACTGTTCACATATATGCTTCAATGTAAACACTTGATCTACACATCCCCTACCCACTCTGAAACCTCCTTGCTCATCCACAATCCTACATTCTGTCTTACCTCTAATTCCTTCAATTATAACCCTACCGTACACTTTTCCTGGTATACTCAGTAAACTTATTCCTCTATAATTTTTATAATCTCTCTTGTCCCCTTTCCCTTTACATAAAGGGACTATACATGCTCTCCGCCAATCCCTAGGTACCTTCCCCTCTTTCATACATTTATTAAACAAAATTACCAACCACTCCAACACTATATAACCCCCTGCTTTTAACTTTTCTGTCATGATCCCATCAGTTCCAGCTGCTTTACCCCCTTTCGTTCTACGTAATGCCTCACGTACCTCCCCCACACTTACATTCTGCTCTTCTTCACTCCTAAAAGATAGTATACCTCCCTGACCAGTGCATGAAATTACCGCCTCTCTTTCTTCCTCAACATTTAAAAGTTCCTCAAAATATTCTCGCCATCTACCTAATACCTCCCTCTCCCCATCTACTAACTCACCTACTCTGTTTTTAACTGACAAATCCATACTTTCCCTAGGCTTTCTTAACTTGTTTAACTCACTCCAAAATTTTTTCTTATTTTCATTAAAATTTCTTTTCTGTGCCTCTCCCACTCTATCATCTGCTCTCCTTTTGCACTCTCTTCACCTTTCTTTTACTCTCCATATACTCTGCTCTTCTTATAACACTTCTGCTTTGTAAAAACTTCTCATAAGCTACCTTTTTCTCTTTTATCACACCCTTTACTTCATCATTCCACCAATCACTCCTCTTTCCTCCTGCCCCCACCCTCCTATAACCACAAACTTCTGCCCCACATTTTAATACTGCATTTTTAAAACTATTCCAACCCTCTTCAACCCCCCCCCCCCCCCACTACTCATCTTTGCACTTGCGCACCTTTCTGCCAATAGTCGCTTATAATAATCATTCTGAATTCACAGAGCTAGCGTCATTACATTTCTTGTTAACATGTAAAGAGAATAGTCAGTCATCCTGCTTCCTGTTATTAAGATGTATTCATCCCTTTCCCTTACCTCTTCACTACTAGACTATCCAGTACTCTGGGTCAAGATTGATGAGACAATTTACTTCAAAATAGGTACATTACTTGGTAACAAGATTTCAAACACACTTCATTTTTCACATCCATAAGTAATGTCAAAGAAACTATAATTTTTACTTCTTCAACAAACTTGCCATATCCCACCAAGGCAGGGCAGCCCAAAAGTAAAAACGAAAGTTTCTCCTTTTAAATTTAGTAATACACACTATCCCCTTGCTCCTGGCATTTTAGTTGCCTCTTACGACGCATGGCTTATGGGGGAAGAATTTTGTTCCACTTCCCCATGCAGATAAGAGGAAATAAACAAGAACATGAACTAGTAAGAAAATAGAAGAAAATCCAGAGGGGTGTGTGTATATATATGCTTGTACATGCAAATGTAGTGTGACCTAAGTGCAAGTAGACGTAGCAAGACGTATCTGAAATCTTGCATGTTTATGAGACAGAAAAATGATACCAGCAGTCCAACCATCATGTAAAATAATTACAGGCTTCTGTTTTACACTCGACATGACAGTAGTACCTTCCTAGGCAGTTGCTGTCTGCCAACTTACTTCTTTCTTTCAACACACCGGCCGTATCCCACTGAGGCGGGGTGACCCAAAAGGAAAAACGAAAGTTTCTCCTTTTACATTTAGTAATATATACAGGAGAAGGGGTTACTAGCCTCTTGCTCCTGGCATTTTAGTCGCCTCTTACAACACACATGGCTTACGGAGGAAGAATTCTGTTCCACTTCCCCATGGAGGTAAGTGGAAATAAACAAGAACAAGAACTAGTAAGAAAATAGAAGAAAACCCAGAGGGGTGTGTATATATATGCTTGTACATGTATGTGTAGTGTGACCTAAGTGTAAGTAGAAGTAGCAAGACGTACCTGAAACCTTGCATGTTTATGAGACAGAAAAATTTACACCAGCAATCCTACCATCATGTAAAACAATTACAGGCTTTCATTTTACACTCACTTAGCAGGACGGTAGTACCTCCCTGGGTTGTTGCTGTCTACCAACCTACTATCTGCTTATAATTTTTACATTGATTGTAATTTTTATGAATATGTAACTATTGATCTCCATGGAGAGGTGGAAAGGAATTCTTTCTCTGCAAGGCATTCATGTTGTAAGAGGCAACTAAAATGCTGGGAGCAAGGGGCTTGTAACCCCTTCTCCTGTATAAATTACCAACTTTGAAAAGAAAAACTTTTGTTTTTCTTTTTGGGTCACCTTGCCTCGGTGGGATATGACTGGTTTGTTGAAAAAAAAAAAAAACTATTGATCTCCATGGAAAGTGAAAAAGAATTCTTCGTTCGTAAGCTATGTGTGTCATAAGAGATGGCTAAAATGTTGAGAGCAAGGGGCTAGTAACCCTTTCTTCTGGTTATGGCTGGTTCATTGAAAAAAATAACTATTGATTTTTTAAATTTTTATAGCATACAGTTATTCTACCTGAGTTATATTGCTGCATTCTAGGTGTTTGTGATGCCACAGTCAATAGAACATTTAATGTTTTGTTTAGTTGTGTCATTATCGGGCAGCTGTCATAAAATTAACCACTTAACTGTGACATACCCAGGAAAAAAAATTAAGTGTGTCGGGGCAAGGTAATAAAAGGGTACAAAATTCTTTCATGTAGAATGGAAGATTAGATTTTTATGAATTGAATAAGGCTAAAATGAGTGTAATGTGATAAAACTTTACAATTTTATGGTGTATTGAAGACAGCAGTAGTATTGCAAATGTCCCAGCAATGTACAAGGAATACATATAATATTACAGTTGATTCAAGGTGTGATACTCCTCAAAACATGGAAATAAGTCGCATTGTTTGACTGGTTATCCTGGGTGCTTTGTGGCTTCACCCTTTCACTGTTGGTGCCATATGAGCCATTGTTGGTGACGTATTAATACGCCAAATCTAGCGAGAATGGGTCTGCATCATCAGTGTGTGCAGCATAAAAAAAAATTGGGGAAGCCGCAGTTCATTGTGGGAGTGCTAATTCAGTACACCTTGGTCACAAAGGCTAGTGGTAAGGAATACCTCACTCCCTGGCGAATTGGGACTCTTCCCTTCCCAAGTGATAGTTCTAACACAGACTGAAGTGCCCAAGAATTTTGCTGCAGTTCTCCAGGAAGAACCTTAATTCTGTATTGTGTCATTGTGTATTGGTATCATTGCTCTGAAGATGTAAAGTGAACAGTAGAATGCACGAATGGCTTGTATATTTAATAAATTTAATGCTTTGAATAGATGTGGGTAGTGTTGTATGAAGTAAGCATTTAATATAACTGGTGGTATTAATAAAGATATATAGATATAGAGGAATAGAAGAATGATTCTGTAGCTAACTTACATAAAATTAAACTTAACAAATAATACAGTAGTTTTATTATATATATGCTGGGTACATATATATCTAAGTATACATATATTTACAGGTGATATTCTCATCATGGATGAATTGGGCTACTTGTACTTTAAAGACCGTACAGGTGACACTTTCCGGTGGCGTGGTGAGAATGTTTCATCAACAGAGGTTGAGGGAGTGGTTTCCAAGGTGGCTGGAAATAAAGATGCTGTTGTGTATGGAGTTGAGGTATGTAGGTGTCATATAATGATGCATAACATAAGCTGAATGATAAATGACTATATTTCTGTGATACGTTTTGGTGCATTTATTTTGATATGGCTTTCTTTGATATGTTTTGGTGCATTTATTTTGGATAGAGAGATTGTATGCTGTGTAACCTGCATAACTGATTGCCTGTTTTACTTTTTTATTAGGAATTCACAATTGTATAGATAGTTTGCTGTTTGTAAATAGAAAATAATTTTTTTTTAAGAATCAAAAATTAAATAGGTGCCATGCATGTTGTAAGAGGTAACTAAAATGCTGGTAGCAAAGGACTAGTAACCCCTTCTCCTGTATATGCAGCCTCTCCTGACTTAACGACTGAGTTCTATTCCTAAGACCATGTCAGCAAGTGAATTCATTGCTAAGCAAGGAGCATACTATAATGGTAGGGGGTTTATGTCAACCATCTTTCATATTGTTTTAATGTCACTTTGCACCTTACAACATTTTTAATATTTCTTAAATGTTTATTCATTAGTGTACTGTATATTGTCAGAGCCCGGCGTTAGTCTGAGTCATCAGTAAACAAGTACATCGCTAAGTGAAGAGAGGCTGTATTACTAAATATAAAAAATGAATATGTTCTTTTTCAAGTCACCCTACCTTGGTGGGAGATGGCCGGTGTGTGAAAAAAATTTTTTGGGGTCGAGATTTATATTTTTTGTTTTCTGTATTTGAAAATGGAATTTTAACCTATGGTCATGCAATAGGTTTTGGAAGCTGTATTTATGCACCAAAGTTCAGTTATGTTAAAAAAAATTTTAGTACAGGTCAGCCATCACTAATCTAGCAGTCAGTCATCCGGTTCCATAAGTAATCCAGCACTAATTTCGGCTAGCATAATTTCAAATTTCCAGGGTCGCCACACCAACCTGCTGCTACTGTTTGGTGGTGCTACTTGCTGCATAAGTCATTCCAGGTTCTTTTTCTCCATTTATTGTTATAACCTGCTTGTTTTTAGCCCTAGTCATGGTTCCAACGAATAAAAGGGACATACACAGTACATTGTCCATAAAAGATAGGTGGCTTTGAAGCCACTGTTGGTTGCCATGAGCTCATTCTCGTGATGCAGGGGAATATGCTTTATTATTACGCTAATATCAACATTACAGCTTATTTACCTATCACAATTGATCTAATATGACATAATAAAAAATATAAATAACATAAAAACATGGTAAATACTCCAGAATGAATACTATTTGGCATAGTACCAAGCGGTTCGATGGAGGTATGAAGAGGATATGGGATACAAGTACCATTCTTCTATCCCTGTCTTGGGGGTTTCAATTAGAGAAAACCAAGTGTAGCACAGGGCTAACTGTAATATACACTTGTAATGCACCATAAAACTGAAACAAAAAAGCTATTTTCTCCACGTAGATTAACATACATAGCAGCATATGTGTAGAGCCTAGAATAACCCAAAAAAGTCAGACACAGTGACTTATTTCTAGTACCTGGCTTGGCCTTGCCATATATGATTTTGATGTATATTTTTTTCTCAGTTGTTTGTTGGGTTATCTTATTGAAACTTGGGCAATGTATGATGGAAAGATGCTTCTTAACGTACATCAAAAATGAAAGAAATCAGAAGATAAATAACGGAGTTCATTTCTCAGCCATTAGCTGCCCCTTAGTGATATATTTTTGTATGTTTTTATGGTTGTATTCTCGTTTTTTGGTCTCATTTGATAGAATGGAAGATATATTACAGAAATAGATATTATTTTGATTGGTTTCATGGCAAAAGGTACCTTAAAATTAAGCTCAAAGTAGAGGAAATGTTCAATTTTTGCCATGTTCAAAAGTAAACAAATGACATCACCGTCCAGTACGTGTCAGCTGGCCAGTCTAATATGCAGTCATGAATGGGTTGACATTATTTATACAATTATTACAATAATGAAGTAGTCTGCATAACAGTAAATCGTCTATTTTTGTGAATAAAAATTCAAAATGGAAAGCAAGAGTAATATAAGAGGGGCCTGGAGATGTGACTAATGAACAGAGAAAATGTTATTTTAGTGCCTGGAATGTCCATTGTTTATTTGCAAGTCCCAAATGAGTGGATAGAGTTATCAGAGCTTATTTCTTGGGTAGCATTGTGGACTGGGTTGGAAAAATGTTTCGTTAGTGGGATGAATTGTAAAGGACCTGCCGAGCATGGGCCAACAGGCCTGCTGCTGTGATCCTCCTTTCTTATGTTCTTATGTTCATCAACCACTGTCACAACTGCTTCCACTCTACCACCACCATCTTTGTATTTCTCTACAAACTTTTTCATAAATTATGTGTTTCTCACATTCTTTACCAAAGGGCTGGCACTAGAAGCTTTCTTTGGTGGTAGTGATGGTGGTAGAAGGTAGTAGTGATGGTGGTAGAGGGTTCCTTCTTTAGTGATTCAGCAATTCTACCAACTCCTCCAATGTTGTTGGAGTTATATGGGGCTACAAAAACCACCGCCGCCTCAGCTGCTGCTGCACCACCATTATGGACGGCTTACACTCAGTGGCCCTTATATACCCAACAACAACACAACACAACACCTCTCGTGACATACGTAATGACTTATTTTATTCATTCTAGAGTATATTCCATGTGATGAATGGTTTGAAAAACCGACAACTTGTCGGTTTTTCAAACCATTCATCACAACTGTCTGACACTGCAGCATCATGGGATCTTGTTACAAAGAATTCTTCAACACTTGTCCAACCTTCAGACGAAGACCTACTTCGACTAGTGGATGGTACCACTATGACCTCGCCTCCTTCTGCTTCACCTCACCTCACTACAGTATATAAGCCACGTCTGCGGCCCTATGCTGTACATTCTACGAGATTGATGGACTGAACACATCGACTCCAGGCTGAGGGACTGATTACCTCAAACTACTCCTCTCCTTACACCTTTCTACTTTGTATCAGACTGATGAAGCCACTGTGTGGCGAAACGTTTCCTGAATAAAGATTCCCATATGTTGCATCAGTGTCTCAATCTTCAGTATATTCCATGTTTCTTTGTTATTAATATTGTTTATTATGTCATATTAGTTGAATTGTGATAGATAAATAAGCCATAGAGTTGATATTAGTGTCATATTCTCCAACAATAAACTTGCCATCCCTCCTTCACACAAACAAATAGCCAATAAGAACATAATGGAAGAACACTGCAGGTATATTGGCCCATACAAGGCAGGTCCTTATCAAAATGACCTCCACCCAAAGCTACCCAAGAATTTACTCCCGTACCCAATGACACAAATCAAACTCGGCTCCTCCAACTCGTATATTTGTCCAATCTCTTCTTAAAGCTACCCAAGGTCCTAGCCTCAATCACCCTACTGGTAAGTGTGATGTTAAATAAGAACTTAAGAAAGTAGGAACACTGGAACAGGCCTGCTGGCCCATACTAGGCCGGTCCTTCACAAATCCAACCCACTAACAGAACAAATGCTACCCAAGCAATAAACTCAGGTGCAAGTCCGACTCGAATCCAACCCCTTTCACTCGTGTATTTATCCAACTTAAATTTGAAACTACCCAAGCCATAGCTTTTAGAACATTGGAAAGGAGGAACACTGCAATAAACCTGTTGGCCCATACTAGGCTTGTCCTTCACAAATCCAACCCACTAACAGAACAAATGTTACCCAAGCAATAAGCTCAGGTGCAAGTCCAACTCAAATCCAACCCCTCTCACTCGTGTATTTATCCAACCTAAATTTGAAACTACCCAATGTTTTAGCTTCGATCACCCTACTAGGCAGACCGTTCCACTCATCAACTACCCCTATTACCAATGTTCATTTATACATTTTATTAGTACCCTATAGTCCTTACGGAGGGGGATTCCTCTTCCAAATAACCTCTCTTCCCTCTCTCCTCCTCCCTGTCTTCCATTCATCAACAACAGCCTTCAATAAAGGTAACTGTCATGTTGAATGTTCATTCTTTTGTGCATGTAAATCTATCTTTTAGGTAAAAAAAAAATTGTTGTTGATACTTCTGGGTGTCTGGAATGAATTAATTGGATTTACATTATTTCTTATGGGGAAAATTTATTCGAAAATAGTCCATTTCGATAATAGTCCCACTTCCAAGAATGGATTATGGACGATTATTGAGGGACCACTGTATTTTGCTAGAACTCCATTTTTTCTTTTGAATAAGTACAAGAAACCACCCATTTACCGATTTCAGCTATCCAGTACAGTGGTCAGAATTTAGCAATTTTGCCAATTTCACACAAATTTCAAAAGATGCCAATTTCCAAATAGGGTCCAGAATAAACAAGTAAGACATTCCTAGCACTAAAATAACATTTCTTCTGTTCATTAGTCACGTCCCCATGCCCCTCTTACATTCTTTTGCTTTCCACTTTGAATTTTTATTCTCACAAAAAAATAGAAGATTTACTGTTATGCAGACTACTGCATTAGTGTAGAAATGGTATAAATAATATCGGCGCACTTGTGAAAGAATATTAGACTCACCAGTTGACGTGTATTGGATGCTTAGCATTATTTGTTTACTTTTGAACTTTGGTAAAAATCGAACATTTCTGCTACTTTGAGCTCAATTTCAAGGTACTTTTCATTGTAAAACCAGTCAAAATCATCTCAATTTCTGTAATGTGTCTTCCATTCTATAAAATGAGACCAGGAAAACTAGAATACAACAATAAATACGATACGAAAATACAGTGCAAAGCTGCTGTTTTAATCCAAAAAAACAGTTTTTTTTTTTCTCATTACGCACTGTGTGCTGCAGGATTTTTTTTTAGACTGCGCACACTGACCACATAGACCCATTCTTTCAGATTTGAGGGCACTAGAATTTAGGCATTCTAGTACGTCAAAAACCCTGGTGCGTAAGCCGTACTAGTACGGCCGAAACCCTGAAAGGGTTAAACACTACTACAGAAAGAATGCTAGTGAAATAGCTATGAGTTTGATAGACTCGAACAATGGAATGTGTCAAAAATAGGGTGGAAATTAGGTGAAATCGTTGATGCGTAAATATTGCTGTTAAGTGTATTCTAACCTAACCTCTCTGTAATCTGGCACACTACGGGTCCTGATGATGCCAGATTAGTGATGGCTGACCTGTAACAAAAAGTATGTCTTGAAGTCTCCAGACCCTCTTAGGGTCTTTTTTTTTTTTTTCAACAAACTGGCCATATCTCACCAAGGCAGATGGCCTAAAAAGAAAAATGAAAGTTTCTTTTTTTAACTTTAGTAATGTGTACAGGAGAAAGGGTTACTAGCCCCTTGCTGTTGGCATTTTAGTCGCCTCTTACAACATGCATGGCTTACAGAGGATGAATTCTGTTCCACTTCCCTATCGAGATAAGAGGAAATGAATAAGAACAAGAACTAGTAAGAAGAGAGAAGAAAACCCAGAGGGGTGGGTGTGTGTGGGTGTATATGCATGGGAGACGGCCGACTTGTTGAAAAAAAAAAAAAAAAAAAAATATATATATATATATATATATATATATATATATATATATATATATATATATATAGAGAGAGAGAGAGAGAGATATACATGTATATAGATATATATATATATATAATATAGATATAGATTTTTTTTTTTTTTTTTTTTTTTTTTTTCCAACAAGTTGGTCGTCTCCCACCGAGGCAGGGTGACCCAAAAAAGAAAGAAAATCCCCAAAAAGAAAATACTTTCATCATCATTCAACACTTTCACCACACTCACACATTATCACTGCTTTTGCAGAGGTGCTCAGAATACAACAGTTTAGAAGCATATACGTATAAAGATACACAACATATCCCTCCAAACTGCCAATATCCCAAACCCCTCCTTTAAAGTGCAGGCATTGTACTTCCCATTTCCAGGACTCAAGTCCGACTATATGAAAATAACCGGTTTCCCTGAATCCCTTCACTAAATATTACCCTGCTCACACTCCAACAGATCGTCAGGTCCCAAGTATCATTCGTCTCCATTCACTCCTATCTAACACGCTCATGCACGCTTGCTGGAAGTCCAAACCCCTCGCCCACAAAACCTCCTTTACCCCCTCTTTCCAACCCTTTCGAGGACGACCCCTACCCCTCTTTCCTTCCCCTATAGATTTATATGCTTTCCATGTCATTCTACTTTGATCCATTCTCTCTAAATGACCAAACCACCTCAACAACCCCTCTTCTGCCCCATGACTAATGCTTTTATTAACTCCACACCTTCTCCTAATTTCCACACTCCAAATTTTCTGCATAATATTTACACCACACATTGCCCTTAGACAGGACATCTCCACTGCCTCCAACCGTCTCCTCACTGATGCATTTACCACCCAAGCTTCACATCCATATAAGAGTGTTGGTACTACTATACTTTCATACATTCCCTTCTTTGCCTCCATAGATAACGTTTTTTGACTCCACATATACCTCAACGCACCAATCACCTTTTTTCCCTCATCAATTCTACGATTAACCTCATCCTTCATAAATCCATCTGCCGAAACGTCAACTCCCAAGTATCTGAAAACATTCACTTCTTCCATACTCCTCCTCCCCAATTTGATATCCAATTTTTCTTTATCTAAATCATTTGATACCCTCATCACCTTACTCTTTTCTATGTTCACTTTCAACTTTCTACCTTTACACACATTCTCAAACTCATCCACTAACCTTTGCAATTTTTCTTTAGAATCTCCCATAAGCACAGTATCATCAGCAAAAAGTAACTGTGTCAATTCCCATTTTGAATTTGATTCCCCATAATTTAATCCCACCCCTCTCCCAAACACCCTAGCATTTACTTCTTTTACAACCCCATCTATAAATATATTAAACAACCATGGTGACATTACACATCCCTGTCTAAGACCTACTTTTACTGGGAAGTATTCTCCCTCTCTTCTACACACCCTAACCTGAGCCTCACTATCCTCAAAGGTTAGTGGATGAGTTTGAGAATGTGTGTAAAGGTAGAAAGTTGAAAGTGAACATAGAAAAGAGTAAGGTGATGAGGGTATCAAATGATTTAGATAAAGAAAAATTGGATATCAAATTGGGGAGGAGTAGTATGGAAGAAGTGAATGTTTTCAGATACTTGGGAGTTGACGTGTCGGCGGATGGATTTATGAAGGATGAGGTTAATCATAGAATTGATGAGGGAAAAATGGTGAGTGGTGCGTTGAGGTATATGTGGAGTCAAAAAACGTTATCTATGGAGGCAAAGAAGGGAATGTATGAAAGTATAGTAGTACCAACACACTTATATGGATGTGAAGCTTGGGTGGTAAATGCAGCAGCGAGGAGACGGTTGGAGGCAGTGGAGATGTCCTGTCTAAGGGCAATGTGTGGTGTAAATATTATGCAGAAAATTCGGAGTGTGGAAATTAGGAGAAGGTGTGGAGTTAATAAAAGCATTAGTTAGAGGGCAGAAGAGGGGTTGTTGAGGTGGTTTGGTCATTTAGAGAGAATGGATCAAAGTAGAATGACATGGAAAGCATATAAATCTATAGGGGAAGGAAAGAGGGGTAGGGGTCATCCTCGAAAGGGTTGGAAAGAGGGGGTAAAGGAGGTTTTGTGGGCGAGGGGCTTGGACTTCCAGCAAGCGTGCATGAGCGTGTTAGATAGGAGTGAATGGAGACGAATGATACTTGGGACCTGACGATCTGTTGGAGTGTGAGCAGGGTAATATTTAGTGAAGGGATTCAGGGAAACCGGTTATTTTCATATAGTCGGACTTGAGTCCTGGAAATGGGAAGTACAATGCCTGCACTTTAAAGGAGTGGTTTGGGATATTGGCAGTTTGGAGGGATATGTTGTGTATCTTCATAAGTATATGCTTCTAAACTGTTGTATTCTGAGCACCTCTGCAAAAGCAGTGATAATGTGTGAGTGTGGTGAAAGTGTTGAATGATGATGAAAGTATTTTCTTTTTGGGGATTTTCTTTCTTTTTTGGGTCACCCTGCCTCAGTGGGAGACGACCGACTTGTTGAAAAAAAAAAAATATATATATATATACAGTGGACCCCTGCATAACGATTACCTCTGAATGTGACCAATTATGTAAGTGTATTTATGTAAGTGCGTTTGTACGTGTATGTTTGGGGGTCTGAAATGGACTAATCTACTTCACAATATTTCTTATGGGAACAAATTCGGTCAGTACTGGCACCTGAACATACTTCTGGAGTGAAAAAAATATCGTTAACCGGGGGTCCACTGTATATATATACATGCATGTGTAGTGTGACCTAAATGTAAGTAGAAGTAGCGAGACGTACCTGAAACCTTGCATGTTTATGAGACGGAAAAAAGACAACAGCAATCATACCATCGTGTAAAATTACAGGTTTCCGTTTCACACTCATTTGGCAGGACGGTAGTGCCTCCTTGTGTTGTTGCTGTCTACCAGCCTACTACCTAGGTGATCTTCTATATTTTGGGTAATTTATTAGTAGAGGTTTTGAATGGTGCATCAAATATTCTGATCACCTGATGATATACTCCTAACGAAAAATATTAATACATGTAATTCTTTGAATTTCGATAGTCCAAGTTTGTATTTTGCTCCGAAACTTATATAGTTACTTAACTTTGATGGGTTTGAGAGTTTTCCTATTTCGTTCCCAGGCCCTAGGCCAGGCTTGTCTGGTGTTTACTAGTCAACCAAACTACTGCTGCTGGTGGCCCAATGGCCCACTTATCCATTACAACCTGGTTAATCTGGCATATAACCTACACTCGGTGAAATTTGCATACATTAATTTAAAATAACTTGATTTACCTACCCTTTACAAGCATTTGTATGTATAACTATATTTCCAAGTTTTTCTTGGAGAGAAGAATGTTCAGGTTGTCCTGATACTCTGTAATAATTCTTCAGGTACCAGGTGCTGAAGGTCGGGCTGGAATGGCAGCAGTTGTTGACCCAGAGGGTGAGCTTAACCTACAGAGCTTTAAAGAGGGCATCAAGGAGGCCTTACCAACTTATGCTTGTCCACTCTTTCTAAGAGTACTGCAGGAAATTGATGTTACAGGTGAGAGTGTGTGTATGAGGCACGTATATAGATGCTGTTCTAACCATTATTCCAACCGAGTTGTTAAGAGCTTATACAGAAGCTCGTTTTGAACTTTTGTGTAACAGAATCTTGTTATATCCTGTGTTGTCATTTTTAGGGAGATTCCTCAGATATTAACGATTTTCTCCTTTTTTTTCGTTTGAAGAAGACTTGTGTTATGTCTTTGTTGTAAGAACACATTCCAAATTCTAGTCAGTTAAACTTAAGTAATTATAGTGGCAACATGTCTTAAGCCTCATCAACCTGCATTGCTAATAAGGACTTCCTAGCATCTCTGTAATTTTTTTTTTTTAACACACCGGCCATTTCCCATTTCCCAGGCAGGATGACCCAAAAAGAAAGAAAAAAAAATTTCATCATTCAACACTGTCACAGTCACTCATACATAATCACTGTGTTTGCAGAGGAGCTCAGATACGACAGTTTAGATGTCCCTCTGAGCTGCCAATATCCCAAACTCCTCCCTTAAAGTGCAGGCATTGTACTTCCCATTTCCAGGACTCAAGTTCGGCTAACTAGTTTCCCTAAATACCTTCACAAAATATTACTCTGCTCACATTCCAGCAGCTCTTCAGGTCCCAAAAACCATGTCTCTTTTCACTCCTATTTAAAATGCTCATGCACACTTGCTAGAAGTCCAAACCCCTCACCCACAGAACCTTTACCACCTCTCTCCAACCTTTTCGAGGGCGACACCTACCCTACCTTCCTTCCCCTACAGTTTTATACGCTACAGATTTATTCCCCTACAGATTTGTGTGTTCCATTCTCTCTAAATGACCAAACCATCTCAACAACCCCTCTTCAGCCCTCTTGACTAATACTTTTAGTAACTCCACACCTTTTCCTAATTTCCACACTATGAATTCTCTGCACATAATTTACACCACATATTGCCCTTAGACACGACACCTCCACTGCCTCCAGCCTCTTCCTCACTGCAGAATTTACAGCCCATGCTTCACACCCATATAAAAGTATTGGTACCACTATACTCTCGTACATTCCCTTCTTTGCCTCCACGGATAACGTTTTTTGCCACCACAGATACCTCAATGTACCACTCACCTTTTTTTTCTTTATCAGTTCTATGGTTAAACTCATTTGCTAACAAGTCAACTCCCAAATATCTGAAAACATTCACTACTTCTGTACTCCCTCCCTCCAGTGTGATCTCCAATTTTTCTTTATCTAAATTGTTTGATACCCTTATCACCTTACTCTTATCTGTGTTCACTTTTAACTTTCTACCTTTACACATCCTTCCAAACTCGTCTACTATTTGTATTTAAACTTCCATCAGTATCCCCTTGTTCCTGGTTCTCACTTTCTTAGTCTGTCCCTGTCCTCCCTCTCAATTCCTGAATAAGAATAAGTTCATTTCAGCTTGATACATGTTTGTACAAAGGAGTATAACAATTGGATGTACATATCAAAAGCCCCTTTATATGTAGAGATGTACTTTGTACATCTTAATTGCAGTACTAATTTTTTTTTATTATTTTTTTTTTATTTATCAAGTTGGCCGTCTCCCACCGAGGCAGGGTGACCCATAAAGGAAGAAAATCCCCAAAAAGAAAATTACTTTCATCATCATTCAACTCTTTCACCTCACTCACACATAATCACTGTTTTTGCAGAGGTGCACAGAACACAACAGCTTAGAAGCATATACAGTGGACCCCCGGTTAACGAACTTTTTTCATTCCAGTAGTATGTTCAGGTGCCAGTACTGACCGAATTTTTTCCCATAAGGAATATTGTGAAGTAGATTAGTCCATTTCAGACCCCCAAACATACATGTACAAACGCACTTACATAAATACACTTACATAATTGGTCGCATTTGGAGGTGTTCGTTAAGCGGGGGTCCACTGTACGTATAAAGATACAAAACACATCCTTCCAAACTGCCAATATCCCGAACCCCTCCTTTAGAGTACAGGCATTGTACTTCCCATTTCCAGGACTCAAGTCCGGCTATATAAAAATAACCGGTTTCCCTGAATCCCTTCACTAAATATTACCCTGCTCACACTCCAACAGATCGTCAGGTCCCAAATACCATTCGTCTCCATTCACTCCTATTGAACACGCTCACGCACGCCTGCTGGAAGTCCAAGCCCCTCGCCCACAAAACCTCCCTTACCCCTTCCTTCCAACCTTTTCGAGGACGACCCCTACCCCGCCTTCCTTCCCCTACAGATTTAAATGCTCTCCATGTCATTCTACTTTGATCCATTCTCTCTAAATGATCAAACCACCTCAACAACCCCTTTTCAGCCCTCTGACTAATACTTTTATTAACTCCACACCTCCTAATTTCCACACTCCGAATTTTCTGCATAATATTTACACCGCACATTGCCCTTAAACAGGACATCTCCACTGCCTCCAACCGCCTCCTCACTGCTGCATTCACAACCCAAGCTTCACACCCATATAAGAGTGTTGGTACTAATATACTTCCATACATTCACTTCTTTGCCTCCATAGATAATGTTTTTTGTCTCCACATATACTTCAACGTACCACTCGCCTTTTTTCCCTCGTCAGTTCTATGATTAACCTCATCCTTCATAAATCCATCCGCCGACACATCCGCTCCCAAGTATCTGAAAAAATTCACTTCTTCCATACTACTCCTCCCCAATTTGATATCCAATTTTTCTTTATCTAAATCATTTGATACCCTCATCACCTTACTCTTTTCTATGTTCACTTTCAACTTTCTACCTTTACACACACTCCCAAACTCATCCACTAACCTTTGCAATTTTTCTTTAGAATCTCCCATAAGCACAGTATCATCAGCAAAAGCAACTGTGTCAATTCCCATTTTGTATTTGATTCCCCATAATTTAATCCCACACCTCTTCCAAACACTCTAGCATTTACTTCTTTTACAACCCCATCTATAAATATATTAAACAACCATGGTGACATTACACATCCCTGTCTAAGACCTACTTTTACCGGGAAGTAGTCTCCCTCTCTTCTACACACCCTAACCTGAGCCTCACTATCCTCATAAAAACTCTTTACAGCATTTAGTAACTTACCACCATTCCATATACTTGCAACATCTGCCACATTGCTCCCCTATCCACTCTATCATATGCCTTTTCTAAATCCATAAATGCAATAAAAACTTCCCTACATTTATCTAAATACTGTTCACATAAATGAATTATGAGTACAAAAGCAAGAAGTACCAATTAAAGATCCGATAAATAAGATGAGGGAAATTCGGGGAAGGAGATTCCTGCAAAGCAAAGATGGATGATAGTTAACTGAATGATCCCTTATTGGTTTGTAAACAAACTGAAGGACAACATAATTTTCTTACTGCATTTATGGAAACAGCCAACATGTTGAAAAAAAAATGGATTTATTATGCCTTTCATTATTTGCGGTATATTATTGACATTCAGAATAATTAACTTTGCCTAACCTAATTTAACCTAACATTTAGGGCAAGGAGGAATAACGTAGGAGTGAGGAGGAGCGAGTTGTGAGTGTGGGGGGGGGGGAAGTTCGTGAGGCAGTGGTAGAATGAAAGGGGATAAAGCAGCTAGAATTGATGGGATAATGTTAGAAATGTTAAAAGCAGGTGGGGATATAGTTTTGGAGTGGTTGGTGCTTTTATTTAATAAATATATGGAAGAGGGTAAGGCACCTAGGGATTGGTAGAGAGCATGCATAGTTCCTTTATATAAAGGCAAAGGGGACAAAAAATAATGCAAAAATTATAGGGTAAGAAGTCTGTTGATATACCTGGTAAAGTGTATGGTGGAGTTATTATTGAAAGAATTAGGAATAAGATGGAGAATAGGATAGCAGATGAACAAGGAGGCTTTAGGAAGGGTAGAGTGTGTGTAGACCAAGTGTTATAAGAGGTTATAAGAGAAGTGAATGCTCGGTTGTTGGCAAGAGGTTTGGGGTTAAAAGACAAAGAATCTAACACAAAGTGGAAGTTGGCACAGTTGTTCTTTGCTGATGACACTACTTTTGGGAGATTCTGAAGAGAATTTGCAGAGGTTGGTGGATAAGCTCGGTAAGGTATGTAAAAGAAGAAAATTGAAAGTCAGTATAGGAAAAAGTAAGATGATGAGGATAACAAAAAAATTAGGTAATGAAAGATTGGATATCAGGTTGGAGGGAGAGAGTATGGAGGAGGTGAATGTATTCAGATGTTTAGAAGTGGACCTGTCAGCAGATGGGTCTATGAAAGATGAGGTGAATTATAGAATTGACAAGGGGAAAAAGGTGAGTGGTGCACCGAGAAGTCTGTGGAGACAAAGAACTTTGTCCATGGAAGTAAAGAGGAGAATGTATGAGAGTATAGTTATACCAATGCTCTTCTATGGATGTGAAGCATGGGTGGTGAATGTTGCAACAAGAAGAAGGCTGGAGGCAGTGGAGATGTCATGTCTGAGGGCGATGTGTAGTGTGAATATAATGCAGAGAATTCGTAGTTTGGAAATTAGGAGGTGCTGGATTACCAAAACTATTATCCAGAGGGCTGAGGAGGGGTTGTTGAAGTGGTTCAGACATGTTGAGAGAATTGAACAAAATAGAATGACTTTGAGAGTGTATAAATCTAGTGGAGAGAAAGCAGGGTAGAGGTCAGGATAGGAAGGTTGGAGGGAGGGGGTAAAGGAAGTTTTCTATGCGAGGGGCTTGGACTTCCAGCAGGCATGTGTGAGTTTGTTAGATAGAGACTGGTTTTTAGGACTTGACGTGCTGTTGGAGTGTGAGCAGGGTAATATTTATGAATGGATTCAGGGAAACTGGCAGGCCAGACTTGAGTCCTGGAGATGGGAAGTACAGCGCCTGCACTCTGAATAAGACGTGTTAATGTTGCAGTTTTATAAGTGTAGTGTAAGCACGCCTCTGATGGAGTGATGGAGTGGATGATGGTGAAAGTTTTTCTTTCTCTTTCCACCCTACCTTGGTGGGAAACAGCTGATGTGCTAATAAAAACAACTTGAGGAGGGAGGATTAGCACATTCTGTAGCAGTGCCTGACCAAGTCTTTTTGGAATCTAATCAGGTTTCCCTAGAGCCTGATCAGGGAGCCCCCCTGTGGTACCTGACTAGGTCTGACCATGGTTTCCTGGTACCTGACCATCATATATGATGGAACTGGCTACATCATTATTAAATTTATCTTTGCATTTAAGATTAAATGCATTTAACAAGTGTGGTTTTTGCCTTTGTTTCAAGATGTAAGGATATCATCCTTCTAAAAGTATTACTTATGAATAGGCCATCCTCATAGTTTTTCTTAAAAATTTGGCATTGAAACCTTGACCTGTGCTTGGCTATGTGTAGTATATAGATATATTAACTAGACAAGCCATCAAAGGAGGACTGAACCAAAATATAAAATTATTCAGAATTTGAAAGCTACATTAAGAAAAAGTAAGGAATAAAAACAGCTTTTTGTATGGAATGGCAGTCAGGATTGTGGAGTTGGAGTCGTGGAGTCGGAAGCAATTCTTAGGTTATTGGAGTCGGAGCCGGTGAAAATGTACTGTCTCCGACCCTTAATATATTTAAATTGTATAGAAAATAAATTAAAAAATACTTAAATCTGGAAATGGAAGGGTTATGTACCTAATGAGGTCATTTCTTTTCAAATGGTTATTAAGTTGTTATAAGTGTTCAGTTGCTTTTTGCTTTTTTTGTAGTTTTAACTTTGAATTCTTTTTAGTAATATCGAAGGATGTACTTCAGATTTTTTAACTATTAGAGAAAGATGTTTCTGACTCAAGATTTTCTTTTATAGTTTCTTTTACATCCTATTAATTTATACTTGATAGTCTTTTTATGAAAATATAACCTCATTGTTCCCCTTTTTCAAGTTTTGTCTTTTGTTTAACTATAAGGTTGCTAAATCTTTGTAATTTCTTTAATAAATATAATAAAAAGCCAGAGTGGCATAGCTATAGCATTTAAAGCCAAGCTTTACCAGATTACTGAGCTTGTATGTTGCATGCTTGCAATCTGTATATAATTTAGTTTATTTAAAATTTATTCCCTGTATCAATATATAATTAAAGGAGTCAGAGTTGGAAGTGCCATAAATAAAGGAGTCGGAGTTGGACTCAAAAGTTTTATATGCCGACCCCACAGCCCTGGTAGTAATACCAGTTCTACTTATGAATTGCAAATCTGGAAAAGTGCATGGAATAAAAAGGAACAGACAAATATACAATGAAAAAATAAGGAAAACCACAGAGATAAGCAGAGTTACTGAAGTTTTATATAAGGTGTATTAAAATTTTATGAGACACATTTGCTCATATTTAAAAAACTTGTATTGGATGAGGTATAGTCACCTCTTCAATCTTGAGAAGGTTTTTAATCTTTCATTGTTTTATCAAATTTTCATTTCATATTTCAGGCACTTTTAAGCTGAAGAAATTGTCACTGCAGAAGGAAGGCTTTAATCCCACCATCATAAAAGACAAGCTTTATTTTTTTGATGCCAAACTTGGGAAGTATGTAGAACTTACTGTTGAACTCTTCAACAAAATTGACAGAGGACAAGCTGGCTTGTAAAAGCACTTTTGAAAAATATTTCATCTCATTTCTAAACTTTTTTTTCTTTTTTAATTTGAATTTTGAAGTTTATGTACTTCCAGTAAGACAGCTGTTGAATGAACACTGGTGAATGTTTTCCTCTTTGGGGTCACCCTACCTTGCTGGGTAATAGTCTATGAATTGATTACTAAAAAACATGAAAGAAATTTTAAAGTTGTTTCAATTTACATGAATATAGTACAGACGATGAAAAAAATAGATTTTTAACATTATAAATGAAGGGACGCTCGATATCCTGGCACTAAGCAAAGCAAAGTTAAAAGGGGTGAGAGAATATCATTGGGAATGAGTAAATGGAGTTAAATCAGGTGTCTGGGAGAACTAGAACTAATGATGGGATAGCGGTACTGTTAAATGATCAGCTAGAGAGAGGAGGGGGTATAGGTGTTTGAAGTTCAAGAATTATATGGATTAGAACAAAAATGGGTTGAGATATGGATTATAGTAAGTGTTTATGCACCTAGTGGGTGAAACAATTAAGTGAATGTAACCTAAAGGGTTTTGAACCAAGGGAATAATTGCTAAGTGAAAGAGACTTCTAGACGGCTTAGTAGATAAGTTTATAGTTCCGGGGATAAATGATAAGGGGGCCTCTAATGAAATTATATATAGAAAATGTTTAATAATAGGTAATACTGTACTTATTTTAAGGAAAAGATTGATAAATAAGTAAATATGATATAGTGTTCAGTTACAACAGTTAAAGGACTATGAGACTAAGAGGTAAATCATGGAATAGGATAGAAAAAAAGGTGGATGGAGTGTTAAGGCATCTGTGAAAGGAAGAGAATTTTTCTATCGAGTCAGAAAAAAAAAAAAAAAAGGCATGGGCTTTATGGTGTGAGTATTATGCTGAGAACATGAAACCTACAATTAGAAGACAGTGCGGAGTTAATCAAAGTGTAATTCAGTATGCAAAGAACGGTGGGGCTAATGTGGTTTGGGCAATTAGCTGATGGAGTAGAATAGGATGACAAAGAGGGAGTATAAACCTGGGGTGGAAGGAAAAAGGGATAGGCGTCATCCCAGGAAGGGCTGGAGGGAGGGTGTAGAGGTAGCTTAGAATGCTAGGGGGTTGAGCATCCAGCAGGCTTGTGTGAGCATGTTAAATTGGCGTAAGTGAAGATACAGGTCCGCCATCACTAATCCGGCATCATTGGGACCTGTAGTGTGCCGGTTTAGTGCATTTGCATGATTACAGAGTGGTTAGATTAGAATACGCTTAATTAACATATCAGTAGAGAGACTTTCCGCTGCATCTTCCTCAACTTCATCACTGCTTTCTCCTCCACTGGCTTGCTGCTGTGGATTTACAACTATCTGCACAATTTCTGAGTCAGTACAGTGATGAAATTTGAGTCAGCATAATAATTAGTCATTATAATAATGAAATTTGAAATTATGCAAGCCGAAATTAGTGCCGGATTACTGATGGGACCAGATAACTGATTGCCGGATTAGTGATGGCTGACCTGTAAATAGTTTTAAATCCTTGATGCTTTGTTTGTGTGCAAGATAACATTTACAATGGGACTCGTAGGAACTAGTTACTGGACTCGAGTCGTGCAGATGGGAATTACAGAACCTGCACTATGAAGAAGTGACAAGGATGTTGCAGTTCTATGGGTAGTTGAGTTGTGATGTCTATGCACTTCTGGTAAGACAGCTGTTGACTGAATTATGGTGAATGTTTTTCCATTTTTAGGTCACCCTGACTTGGTGTGAGACGGTGTATTAAAATACAATGGTTCCTAACCGCTGCATAGAGGTGGATCCCACCTAAGTAAAACCACTGAAAACTAAAAGCATTCTATATTTTAGTAGTCATTATTAAATATTTTTAAACTAGTTGGTGCTAGCAACTCACTATTTGACATAGTAGTATTGCAGTTTGGCTTAGAAGTCTGCTGATAATGACCCTTATTTATATATATATCTATACTGGAAATACCTTGCTGTATATATTGAAGACATGCCACAAAAATTTGCCAAAGCTGTGTTTTATGAATATTTACTAAACTGTACATTGTAAAACAAAATTAATTTACCATGTTTCCTATATGTGGAAGTAGTATTGTACAATATATGTACTAGTTTCTATATCTGAAAAGCATAGGATTTGAAATCATTTAGGAAATGCATGTTTTCTGGATATATACAAAGACTTCCATATATGGGATATTATTTTAATAGTTTTGTTAAGTTGTCCTCTGGGAAGAGGATAGCTATTTGTTAAATGAAAGGCTTGAAGGCACTAATTACAGTACATTATACTGTTCAAGTAGAAAATTAATTGCATGCTCATGCAATACCAAAGCAATAGAAGCTTTAAAAACAGCTAATTCAGTAAAGATGTTTTAAGTATTCAATTATTTGATTTCAACACTGAATGACCCATACTGGTTTAAGTGCTTATTTGTGAAAGCTGAATAATAAAATTATTATATAAAAATAATAGTAATGATAATATTTGATTTATTTATATTTTTTGCATGAAAATTTATTGAAAAATTTGCAGATAACAACTTGGGCAAAATATCTTGAGCTCAGTTGAATAAATGATGTAAAATTGAAAATGCAACTCCTGGTTATTGTACGGTAATTATTTTTCAGATAAGCAAAATTTTACATTATATCCCCAAAGATGTATTCATAATGTTAGCTCTTATTGACCCACATGGTCTTTGCATTTTTTCGTGAATATGGCACAGTGGAACACTGTATGTTTGGACATGGATGGCTCGTATATTTGGAAACTGTTTTGATCCTCAGAAAATAGTTTTAGAATGAGAAAATGAAAGTTCCAAGACAACAGTATAGTGGATCCCTAGCATTAATTCATTCCTGAATATTGTGTGTAAGTTGATTGTTCAGACCTCGGGACCAATTTTCTCATAGGTATCCTTGTTATAATTGGAGAGTCTTTCCCCAAACCATAATATAATTTATGTAATGTTGCCTACTTTTTTAACTAAGAAAAATTGCCCAAAATTTTACATTCAGTACTATTCTGTTTTATTTACAAATACTGTTAAACATTGTTTAATATAGTGAATAGAGCTACATGTTTATTCAGCCAGACTGTCTCAGAGAGAGAGAGAGAGAGAGAGAGAGAGGGGGGGGATATATTGTGCTGGTAAGGTAATAGCAATTACATTGTGGTATATGAAATAGGTGGTAAGTTACTAAATGCTGTAAAGAGTTTTTATGAGGATAGTGAGGCTCAGGTTAGGGTGTGTAGAAGAGAGGGAGACTACTTCCCGGTAAAAGTAGGTCTTAGACAGGGATGTGTAATGTCACCATGGTTGTTTAATATATTTATAGATGGGGTTGTAAGAGAAGTAAATGCTAGGGTGTTCAGGAGAGGGGTAGGATTAAATTATGGGGAATTAAATACAAAATGGAAAGTGACACAGTTACTTTTTGCCGATGATACTGTGCTTATGGGAGAGTCTAAAGAAAAATTGCAAAGGTTAGTGGACGAATTTGGGTGTGTGCGTGTAAAGGTAGAAAGTTGAAAGTGAACATAGAAAAGAGTAAGGTGATGAGAGTATCAAATGATTTAGATAAAGAAAAATTGGATATCAAATTGGGGAGGAGGGGTATGGAAGAAGTGAATGTTTTCAGATATTTGGGAGTTGACGTGTCAGCAGATGGATTTATGAAGGATGAGATTAATCATAGAATTGATGAAGGAAAAAAGGTGAGTGGTGCATTGAGGTATATGTGGAGGCAAAAAATGTTATCTATGGAGGCAAAGAAGGGAATGTATGAAAGTGTAGTAGTACCAACACTCTTATATGGGTGTGAAGCTTGGGTTGTAAATGCTGCAGCGAGGAGGCGGTTGGAGGCATTGGAGATGTCCTGTCTAAGGGCAATGTGTGGTGTAAATATTATGCAGAAAATTCGGAGTGTGGAAATTAGGAGAAGGTGTGGAATTAATAAAAGTGTTAGTCAGAGGGCTGAAGAGGGTTTGTTGAGGTGGTTTGGCCATTTAGAGAGAATGGATCAAAGTAGAATGACATGGATAGCATATAAATCTGTAGGGGAAGGAAGGCGGGGGTAGGGGTCGTCCTCAAAAAGATTGGAGGGAGGGGGTAAAGGAGGTTTTGTGGGTGAGGGGTTTGGACTTTCCAGCAAGCGTGCATGAGCGTGTTAGATAGGAGTGAATGGAGACAAATGGTATTTGGGACCTGACGAGCTGTTGGAGTGGGAGCAGGGTAATATTTAGTGAAGGGATTCAGGGAAACTGGTTATTTTATATAACCGGACTTGAGTCCTGGAAATGGGAAGTACAATGCCTGCACTCTAAAGGAGGGGTTTCGGATGTTGACAGTTTGGAGGGATATATTGTGTATTTTTTATACGTATATACTTCTAAACTGTTGTGTTCTGGGCACCTCTGCAAAAACAGTGATTATGTGTGAGTGAGGTGAAGGTGTTGAATGATGTTGAAAGTATTTTTTTGGGGGGGATTTTCTTTATTTTTGGGTCACCCTGCCTCGGTGGGAGACAGCCGACTTGTTGGAAAAAAAAAATAGTGAACTCCCGCAACATTACAGTGTTACAGCATTTCATTTATACATCTTTAAGTAATGTTTTAGCTAATTGAAAATTGGCAGTGATGATGTCATCACTTAAGTGATGCTGACAATATTAAAGAAATGTTAATCTCTGTATATATATATCCTTTGTCCATTTAAATACACGTTTGTGATTTTTTCTTGTAGGCAACACTTCGATGTAGGAAGGGTTTGCACACCACATGATTAGTACAACACCAGTCTCATGGCTGTGTGGACAGCTGCCTCATATCACTCGTGGTTTTCAACTTTCATCCTCTGATATTTTCCTTATTTATAGAGCTATGTCATTGAACTTTGGATATAATGCAGGTAACACTTTAAGAATTATCAGATACAGTTTGTCTTACAATTTTTCCAAAGTCAATATTTTGGAGTGAGGATAGTGAGACTCGGGTTAGGGTGTGTAGGAGAGAGGGAGATTATTTCCCAGTAAAAGTAGGTCTTAGACAGGGATGTATGTCACCATAGTTGTTTAACATATTTATAGATGGGGTTGTAAAAGAAGTAAATGCTAAGGTGTTGGGAAGAAGGGTAGGATTAAATTATAGGGAATCAAATACAAAATGGGAGTTGACATAGTTACTACTTTTTGCTCATGATACTTTGCTTTTAGGAGAGTCTAAAGAAAAGTTGCAAAGGTTAGTGGACGAGTTTGGGAGGGTGTGTAGAGGTAAAAAGTTGAAAGTGAACATAGATAAGAGTAAGATGATGAGTGTATTAAATGATTTAGATAAAGAAAAATTGGATATCACATTGGAGGGAGGGAAAATGGAAATGTGAATATGTTCAGAGATTTAGGAGTTGACTTGTCAGCAGATGGGTTTATGAAGGATGAGGTTAACCATAGAATTGATGAAGGAAAAAAGGTGAGTGGTGCTTTGAGGTATCTGAGACAAAAAACATTTTCCATGGAGGCAAATAAGTGAATGTACGAGTGTCTGGTGGTACCAACAGTGCTACCAACACTCTTATATGGGTGTGAAGCATGGGTTGTAAATGCTTCAGCAAGGAGGAGGCTGGAGGCAGATTAGATGTGTCTAAGGGCAATGTGTGGTGTAAATATTATGCAGAGAATTCGTAGTGTGGAAATTAGGAGGAGGTGTGGAGTTACTAAAAGTATTAGTCAGAGGGCTGAAGAGGGGTTGTTGAGGTGGTTTGGTCATTTAGAGAAAATGGAACAAAGTAGAATGACTTGGAGAGCATATAAATCTGTTGGGTAAGGAAGGTAGGATAGGGGTCATCCTCCAAAAGGTTGGAGGGAGGGGGTGAAGGAGGTTTTGTGGGCAAGGGACTTAGTCTTCTAGCAAGCATGCTCGAGCATGTTAGATAGGAGTGAATGGAGACGAATGGTTTTTGGGACCTGACGACCTGTTGGAGTGTGAGCAGGGTAATATTTTGTGAAGGGATTCAGGGAAACCGGTTATTTTTTATATAGCCGGACTTGAGTACTGGAAATGGGAAGTACAATGCCTGCACTTTTAAGGTGGGGTTTGGGATATTGGCAGTTTAGAGGAACATCTAAACTGTTGTCTGAGCACCTCTGCAAAGACAGTGATTATGTATGAGTGATGGTGAAAGTGTTGAGTGATGAAATGGCCGATGTGTTAAAAAAAAATTAGGAGTGAATTTATTTTCCCTAATTTTGGGAATTTTTTTTTATTGCCACAAATGCATTTTTTGTTTGTTATATTGTCAGAGTTTGTTTTAGCTAATCTTATCAACTGGGATACATTAGGTAAAAAATTAACTAGGAAAAAATATTATAATTCTGCCTTACAACAATCTTAAGTATTAAATCTATAGATGTTGAGGGCTGAAGAGGGGTTGTTGAGGTGGTTTGGTCATTTAGAGAGAATAGATCATAGTAGTATGACATGAAGAGCGTATAAATCTGTAGGGGGTAGGAAGGCGGTGCAGGGGTCATCCTCGAAAAGGTTGGAGGGAGAGGGTAAAGGAGGTTTTGTGGGTGAGGGGCTTGGACTTTCAGCAAGCATGTGTAAATGTGTTAGATAGGAGTGAATGGAGATGAATGGTTTTTGGGACCTGATGAGCTGTTGGAGTGTGAGCAGAGTAATATTTAGTGGGGGGATTCACGGAAACTGGTTCTTTTTATATAGCCAGACTTGAGTCCTGGAAATGGGAAGTACAATGCCTGCACTTTAAAGGAGGGGTTTGGGATATTGGCAGTTTGGAGGGATATATCTTTATATATGCTTCTAAACTGTTGTATCTGGGTGTGTCTGCAAAAACAGTGATTATATATGAGTGAGGTGAAAGTGTTGAATGATGATGAAAGTATTTTCTTTTTGGGGATTTTCTTTCTTTTTGGGTCACCCTGCCTTGGGAGAAGACGGCTGACTTGTTGGAAAAAAAATTTTTGAGCAGTCTCAGTCAAGCTAGTGTGAGCTGTCTATACATGCACAAAATGAACATATATAATTTTTTTTTTTTTAATCCCCAAAAAGAAAATACTTTCATCATCATTCAATACTTTAACCTCACTCACACATAATCACTGTCTTTGCAGAGGCACTCAGATACAACAGTTTAGAAGCATATATAAGATATCCCTCCAAACTGCCTATATCCCAAACCCCTCCTTCCAAGTGCAGGCATTGTACTTCCCATTTCCAGTACTCAAGTCCGGCTTTATAAAAATAACTGGCTTCCCTTAATCCCTTCACTAAATACTACCCTGCTCACACACCAACATGTTGTCAGGCCCCTAAAAGTCATTCGTATCCATTCACTCCTATCTACCATGCTCACACATGCTTGCTGGAAGTTCAAGCCCTTCACCCACATAACCTCCGTTACCCCCTCCCTCCAACCTTTTGGAGGACGACCCCTACCCTGCCTTCCTTCCCCTACAGATTTATATGCTCTCCAATGACCAAACCACCTCAACAACCCCTCTTTAGTCCTCTGGCTAATACTCTTAGTAACTCCACACCTCCTCCTAATTTCCATACTCCGAATTCTCTGCATAATATTTACACCACACATTGCCCTTGGACAGGACATCTCCTCTGCCTGTAGGCACCTCCTCACTGCAGCATTTGCAACCCAAGCTTCACACCTATATAAGAGAGTTGGTAACACTATACATTTGTACATTCCCTTCTTTGGCTCCATGGATGACGTATCCCACTTTGACGGTTTTTTCCTTTTCTTTCTAGTAGGCTATATGGGAAAAGGGGTTACTAGCCCATTGTTCCCGGCATTTTAGTTGACTTTTACAACACGCATGGCTTACGGAGGAAAGATTCTTATTCCACTTCCCCATGGATATGAAAAGAAAAGCAGTAAGAACAAGAACTATTAAGATAAAATCAAAGAAAACTCAGTGATTGTATATACAGTAAATGTGTATATAACCAGACTTGAGTCCTGGAAATGGGAAGTACAATGCCTGCACTCTAAAGGAGGGGTTTGGGATATTGGCAGTTTGGAGGGATATATTATGTATTTTTATACGTATATACTTCAAAACTGTTGTATTCTGGGCACCTCTGGAAAAACAGTGATTATGTGTGAGTGAGGTGAAAGTGTTGAATGATGATGAAAGTATTTTCTTTTTGGGGATTTTCTTTCTTTTTGGGTCACCCTGCCTCGGTGGGAGACGGCTGTCTTGTTGAAAAAAAAAAAATGTATGTGTAGTGTGACCTAAGTGTATTTAGAAGTAACAAGATGTACCTGAAATCTTGCATGTTTGAGACAGAAAAAAAAAAAGACACCAGCAGTCCTACCATCATGTAAAACAAATAAAGGCTTTCTTTTTACACTTACTTGGTAGGACGGAAGTACCTTCCTGAATGGTTGCTGTCTACCAACCTACTACCATGAATGAATCCATGTATGAATTCATTTTGTACAAATGAGAAAAAATTATTGTAATTTAGCCTTAGAAGAATTGTAAATATTAAACCTCCAGTTATTTTCCAATCTCAAAGAAATGCAAGTTCTCTGTACACGTATGAAATGCACATAAAGTGTGAAAGGATTTGGTAGAAAAAATGAGAAAATGACATTCAAAATTCAGCCTTAAGTAATTCATAACTAGTCCTGTGTTTTGGAAGTGCAAGTCTGTGTTTGTTAGTCATTAACCCTTTCACTGTCAAGACCCCTGATCTTGAACTCACTCTGTGTCGAAAAATTTAAAAGAAAAATTAATTTATGAAATGATAGAGAATCTTTTCCCGATGGTAATGACACCAAAAGTACGAAATTTGATGGAAAAACTTGTGGAATTACCCTCTCACAGCGATCTCGGCGATATTTACACATCTGTGATTTTGCCCACTTTGAGCCCTCTTTTCAGCCAATTCCATCATTCCAGTCGACCAAACTCATAGCCTTTTTGCTAAAACTCCATTTGTTCTATCAATTGAATGCAAGAAATTGCTCATTGACTGATTTCAGCTACCCAATAAAGTGATCAGGAATTGGTAATTTGGCCAATTTCATACACAATTCAAGTAAGGCCAATTTCAAAATAAGGACCAGAATGAACAATGCAGACATTCCTAGCACTAAAATAACGTCGCTGTTCAAACCATACCACGGGTGGGGTTAGAACCCGCAATCTGGAGTTTTGAGACTGATAGTGGGTTCTAACCCCACCCGTGGTATGGTTTGTTTCCAATTGTGTCATTACAATTTCGTGAGTCACCTTCTCTGTTCATTAGTCACGTCTCCAGGCCCCTCTTATATTACGTTTGCTTTCCATTTTGAATTTTTATTCATGCAAAAAATAGAAGATTTACTGTTTTGCAGACTATTGCACTTTTGTAAAAATGGTATAAATAATATCGGCACACTTTTGAAAGAATATTAGACTTACCAGTTCACATGTATTGGGTGTGTGGCGTGATATGTTTGCTCTTGAACATCAGCAAAAATCAAACATTTCCGCTACTTTGAGCTCAATTTCAAAGTACTTTTAGTCCAAAAACCATTCAAAATCAATTCTATTTCTGTAATATATCTTCCACTCTATCAAATGAGACCAAGACAACGAGAATATGGCTATAAATACTATACGAAAATACACTGCAAAGTTAATGTTTGAAACCAAACACACAGTTGGAGTTTTTTTTTTTTATTATGCACTGCGTGCTGCAGGATTTTTTTTATACAGTGCACACTGACCACTCAGACCCATTCTCTCACATGTAGGTCTACCAGCTTTTGGCGTAGTACTACAGCACCAACACTGGCTTGTAAGCCGTAGTACTACGGCACCAACAGTGAAGGGGTTAACTAGTTAAACAGCCATCCATATATGTTCAGTAGCTTTATATACATTAGACATTTGTGCAGAAATTGCAGAGTTTGTGGGAAAATATAATGGAAGTCTAGTTAGCAGGAAGTGATGGTAATGAACAGGTAGGTGGCAGGTTGTGGATACTTATCTCTTAACATGCATTCTGCTATTAATATTTACGTATGTGCCTTATCAAGTACTGCCATCTAAGTTTTATGTTAAATAAGATTCAAAGATGAAATATTGTCATTAAAGCTGAAAAACTAGAAAACATGGTAGACTTTCACAAGATTCCTGGCATTGCCACATAAACCTACATATTTTAGCACTAATTTTATCACACTTAATTTTCATGTCCTATATCATGTACTAACATGTACACAAGGTTTATGGCTATGAATGCTGTCATAATTATACATCATAATTTATGTTCAATGAAGGAATTTTGTTTGAATGAAAACTTCGAAATAAAGACAGACAGCTGATAATGAACGTATTCTGCATCCATGAAGTTTTTGTGTGGCTTGCCCTTCTCCTCCACACACTTCCTCTTAATGCTAAGCCTTACATCATTCTGCACTGTTAGAAATGCTAACTACAGACTTCATCAGATGTGCAACATTCTATTTTGCTGGATTATATTCAAAGTCAAAGATTTATTTCCACATAATGCAGTGTTTGTACAGAGATGGGTGACATTGGTTGTGCATGGATAAAGCCTGTGGTTATATTACATGCAGAAAGCCCATGGTTATATTACATACAGAAAGGCCATGGTTATGGACTTTCTATATGTAATATGTAAATGAAATAAGCTACTGACGCCACTAAAAAAGCCATACCACGGGCGAGGATAGAACCCACAATCAGAGAGTCGTAAAACTTATCTCATACCATGCTGAAGCCACTGCTAGCCACCATTGGCCACCACCAGCAGCTTCCTCCCATCAACTGTTTAATTGTTCAGAAAGCCTTTGTTTAGAGAGTTTTCTGTTTCATTCACTTAACAATGATTACAAAGTATAATTATGACACGCACAACTATAAGCCTCGTACATGATAAATCATAAGAGTTTGTTGTTATTAGTACAACTGTTTGCATCTCTTTCTTTTTCTTGTGAATCAATTAGATTTTCATGGTCACTATTTTTAGACAGATCAGAACTTCAAACAGCCTCCTTTTCCAATCAAGCTGAACTTATGGTGTTCCACTAGTAATAATATATGCATAATGTGTCCTGGATGGTACACAAGCACGTGTACTGTAAGCATAATGTTATCAGTATTTGCTTATAACTACCCATACTTATAATTGAAGTTGGTGCTGTAGATGCATAATTCCTGCCTTTAATTAATAAGCTTCTAGTATAAGGTCTGTAGTATATAGAAAATATTTGAGCTTATACAAACTGTGTCCTTGTCTATTTTAGTACAAGTTTTGTTTTACTACCATACAGTAACAGGTGGATATAAACAATGGATTCTTTTTGGTAAGTGCTCTTATAAAGTACAATTGTTACACAAACTTTTTTACCTCAAGAACTGGCAAGTCTTCATTATGAATTTATGTACTGTACGAGACAACAATACTTGAAGAGTGCTCTAGGAAACGTGTGTATAAAATTTAAATATGCAGTACTCGTTCCTGCCATGCACATAATTTGTTACTTTATGGAAGTTGATAAATCAAACTAAGAAATGTAAAGATTAATGGAGGGGAAGTATGTACAGTAAACCCTCTTATAACATGACATCACATAGTACGATTTTGTGTATATGTGATTAAAACAGTGTATCCAAAATTTCATTGCTCACTTTAAAAGAGCTTTGGTATATATTAGTGTCATAAATCTAAAAACAAGTATTGTAATTCCATTAGGTTCCTCCATAGAATTTCTCAGTTTGATGAGTACCTTCCATTCCTCTTACTCTCCCACTGTTCTTGATAAGCAAGTGATGCCCACTTGACAATTTTTAATACAATTAAGGTTTTCCCAAAATTTATATAACTTATGATTGCTTAATTTATATAAAACACCTGTATAAAATGATCGAAGAGAATATTCATTATGCATTAATACCACGAATTAAAAAAAGATCAATATCTTCATTATTATAATTACACTAATTACACATTCACATGCTATCTGATGTACCTATTCTAGCTTTATTGTTACAATTGATGAACATTTTTATTGATTGAAAAAAGTGTGAATAAGTGTTTAAACAAGAAAGTTAATTTGACCGAATTGCTGTGCATACAGTACTACGGACTTCTTGCGATGTGTGTGTCACCTGTATGCTTTTTATAAAAAAAAATTATTATTATTTTATCAATATTGCTGTGAGCCAAAGCCAGAGTTAGCCGCTCTCTCCACATATCTGGGGCACAGCTTCTCACAACATATTACTTTTCTTATTGACTCTCGTTAGTTTTTCAGATGCATTGATCTTTAGTATGTTTGTTTGGTATAGGTGTGCTAAGTTCTTATTTGTTTGCTACAGTTTGATAAGGAAATGTGGCTGTTATTTTTGTGATGTAAACATGTCCTTAGTTTGTGTCAGCTGATAAACTCCTCTACATCCAACTTAGCCCAGTAGACCCACATTGCCCTTCCCAACACCTTTCAGTGCTTCAAATAACTACTAACAGAATATAAGATAAATAATATTGTAGAAATTTTTACCTTGTATGATAGTAAAACTAAAAATTTAATTGTCACATTTGGAGGTGCTTGGAATATAACATCTTTTTTTTCATGTTCTTCACTTTACAAAACACTGGTTTTCACAAGGTGCAGATTTTCAGGAACATAAGCTGCTTGTTACAAGAGGGTTTACTAATATGCAAAATACATTTTATATAATGTAATGTAAATGTAGAGTATTGGAGACAGAGTGCAGGAAATTCTCATCTTGAATTCATGTTTATTCATAATTTGATTATTCTGAAGCAAATGAGGTTTGATCCTCCCATTTACTGACTCCCCACCCTCCCTGACAAGAGCTGTGTGTATGACTACCTGACCACATCAGGTGCCTTTGTTTTTTATACAGTACTAGTACATCAAGATGTTTGTTTTTAGACCAAGTTATTCCCTCTAGTACAGTATATCTAAATACTGTGTGTTATTTTCTAGTTGGATTTTCTTAGAAAAACACACTTTATATTTGTATGTATGAGGAGAGAGTAGAGTATGTAAGGAACAGTATATTGTATTTTATATTATACTGTGCTTTAAAGTTTTGTATGACATTATTTGAGTACAGGCTGCTAATTATTTAAATATATGAATTGAAACTGTTGCATATAAAAATAAAAGCTAATATTTTTATATGCAAAATGCAGCTTTAAGAGACCTTATGGATTCATAATCTTTCTAATGTAAACATGATACTTCTATTATAGTAATATATTGCTGTTTATCTACACAATCTGTGTTCATCTTGTCCACGGTCCTTTCTTTGTGTGTGTTTATTAACCATATAACTTAAATCCGTGAATGCTGGGTCAGTAGCAATGAATATAGGACAGGGTTTTTGTAGGCTATACAGTAATAGTTACCACAGAAAATAAATGTAGACGAAGAAAAAATGCACAAGCCTTTATTTGGACAGTGTTTCACTCCAGCTTCTTTAAGCCCTGCTTAAAGCAAAATGCCTGAGTGATGGCTTGTTCTGCATATTTGTGCCATTGTTTCCACTCCTATCATTATTACACCCCTCATGCCACAGTAATGGCTAGGTGGTGCTTGCTTTCATACATGCTAATGCCAAGGTTATATTAATTCTGTTTTTAATTAGATTACGTGAAGGCAAACTGACATTTGCATGACTAGGGAAGTCTGGACCATAGACATCATTGTTTATCTGGAGAGAGTTCCGGGGGTCAACGCCCCCGCGGCCCGGTCTGTGACCAGGCCTCCTTAGGTCAGTGTCCCAGGATGCGACCCACACCAGTCGACTAACAGACTAACACCCAGGTACCCATTTTACTGATGGGGAACATAGACAACAGGTGGAAAGAAACACGTCCAATGTTTCTACTCTGGCTGGGAATCGAACCCAGGCCCTCACCGTGTGAAGTGAGAGCGTTAACCACCAGGATGGCATGCACAATTTCTTCCCAATAATGATATCCCAGTACATAAACTATTATTCTACACTATTACTCCTTCAATCCACATACTCTCTCCCTGTATAGCCTTAAGACTAAATATTTCAGTGTGTTTGCTGTTTTGGTTAACCAGTATGTATTATAGTTTAGTAAATCACATATCGCCTTACTGGAGTAACACTTAACACGGTCATAATGCTTAGGGTTTAAACTTAACAATCCAGGTATTAATAGTGTTGCATCGTTAAAAATGTGAGTACTAAATGTGTTACTCTATGATGATTGATGTTCAGATGCTGAGGGTAGTGATAATTTATTATATTGTATTTGTTTTATTCTTTGGTACCAGTACTTGCCTTAGATGTTAACATACTGTAGCCCTTTGAAAATCTGACAATATAAGATAAACTAATAGCCGTTTTCTGTCTTTACAGTATTCACACTCTACCCCTCTTATTATAGAAACAGTGACTTGCTTTTCCATTTTGTCTTTGTTCTTCCCTCTTCTGTGCTTATTTTAATGTATTTTTTTCCTGTTTTGCCTGAGGTAATATTCAACCTTTCTAATTTTTTGTGTATCACCAAGAGCTATTGGTGATTGGTTTATTCCTTTTCTTCGATCAAACTTGATTAACTCATTCCTCAGGCATTTTATGGCCATTATGGTGTTTAGTGCTTCCGCATAAGTATGATAATGCTGGTGGCTATTATATTAATGTACCATTATAGCTTCACAAGCATGAGTCATTTAAGAATTACTGAAGTTGTAATGTACTTTTATTACTCTTGACATATCAGGGGAAAATTATGCAAAACTCCAACCTGTTCAGGAAGAATTGTCTTATTATAGTACCGTATTGCCTTCTATAGTAATTTGTGTATCATAACGCTATTAAAGAAATAAAATTTTAATGCAAATCATTCACTAATTTTATTATCCAGACAAAATTATATGTACAGTACCTTAATGATACAAAAACCATTATTCTTTTAATTTCTAGTAGAGCCAATTCAAGGAGGGGTACCTTTCTGTGGCAAAGAGGCTCTTGCTCTGATGAAATGTGCCTTGTCCACTTCCTTAGATTTAATTTAGATATCCCCCCCTCCCCTCATAATATTAGCCTCAAAAGTGGAAAAATTTTCCTCTTTCATAAAACTCAGCTCCTAGATAGAAAAAAAAGGACCACTATCAGTCCTGTTCTAACATAGCATCTGTTGGTAGTGCTGTGGTGGTCATGTCACCCATCACAGTGGAAATTAGATCATTTAATTAAGGGCATATCAGGTGACCCTCCAGTGAGACAACTGGTGGCCATTGGCAGTTACTTCTACCACCATAAATAGTTGAAAGACAATTGTATGGTCAGTGCTCTTGTCTAATCAGGTAGTTTTGCTACCTCTGTGCGATCGCTCACCGTGTCCTCCGTGACGCTAAACGCACTTGCTGGCGAGATTGTCTCCACCATCACCTCTGCTTCCTCTATGAGTGCAGTCTGGAAAAAAGTACGAAAACTGAGTGGTAAATATTCTCCTGACCCGGCTCCTGTTCTGCGGGTTGCCGGTGTTGATATAGCAAACCCACTAGATGTTGCCAATGAAATTGGCAATCATCTGGTCCGTATTTCTCAGGGACTCCATCTATGCCCCTCGTTTCTTTCCTCAAAGTCTGCGAGAGAGTTAGCACCCTTGGACTTTTCTTCTCTCAGAGAAGAATAGTAAAATGTGCCTTTTACACTTCAAGAACTGGAGGCAACACACTCAGCTTGCCGATCATCGGCAGCTGGGCCCGACGACATTCACATTCGTATGCTACAACATTTACATCAGTCAGCCCTTGCAGTCCTATTATGCCTTTACAATCTTATTTGGTCACAAGGAGTTCTTCCACAGCTGTGGAAATCTGCCCCTCTTCAAGGGGGGCTCCTTGGCGTGGTGAAGAGGCTCTTGGTCTGAGGAATTAGGCCTGTCGGTCTTCTTCCTCAGACCGAACCTAATTACCCCCCATTCTCCCCTCCCCTATCCCATCCTCCCCTTTTTCCATTCCTCCTCCTCCTCCTCCTCACCCCTCCCTTTTGCCCTTCCTCTTTTTGGCCTTCGGGATTTCTCCCACAGGCGCGCTAGTTCCTAGGTAGGGGAAAGGAGACCGGGGTCCATCCCATTCCGTTGAGGTTCTTGGCGGTGGCATAGTTTGCCGTGGAATCTGGATTGCCTGGGGATGTCCCGATCCCTCTCCGGTATCCCGGAGTAGCTTGGGGTGTCTTTTGGGCGACTGGTGTATCTCTGGAAGCCACCTTTCGGATTCCGGGGGTGGTGGCCGAAGGAGGTATGCTTTGTGGCGGATATCCGGCCGCCCTCTCTTTTGTCCACCGAGGTAGCTCGGCAGATGTGAGGTTGCTATCCCGGATTGCTGGTTTACTGGCATGAAGGGTAGGGTATGGCACGGGTTCCATGCTGCATCTGCGCTACTAGTAGTGTTGAGGTCCTCTTGGGTGCGGAGGGAGATTTCCGGCCCTTTCATTCCTCCTGGGAACTATTCCTCCCCGCTCCCCCCTTTTTTTATTCTTTTTTTATTTTTATTTTCTTTTCTTCTTTCTTTTTTTTTTCTTAAAAACAAAAAGCAAAGGAGTAACCTAACCATGGCAGCCCTAGTCCATGAAACCACTACCCCCGGGCCCCTTCTTGATACCGCACCCCATTCTGACCCTGCCTTGTGTTTAGACCACTCTTCGGACACTCCTGATGCCCCTGTACCTCTTGCTGGTGCTGTTTCCTCACCCGCTTCAGGTACCGGGGCTTCGACTGACTCCTTCGATTTGTCTGAACTCCGCTCTCCTTTGACTATGCTTCCGGCTTCTCCCTCTACGGTACGGCAATTTTCGAATCGCCCACCCATTTCATGCCGGACCAACTCCGGTCCTACTCCTAAACGCCAACGTCAATCTCCTGATGATGCTCCGTCGTTACCTTCCCATTCTACTCGGAAAAGACCGACACGTCAAGCACTCCCTCTCCACACTCGGTTTCGGACCATACAATGGACTAAATTCTTTACTTTAAGACCAACTTCTTCTGCCTACCTTTCTGACCATAGTATTGCCAAAGCGCTCCTGCGTCATGTTGGCAGAGATATTTCATTTCACGCTCTCAAGAGCGGTACGCGCATCGTCACTGTCCAGAATGCTACCCAGCTCATGATCTTTCTCTCCTTTCGAATATCGATACTACTCCTATCACTATTGAAAAACATCTTTCTCTCAATTCTTGTAGTGGTACTGTCATTCTGCCCCATACCATAGTCCAACAGAATTTCCAGTCATGTGGCAATGACATTTTTGAACAGCTGGAACTCCAGGATCTCCCAATCCTCAAAGTAGACACTTATGTCCTTCCTGCCCGGGGGCAGAGACGTTACCCTTGCAATGTGGCTCGTTTAACTTTTGACAGCCGAGAACTCCCGTCCTCTGTATATGTCGCGGGACATCGGTTACAAGTTCGAAAGGTGATACCTACACCGCAACAATGTAGAAATTGCTGGCGTTTTGGTCACCCAGCGAAATATTGCAGATCTATGGCCGAATGCACAGTCTGTGGTGCCGACGACCATTCTAATACATCTTGCAGTCAACCTCCATCTTGCCTTAATTGTAATGAAGCTCACCCTTCGTACTCCCGCCGTTGCCAGGTCTACTTAAATGAACGTGAAATCCGTTGCCTCAAAGAGGCAGAAGGTCTCCCTTATGCTATGGCAGTTACTCATCTCCGCCTCCAAGGAAGACTACCCCGTGTTTCTTATTCTCGTGTTTCCAAACGTCCCCCCACTTCTGGGGTCCCATCTTCTGCAGCCTCCTCTGTTGTTACCCCTCCCATAGCCACTACGGCATCTAATCCTTTTGCTGTCCTTGGCTCTGACGTCCCAACTACAACTCAGTCTGTTCTCACATCTTCGCGTCCTTCCTCACAAGCCCCAGTATCGACAAGACCTCGTACGACACCTAATACCAATCGCCCCTCTACTCAGAAGTCCAAAAAATCCACATTGCTCAAATCTTCTTTGCCCCTTCCTTCCCTTCTTCCACCTCCACACTTTACCTTTCCAGTCTCTGTACCTAGTTCTTCCCCTCTCTCTGGCTCTATTACAAGTGTGGAGATTCACCCTCCTCCTCGTACTATGCCTTCCACCCCCGTCCCCTCCCAAGTTTCTCCCTCTTCTGTCACCTCCCAGGTTTCTGCCTCTTCTGTCCCCCCCCACACTTCATCTCCAGTCCCTTACACTTTTCTCTCCCCCTCTACTTTGGTACAGTCCATTACTGTCCCAATCTTTACTCACCCTCCTCCTCCTATCTCCAATATGGTCTCCCATACATCTTTGAATTCAGAAACACTTGAAGCCATTTCAGAATATATTGCAGAGACTAAACCTTCAATGGACACAGATTCACTTCCTGTTCCTTCTCTTCCCTCTCCATCTTCACAACCCCATTCTTCGCAACGCTCCGTTCCTTCGCTACTTGAACATCTTCCAATGCCACCACACGTTGGCTTTTCTAACCCCTCTAGTCCATAGGTGCCTTTACCTACAGATTCCTGATATTTTCTTCATCGCCAATCATGGCCTATTCACAGTGGAATATCCGCGGCCTCAGGGGTAATCGGGGTGAGCTTCAGATGTTGCTTTCCAGGTTTTCCCCTGTTGGTGCTTGCTTACAAGAACCAAAATTACACTCGGCTGTTTTCCAACCTATCTCAGGCTATAATTTATTGTGTTCTTCGGATCCTTTCTCAGATGGGACCTTTAATGAAAGTGCCCTTCTTCTACGCAATGATATTCCGTACTGTCAACTATTTGTCCATACCTCGCTGCATTACACTGCAGCCCGTATCCACTTGAATAAGTGGTTTACAATATGTTCTTTATATCTCTCTCCTCGAGCATTTTCTATCCCAGACTTTGCCTTTCTTGTTTCATCCTTACCACCACCACTTCTGTTACTTGGTGATTTTAATGCCCACCATTTCCTCTGGGGGGGGTCTCATTGTGACTCACGTGGCATTCAGTTGGAGGCTTTTCTTGCCTCTCACCCCTTCCATGTTTTAAATACGGGTACTCCCACCCATTTTGATCCTCGTACTCATACTCTCTCTTGCATCGATCTATCAGTCTGCTCTTCCTCCACTGCACTAGACTTCACCTGGTCTGTTCTACCAGACTTACATGACAGCGATCATTTTCCGATCATTCTTACTTCTCCTTCCTATTCACCACCTTTCCGTAGCCCTCGCTGGCAATTTGATCGGGCAAATTGGGATCTTTACTCACACCTCACTGCTTTTAGTGAGGTTCCTTCTTCATCCTCCATTGATGAGCTCCTACACATCTTCTCGACATCAGTTTATACCGCAGCTTCTCATTCTATACCCCAAACCTCAGGCAGGCATTCTCAGAAGTGCGTGCCTTGGTGGTCTCCTGCTTGTGCTCGTGCAGTACGTTTGAAACGTGCTGCATGGGGCAGGTACCAGTACAATAGAACCGCTGAGAGACTTGTTGATTTTAAGCAGAAGCGTGCAATCGCTCGCCGTGTCATCCGTGAAGCTAAACGCACTTGTTGGCGAGACTATGTTTCCACCATCACCTCTGCTTCTTCTATGAGTGCAGTCTGGAAAAAAGTGAGGAAATTGAGTGGTAAATACTCTCCTGACCCGGCTCCTGTTCTACGGGTCACTGGTGTTGATATAGCAAACCCTCTCGACGTTGCCATTGAACTTGGCACACATCTGGTCCGTATTTCCCGAGGGCTCCATCTATGCCCCTCGTTTCTTTCCTCAAAGTCTGCCAGAGAGTTAGTACCCTTGGATTTTTCTTCTCTCAGAGAAGAACAGTATAATGTGCCTTTTACACTTCAAGAACTGGAGGCAACGTTCTCAGCTTGCCGATCATCGGCAGCTGGGCCTGATGACATTCATATTCGTATGTTACAACATTTACATCGGTCAGCCCTTGTAGTCCTCTTACACCTCTTCAATCTTATTTGGGCACAAGGAGTTCTTCCCCAGCTGTGGAAATCTGCCATTGTTCTCCCTTTCCGCAAACCGGGTACTACAGGACATGATGCCTCCCACTATTGCCCCATCGCTCTTACTAGTGCAGTTTGCAAAGTGATGGAACGCCTCGTAAATCGACGTTTAATGTGGTATTTAGAGACTCACAACAGTCTCTCCGCTAGTCAATATGGCTTTCGTAAGGGTCGTTCTACCATAGACCCCTTACTACGCTTGGATACGTATGTTCGTAATGCCTTTGCGAATAATCACTCAGTTATTGCCATATTTTTTGACCTTGAGAAGGCATATGACACAACTTGGAGGTATAATATTTTGGCCCAGGCCCATTCCTTAGGCCTCCGAGGCAATCTACCATCCTTCCTTAAGAACTTTTTAACTGACAGACATTTCCGTGTTCGAGTCAATAATGTTCTTTCCCCGGACTTCGTCCAAGCTGAAGGTGTCCCTCAGGGATGTGTTCTAAGCACAACACTTTTTCTCCTTGCTATAAATGATTTGGCCTCTGTTCTTCCACCCAATATTTGGTCATCACTCTATGTTGATGACTTCGCTATTGCTTGTGCAGGCGCTGACTGTCACCTTATTGCAGTTTCTCTCCAGCATGCGGTCGACCGTGTTTCCACTTGGGCCACCACACATGGGTTTAAATTTTCAAGTACCAAAACTCACCAAATTACTTTCACTAGACGCTCTGTTATCTCCGATCATCCTTTGTATCTCTATGGCTCCCGTATCCCCGAACGTGATACAGTCAGGTTTCTAGGCCTTCTCTTTGACCGTCGGTTAACCTGGAAACCTCACATTACCTCTCTGAAGGCAACTTGTCACAGCCGGCTAAACCTTCTTAAAACCCTTGCTCATCTTTCCTGGGGAGCTGATCGTCGAACTCTGCTTCGCCTACATTCAGCCCTCGTTTTATCGAAACTCGATTATGGTGACCAGATTTATTCCGCGGCCTCTCCTGCTACTCTCTCTAGCCTTAACTCTATCCATCACCAAGGCTTACGTTTGTGCCTTGGTGCTTTTCGCTCTTCCCCTGTTGAGAGCCTCTATACAGAAGCAAATGTTCCATCCTTGTCTGATCGCCGTGATGCCCATTGCCTTCGTTACTATGTACGCTCTCACGATCTACACAATCCTTCCATTTATAGAATGGTCACCGATATTAGTAGACATTCTTTATTCATTCGCCGCCCCTGTTTGCTCCGTCCCTTTTCTCTTCGCCTACATTCACTCTTGTCTTCCCTTCAGTTACCACCTTTATATGTTCATGTAGCATCTCACTTTTCCCTACCCCCCTGGGAAGTTCCAGCTGTTCGGGTCTGTTCTTTCGCACTCCCTTGCTCGAAAGCTCAACTGCCTACGGTGGCTTCCCGCTCTCTTTTTCTTGATCACTTCCACTCCCATTCTCATGCCACCGCTGTGTACACAGATGGCTCTAAGTCTTCAGACGGCGTCGGATTCGCAGCAGTGTTTCCGGACAGCGTCGTACGGGGGCATTTACTATCTTCAGCTAGCATTTTTACTGCTGAACTGTATGCCATTCTTGCAGCACTTATTCGTATCGCATCTATGCCTGTGTCATCATTTGTAGTAGTCTCAGACTCCCTTAGTGCTCTACAGGCTATACGAAAATTTGATACATCTCATCCCCTAGTTTTCCGTATCCAACTTTGGCTACGCCGTATCTCTACCAAACATAAGGATATTGTTTTTTGTTGGGTCCCTGGTCATGTCGACGTACAGGGCAATGAACAGGCAGACACTGCTGCGCGGTCAGCAGTACATGACCTACCAATTTCCTATCGAGGTGTTCCATTTCTGGACTATTTTGCTGCAATAGCTACCCACCTTCGCACCCGTTGGCAACAACGTTGGTCAACTCTGCTCGGTAACAAACTTCATTCTATTAAACCGAGCATAGGTTACTGGCCGTCTTCTTGTCATCAGTGCCGAGGTTGGGAGACCACTCTCTCCCGCCTTCGCATTGGCCACACTCGTCTTACTCATGGGTATCTCATGGAGAGGCACCCTGTTCCTCTCTGTGAGCAGTGTCAAGTTCCAGTATCGATTAGCCACATTCTGTTAGACTGCCCTCTCTATCAACGAGCACGCAGAATTTACCTCCAACGTCGTCTTCGTTCTACTACTCTCTCTTTACCTTCCCTTCTTGCTGATGGACCCTCCTTTAATCCTGACTCATTGACTTCTTGACAACGACTGATTTACTCCACAAACTCTGATGATACTTTTCACACTCCCCTCGGCCCTTTCTAGTTCAGTCTCTTGCTGCCCTTTACCCTTTCACCATCCACTACCCCGCTGTTATCCGTAACCTATTACTCATCCATCTCCCTTTTGCCACCTGATGCCCTCGCTTCCTTCCTGCCCTGCAGCGCTGTATAGTCCTTGTGGCTTAGCGCTTCTTTTTGATTATAATAATAATCTATGTTGATGACTTCGCTATTGCTTGTGCAGGCACTGACTGTCACCTCATTACAGTTTCTCTCCAGCATGCGGTCATCCGTGTTTCCAATTGGGCCACCGCACATGGGTTTAAATTTTCCAGCACTAAAACCCACCAAATTACTTTCACTAGACGCTCTGTCATCTCCGATCATCCTTGGTACCTCTATGGCTCCCGTATCCCTGAACGTGATACAGTCAAGTTTCTGGGCCTCCTCTTTGACCATAGGTTATCCTGGAAACCTCGCATTACCTCTCTGAAGGCAACTTGTCACAGCCGGCTGAACCTTCTTAAAACCCTTGCTCATCTTTCATGGGGAGCTGACCGTCGAACCCTCCTCCGCCTACATTCCACCCTCATTTTATCGAAACTTGATTATGGTGACCAGATCTATTCAGCAGCATCTGCTACTCTCTCTAGTCTTAGCCCCATTCATCACCAAGGATTACGTTTATGCCTTGGTGCTTTTCGCTCTTCCCCTGTCGAGAGCCTCTATGCAGAAGCGAACGTTCCATCCTTATCCGATCGCCGTGATGCCCATTGCCTTCGCTACTATGTACGCTCTCATGATCTCCGCAATCCTTCCATTTATAGAATGGTCACTGATATTAGTAGACATTCTTTATTTGCTCGCCGCCCCTGTTTACTCCGTCCCTTCTCTCTTTGCCTTCATTTGCTCTTGTCTTCTCTTCAATTACCACCTTTCTATGTTCATGTAGCATCTCACTTTTCCCTACCCCCCTGGGAAGTTCCAGCTGTTAGAGTCTGTTCTTTCTCTCTCCCTTGCTCGATAGCCCAACTGTCTATGGTTGCTTCCCACTCTCTCTTTCTTGACCACTTCCACTCTCATTCTCATGCCATTGCTGTGTACACAGATGGCTCTAAGTCTTCTGACGGCATAGGATTCGCAGCAGTGTTCCCGGACAGCATCGTACGAGGGCATTTACTATCTTCGGCTAGTATTTTTACTGCTGAATTGTATGCCATCCTTGCAGCACTTACCTGTATTGCATCTATGCCTGTGTCATCATTTGTGGTTGTTTCAGACTCCCTTAGTGCTTTACAGGCTATACAGAAATTTGATACACCTCACCCCTTAGTCCTCCGTATCCAACTTTGGCTATGCCGCATCTTTACCAAGCATAAAGATATTGTTTTTTGTTGGGTCCCTGGTCATGTTGATGTACAGGGCAATGAACAGGCAGACACTGCTGCGCGGTCAGCAGTACATGACCTACCAGTTTCATATAGAGGTATTCCATTTACGGACTATTTTGCTGCAATATCTTCCCACCTTCACACCCGTTGGCAACAACGTTGGTCTACTATGCTCGGCAACAAGCTTCAATCTATCAAACCGAGTATAGGTTACTGGCCATCTTGTTATCACCAGTGTCGAGGTTGGGAGACTACTCTCTCCCATCTTCACATTGGTCATACTCGTCTTACTCATGGATATCTCATGGAGAGGCGCCCTGCTCCTCTCTCTGAGAATTGCCAAGCTCCATTATCAGTCAGCCACATTCTGTTGGACTGCCCACTTTATCAACGAGCACGCAAAATTTACCTCCGTCGTCGTCTTCGCTCCGCTGCTCTCTCTTTACCTTCCCTTCTCGCTGACGGACCCACCTTTCATCCGGACTCTCTCATTGACTTTTTGACAACAACTGACTTATTTCACAAATTCTGATACCTTCAGCCCTTTCTACTTTAATCTCTTGCTACCCTCTACCCCCGTACTATCCCCTGCCCCGCTGTTTTCTGTAACCTACTGATCATCCCTCCTCCCTTCTGCCACCCAATACCCTCGCTTCCTTCCCTACCCTGCAGTGCTGTATAACCCTTGTGGTTTAGCGCTTCTTTTTTATTATTATAATAATTTGCTACCTCTGTCTCAAGTCAATTCTAGATGTGCCATACTGGTGTTGTGCACTTGATAGATAACAGGTGGTTTCCAGGGAACAACTGCAATACCTGTCACAACGAAGATTTTTCATTTATTCTTGGAATTGACTTTTTTTTTTTCTTGATCCCATTTAATCAGGTATTCAACCTACACTTAACTCCTATTACTCAACTCTTATAAACCTATTATGAGTGGTGTGCCACTGGGGTCAATGTTGGGACCTTTGTTCACATTCTACATAGACAAAAAGGAAATAACTAGGGCACATAAACTAAACAGTGTAGAAACTCGTTAAAGACGTGTATTCAACATTTGATCTTCATTGTGAAAGTGTTTTGCCAGCCAGTGGCTTCATCAGTCCAGTACACTGAATGATGAGAAGGAGTTTGAGATAAGCAGTACTTCAAATTGGTGGTGATATATTCAGTCCATTAGTCTTGATAAAAAATGCAGCACATCCATGGAGAAGGGGCTTATATGTTGGAGACAAGCGATGCAAAGTAGTTGGAAGGAGTGTCACTGGTGGACCAAATCCACAAGTGGAAGTATGTCATGCCAATAGGTTAGGAAAGCACTGAAGAATTGTTTGCATTAAGATTCCAAGATGTTGCTGTATCAGACATGACATACTTCCACTAGTGGATTTTGTCCAGGTGAAGCCACCTCCATCTGCTTTGCCTCACTGTCTCCAGTACATAAGCCCCTTCTCTGTGCATGTACTGTACCTTTATCGAGACTGATGGACTGAACACATACTTCACAATTTTTCTCTGTATTGGATTGATAGAGCTGCTGGCTGGCAAAACATTTCCACAATAAAGATCCCCAGTGTTGATGGTTTTCTAAACTATTTGCGATAAAACATCTTGCCTAACCTATTAGCATGATCTACTTCCAGTAGTGGATTTTGTCAACCAATGATGCTTCCTCCAACTGCTTCACTTCACCAGTTTCCAGTATTTATAAGCCCCCCTTCTCCGTGCACATTCTGTACTATAGATCATTATACTGATCAATTCGATCAGAGCAGATCAGGTCACAACCATTGTAGTACCACTGTACCTCATTGAGACTGCTCCCTCCTAGGTTGTCAGCAACTTAATGATACCATCTTGGACACAACAAGAGAGACTTGTCAACACTTTGGACGATTACTCTGCAGGTGAAATTATCCAACTTCCTCAGTATGAGGAGACTCATTGCCATCTACTTTAATGATAATGAAGGTGACAAGATTATCACCTTACTTATGAATGTTCACAAAGACTGTGACTTCGAAGTGGCTCCTTACATTGTGTTGAGGGCAAAGAAATTACTTTTCATAAAGAAGCTTAATCATGTCACCAATCAACAGGTGACTTGTAACCACTCATTGAAGATCAAAATGACTGGGCTGCACTCGGATTAAGATTGATGGACTGAACACATCATCATCAAAGATCCCCAGGTGTTGCACATATGTTTCATTCATCAGGTAATCTTAATGTGGACTGTTAAGTCTTCACTGAACTCTCTACTTATCTTAAGTGCTCCCTATTGCATCAACCCACTAGTGGAGGTGGCAGTGCCACCTTTGTGGAGGCAGCGATACCTCTTATCTAGAGATTGGAACTTGTAAATAAATTACACTGCCTTGAGCTGTCCCTCCAGTCTTCTGAAGAAATTGCTTTATTTTCTAATCCTACATAAACTCTGAGTAACTCTATGGACCTAGCAATTTTTATGGTGATGAACCCTTGTGGCTTAGCGCTTCTTTTTTATTATAATAATAATAATAATATGGTAATGAATAGTGCCAATTCTTGTATGAGTGTGTCATATGGTCTTTAAATGTTGCAGTGAGAAGGGGCTGGAGGCAGTGATGTGTGTGAGAAAGATCAATGAGCGATGTGAATATATTTTTATTTTATACTATATGCATGGCTACCGTGATCTATGTGACATTTTACTAGGCTACAACAATTACTGATGATAATTAGCTAATAATGCAGAATAATTTAGTTGTCATATTGCATCAGACATGATAGTTTAGCACTTGAAATAATGAAATCTATCAGCCAGAACTGGGACACTTCATTAAGGAGATAAGGTTATCAGAAGGCATTCCACATTGGGCTCAACAGCTTAGGGACCTTTACAGGTGTAAATATTATACAGAGAATGAATGGAAAAATTAAAAGGTAAAAGGTATGGCAATATTTAAAGCAGCCCACCTTTAATTCAGGGAGCATAAAAGGATTTAGTTATAACTTTAGGTGGTTTATTAATTAGTAAAGATGGAGGAAAATACATTATCATGAGAATATAAATATGGGGTGGATGGAAGACAGGGAATGCCTTAAGGGGGGAGAGTGAAGCTAGCAACTCGGGTAATAATGATCAGAATCATTTTTATTTTTTATTGAAAGTTTAGAAGGGCATGAGGATTGTATCCTAAAAGTTTCATGACGCTTGCAAAAAAAAAAAATGTAAAATGCATACAGTTACGAGCAATGCCGGATTAAGAAGTCTCCGGGCCCTAGGCTATTCAGATTGGCGGGGCCCCTTTGAGTTACGGGTAAGCGAAGCGACCCCTTCCAGCTTGGGGGTGGGGGGGGGGGGGAGGTCGGTGTGAGCCTGTTTAAGGTCTAATTAAATACATTCTGGCTATTTAGATTAAATTTAATAGGGAAAGTACATCAAGACAACCAAAACCATTTACCAACAGCCATTATAACTATCTTGTTAAATCATGCATTTTAAAGAGAATAAACTCAAGACAGCATAGTATTACTAGATTAGGCTATTGAAGTAGTGACATCATGTACCTATTATATTCAGCATAACCACTACAGCACTATTATTCCCTTTATAAATCACTGACCATTATTGTTATCATTGCATCATGCATAAGACTATCAAATCATATAAACTCAAGAAAGTAAAGAATTGTTTATATTCACAGGCACTTCTTAAATAAACTTTTTTCTGGATTTCTTATTGGCAAAATCATCAATTATATTCTGAAAATCAATATTTCTTGCTAGATCAGACTCAATGGTCAACAAGGCTAGGTTACACAATTTGTCTTGGCTCATTGTTGAACGGAGCTGGTTTTTCACTCTTTTCAAAACAGAAATGAACGTTCTCCTTCACAGTTAGTAGCTGGAAGTGTTAGGTAAAGGCGATACACTATGTCAACATTAGGGAAGGTTTCTGAGATACCTGCATTTCTTAAATGTTTCAAAGCAGCTGAGGGCGCACATTTTTCAGGTGGAGCTTTAATCTGATTCATATACCCAGAAAAATGAACTATTTCTTCAACAAATGTGTCCTGAACTTCTGCTGAAAGGTGTTGTTGCAACTTTAATGCAGCTTCTCTCAATTCTGCATCTGGCATAGTAGTAATTTTGAACAGAAATCCAAACTTGTCATTGAGATTCTGGTAGATTTCTTTTCTTTTCACCAATTCTGTAATCAGTGAATCCAGAATGACGAAGTATGTAGCTGTCTTACATTTCTGCCTTGGTAGCAACACAATTTCATTGTCTGGCTCTTCAAAATTGCGTTTCCTCTTCCTTGACCGCTGATGATCAGCCCGGTAACTGTAGTCTTTCACCAGCAGTTTAGCTTTCTCTTCAAACATTTCAAAAGCTTCATCATTGCGAAGTGAGCTTACAAATTCCACTAAGCCTGCATAGAGGTTAGCACAAGTAGCCATTTCAATTTAAATTTTCTGAAGTGTCTTGTTCGTGGCATTTAACCGTTCCAGTATACAGTCCCAAAGCACACAGAGTAAGGCCAATTCAAAATCTTCCAATTTTGATGCTAAGCTGGCTGCTTCGCTTCTTGTAGTTGCTGTTTGGTCTTCATCCTCTGCTATTTGGATCAAAGCAGAACGTATTTCAGCAAAGCTGTCTTTCAAAGCATGTGTTGCATCATGCTGGGCTGACCACCTTGTTGTTGATAATGATTTGATGACATCTCCATGAATGGTTGACTTGAGTATACTCTACCAATGCGTTGAAGCAGAGAAAAAATTAAAGAGTGCTTGTAAAAGTCCAAAAAATGAAACTGCAGCGACACAACGCTCCGCAGCACATGACCCAACAAGATTAAGAGAATGTGCTGAGCAGGGCACATATTCAGCAAATGGGTTGATTTGCTTGATACGGGCTTGCAATCCATTATATTTACCCGACATGTTACTTGCATTGTCGTAGCTCTGGCCACGGCAATCCATAATAGAGAGATCATGTTCAAGCAGAGTATCCAGTACTACATTCATCATTGTTTCTCCATCATGGCCTGAAAGAGGAATGAATTTTATAAAGCGCTCTACAGGCTTACCACTGGAGTCAACAAAGCGAACAATGAATGTCAATTGATCTGTATGTGAAATATCTGGTGTTGAATCTACACTTATTGCAAAGTATTTTGCAGTTTTCACAGCTGCTGTGATGTTATTGAGGACCTTCTTAGTCATCAGTTCAATAAATTCATTGCATATAGTAGATGACATGTAAGATACAGTGCCTCTTCCTGCATTCCCAAGGCATGACACATGATTTGCTAAGAATGGATCGAATTGTGCTAACAGTTCTATGATCCCTAGGAAATTGCCATTGTTTTCCGAACCAAAAACCTCATTTTCTCCACGGAAAGCAAGTCCTCTTAGAGCTAAGAATTTTACAACAGCAACAACTCTTTCTAGAACTTTTCTCCAATAAATGCGCTCTTTTTAAGTTTGATTTTCCAAATGAGAATCCAATAAGCCTTTTTTCTGTGCACGAAATACACTGGCTAAAATGCAGCTCCTGTGAGTGGTGCTGTTTTCATGTTCCTCGAAAAGCTTGGAATTTTTCCAGTCATTGAACCCCTGTGTGAAGGTATTTTCTTTGTTAGAAAATAGCTTTCATGCTGAACAGTACACTTTTCCTGATCTTTCAGAGTATACCATCCATGATCTTTTCACAGTTTCTGAATTTGCAAGCTTCCTATAAAACATAGATGACTTTAAACAACGACGACTTACATCATCATAAATCCTTGCTGATTTCCTAAAGTCAATGTTCAGAGTTTGACTGAAGTTTTCTGCAATGAAAGCATTACGTAGAGAATCTGGGATTACATTTGGCCATGAGGCAGGATCTTTTAAGACAAACCCTGTGGATGAAATGTCCGTTGAGACATTGAGAGGAGACACAAAAGAAGTAGATGCTGGCTGAGAAATAATGGAGGGAGGGCTTCCTGTATGATCTGACGTATTTGCAGATTCAACTGTACTGGTAACATCAGAAACTGTTTTCGTGAGCATGTCTGTGATCTTTCTGCAGTCTTGGATGAGCCCCTGAACCCCTTGGACCGCGGGGCCCCCAAATGCGCGGGGCCCTAGGCAAATGCCTACTTTGCCTATGCGGTAATCCGGCCCTGGTTACGAGGGTGCCTTCACCAAATTCAACTTGAACATCAACTGGGATCAAATAAATCATGTCCTTAATGAAACATGCTAGACAAATATAAATAACATGGATCCAAACCTGTCTTCAAGGACAAATTCTTTGGCAGCTGAGTATGTTTAAGGCATATTCCCCTAAGAGAGAAGAGAATATGTAAACTGGAAAGAGAGAGATGCTCCCTCTATAGGCAAAGGTGAAGAATCACTTAGCTTCTCAAGGGAGCTAGATTATCTAAAATGCAGAAGGAAGCACTCACTAGGGAAGTAAAAAATATTGAACTTAAGTTAAATTATTCATACAGGAGAGAGAGAAGGATCAGAAAGCAATTAATGAAGTTGAAATAACAGATACTGTATTTATTTTCACATGTCAAAAATAAGGCAAAAACCACATCCAGTAATGGGCTTGCTTAAACAAGATGGCCCCTCAAGGGAGGTTCCTTGATGCTGGTGAGGGGCTCTTGATCTAGGGAATTTGATCTGTGCTCTGGTTCCCTGAATTGAGCCTGAATACCTTTCATCCCTCCCCCCTCCACATGCGCTGTATAATCCTACGGGTTTAGAGCTCCCCCATGATTATAATTATAAACAAGATGGGACTTACACAAGCGGCAGGAAAGAAATTGGTGAGATACTGAAGTCTCAGTACGACTGTGCTGTATATCCCTTGTGGCTTAGCGCTTCTTTTTTATTATAATAATAATAATCAGTACGACTGTGTTTAATCGCTGCATGACCCTTGTCAGTTTAGTGCTTTATTATTTGATTATAATTATTTGACTATTTAATGAGTCATTAATCAAACTAAAGATTGACAATCCAAAGGAATTTTTCATGAACAAGTTTGAAAACTTTGTCAATATATGCCAAATTTCTGAAATAATTCTGACTCCACTTGACTTTGAAAAAGCCATTCACAACATGCATATGCACTCTGCTCCAGGCCCAGACATTTGGAACTTTGTGTTCATCAAGAACTGCAAGAAACAATATTCATATGTCTTGAGTACACTATGGAGAGGGAGCCTGGACATGGGTGTCATCCCACAGTAGCTAAATTCCATGGATATACCCCCACTCCATAAAGGTGGCAGCAAAGGAATAGCAAAGAATTATAAACTGATAACTAACGCTGGACATTGTAAAAACTCTTTGATAGAGTTCTAAAGAGCATGATCACTAACCACCTCGATTCACAAGTTACACAACCCAGGGCAACATGGGTTTAGAGCAGGTTGCTCCTGCCTCTCGAAATTACTGGACCATTATGGCATGGTCTTTGATGCAATGTAGCAACACAGACTTTGCAAAAGCCTTCAACAAGTGCGATCATTGTATAATAGCTCACAAAATGCATGCTAACCATTAGAACACAAAAAGTAATGATAAGCAGTTAAGTCGGAGGCTGCTACAGTGAAAAGAACATTAAAATGGTATAAAATACCGACAGGTTGTTAGGTAAGACACATATGCAACAGTTAGGTATCTTTATTTCGAAACGTTTCGCCTACACAGTAGGCTTCTTCAGTCGAGTACAGAAAAGTTGATAGAAGCAGAAGAGAGTTGAAGACGATGTAATCAGTCCATCACCCTTAAAGTTTTGAGGTGGTCAGTCCCTTAGTCTGGAGAAGAGCATTGTTCCATAGTCTGAAACAATATTGTTTCCATAGTCTGAAATAATATTGTTTCAGACTATGGAACAATGCTCTTCTCCAGACTGAGGGACTGACCACCTCAAAACTTTAAGGGTGATGGACTGATTACATCGTCTTCAAGTCTCTTCTGCTCCTATCACATTTTCTGTACTCGACTGAAGAAGCCTACTGTGTAGGCGAAACATTTCGAAATAAAGATACCTAACTGTTGCATGTGTCTTACCTAACACACTAGAGTGAAAAGCTTGTTCCACAAGGTGCAGTACTCGCTCCCATCTTTATATCAGATATAGAGAAATGTAAACCATAAAACCATGTCTTCTTTTGCAGACGATACTAGAATTTGCACGAGTGCCATCCATTGAGGATACAGTCAATCTCCAGTCGGATATAAGCCATATGTTTCATAAGTGTCTCAATCTTCAACTTGTCGGTTTTTTAAGCCATTTATCACATCTGTCAGACACTGCAGCATCATGGGATCTTGATACAAAGAATTCTTCAACGCATGTCCAACCTTTGGACGAAGACCTACTTAGACTAGTGGAAGGTTCCACTGTGACCCGGCCTCCTCCTGCTTCGCCTCACCTGACTACAGTATATAAGCCACGTCTACGGCCCTATGCTGTACATTCTACAAGATTGATGGACTGAACACATCGACTCCAGGCTGAGGGACTGATTACCTCAAACTCCTCCTCTCCTTACACCTTTCTGCTTTGTATTGGACTGATGAAGCTACTGTGTGGCAAAACGTTTCTTCAATAAAGATTCCCATATATTGCATAAGTGTAAACACTCCCTACAAAAGCAAATGACTAGGCAGACGGTGCAACACACCCCCAATGAAAATTATGGGTCCCATGAATACACTAAGAAAACAAATAACTGAAACCCAAGACTGTTTAGCAGCCTCCCATCATACATAAGGGGAATTACCAAAAGACCCCTGGCTGTCATCAAGAGGGAAATGGACGGATACCTGGAGTTTACCTGGAGAGAGTTCCGGGGGTCAACGCCCCCGCGGCCCGGTCTGTGACCAGGCCTCCTGGTGGATCAGAGCCTGATCAACCAGGCTGTTGCTGCTGACTGCACGCAAACCAACGTACGAGCCACAGCCCGGCTGATCAGGAACTGACTTTAGGTGCTTGTCCAGTGCCAGCTTGAAGACTGCCAGGGGTCTGTTGGTAATCCCCCTTATGTATGCTGGGAGGCAGTTGAACAGTCTCGGGCCCCTGACACTTATTGTATGGTCTCTTAACGTGCTAGTGACACCCCTGCTTTTCATTGGGGGGATGGTGCATCGTCTGCCAAGTCTTTTGCTTTCGTAGTGAGTGATTTTCGTGTGCAAGTTCGGTGCTAGTCCCTCTAGGATTTTCCAGGTGTATATACTCATGTATCTCTCCCTCCTGCGTTCCAGGGAATACAGGTTTAGGAACCTCAAGCGCTCCCAGTAATTGAGGTGCTTTATCTCCGTTATGTGCGCCGTGAAAGTTCTCTGTACATTTTCTAGGTCGGCAATTTCACCTGCCTTGAAAGGTGCTGTTAGTGTGCAGCAATATTCCAGCCTAGATAGAACAAGTGACCTGAAGAGTGTCATCATGGGCTTGGCCTCCCTAGTTTTGAAGGTTCTCATTATCCATCCTGTCATTTTTCTAGCAGATGCGATTGATACAATGTTATGGTCCTTGAAGGTGAGATCCTCCGACATGATCACTCCCAGGTCTTTGACGTTGGTGTTTCGCTCTATTTTGTGGCCAGAATTTGTTTTGTACTCTGATGAAGATTTAATTTCTTCGTGTTTACCATATCTGAGTAATTGAAATTTCTCATCGTTGAACTTCATATTGTTTTCTGCAGCCCACTGAAAGATTTGGTTGATGTCCGCCTGGAGCCTTGCAGTGTCTGCAATGGAAGACACTGTCATGCAGATTCGGGTGTCATCTGCAAAGGAAGACACGGTGCTGTGGCTGACATCCTTGTCTATGTCGGATATGAGGATGAGGAACAAGATGGGAGCGAGTACTGTGTCTTGTGGAACAGAGCTTTTCACCGTAGCTGCCTCGGACTTTACTCTGTTGACGACTACTCTCTGTGTTCTGTTAGTGAGGAAATTATAGATCCATCGACCGACTTTTCCTGTTATTCCTTTAGCACGCATTTTGTGCGCTATTACGCCATGGTCATACTTGTCGAAGGCTTTTGCAAAGTCTGTATATATTACATCTGCATTCTTTTTGTCTTCTAGTGCATTTAGGACCTTGTCGTAGTGATCCAATAGTTGAGACAGACAGGAGCGACCTGTTCTAAACCCATGTTGCCCTGGGTTGTGTAACTGATGGGTTTCTAGATGGGTGGTGATCTTGCTTCTTAGGACCCTTTCAAAGATTTTTATGATATGGGATGTTAGTGCTATTGGTCTGTAGTTCTTTGCTGTTGCTTTACTGCCCCCTTTGTGGAGTGGGGCTATGTCTGTTGTTTTTAGTAACTGTGGGACGACCCCCGTGTCCATGCTCCCTCTCCATAGGATTGAAAAGGCTCGTGATAGGGGCTTCTTGCAGTTCTTGATGAACACAGAGTTCCATGAGTCTGGCCCTGGGGCAGAGTGCATGGGCATGTCATTTATCGCCTGTTCGAAGTCATTTGGCGTCAGGATAACATCGGATAGGCTTGTGTTAATCAAATTTTGTGGCTCTCTCATAAAATTTCATTTTGATCTTCGACTCTCAGTCTGGTTAGCGGCTTGCTAAAAACTAAGTCATATTGGGACTTGAGTAGCTCACTCATTTCCTTGCTGTCATCTGTGTAGGACCCATCTTGTTTAAATAGGGGCCCAATACTGGACGTTGTTCTCGATTTTGATTTGGCATAGGAGAAGAAATACTTTGGGTTTCTTTCGATTTCATTTATGGCTTTTAGTTCTTCCCGCGATTCCTGACTCCTAAAGGATTCTTTTAGCTTAAGTTCGATGCTTGCTATTTCTCTGACCAGTCTCCCTACGCTGCACTCTGCACATACTCTGCATGCTCTGATCATTTGTCGCACATCTTCCACTGAGTAGGGCATGTTCTTTGATTTGACAAAATGGTACAGGCGTGTAACTCCTGGGTGACACAAAGCCTTGTGGAGCGCTGAGAGTGATTGCAAATCATGACATACTGCTCCACAGTGGGACCTAGAGAATGCATCAGGTGAGATGTTCTCTTGACCCGGTCGGTACAGAATATCAAAGTCATAACACGATAGTTCCATCCTCCAGCCTGTCATTCTTTATCCTACTTTTGTGCTTCTTGTCGAACATATACATCACGGACCGTTGGTCAGTCCTTATGGTGAAATGTCTACCAGTTAAATAATGCCTCCAGTGGCGAACTGCTTCTATTATGGCCTGAGCTTCCTTTTCTACAGCAGCATAACACTTCTCTGATCCTTGAAAAGTTCTCGAAAAGAAGGCTACTGGTCGTCCTGCTTGAGATAAGACTGCAGCAATGGCAATGTCAGATGCATCCGTTTCCACTTCGAATGGTAGGGACTCATCAATGGCTTGAACTACTGAGTTTTCAATGTCCTGTTTAAGAGTATGGAAAGCGGCTTCTGCTTCCTTTGTCACAGGAAATGTGGTAGCACTCAATGGGCGGACTTTACTTGAATAGTTGTAGATCCATTGTGAGTAATAAGCAAAGAGACCAAGAGTTCTTCGGAGTGACTTTTTGTCTTGAGGCATTGGAAGTTCCCGTAGAGGTCGTAGTCGTTCAGGGTCTGGGAATATTGAACCTCCTTCCACTACATAACCAAGGATGCTAAGCCTTTTAGTTGAAAAAGTGCACTTTTCCTCATTGTAACTGATACTTTTCTTCTTGGCGGCTTCCAAAAACTTATCAAGGTTTGCATCATGTTCCTCCTGGGTCTTGCCACAAATGGTAACATTATCTAAATACGCATAAGTTCCCATGAGTTGCTCTTCCTGAATGAGTGAATCCATAATTCGTTGGAAGCAGGCTACCCCATTGGTGACTCCAAAAGGGACTCTGGTAAACTGATACAGGCCATCACTAGCCTGAAACGCTGTGTATGGGTTATCCTCATTCCTTATAGGGACTTGATGATAGGCACTATGTAGATCAATTGTGCTAAACACAAAGTACTGAGCAATTTTGTTCACTGTATCATCAATTCGAGGTAGAGGGTACCCATCAAGAAGCGTAAATTTGTTGATTGTCTCAGAGTAATCGATAGCCAGTCTCCGTTTCCTTTAATCATCCTTAACAACAACAACCTGTGCACGCCAAGGGGAATTACTCGGTTCTATAATACCCTCCTTCAGCAGCCTCTGAGTTTCCTTCTCAATGAACATCCGATCCTCATAAGAATAGCGGCGTGACTTAGCTGATATAGGATGGCAATCCGCGGTAAGATTTGCAAAGAGCTTTGGTGGGTCTACCCTTAAAGTGCTAAGTCCACAGACAACAAGAGGAGGTAGTTCACCTCCATATGTTAAGGTGACACTACCATGCAGCTTCTGAAAGTCCTGACCAAGGATAACATCAGAGCACAGTTGTGGCAGAATAGCTAAATGTACATCTTGATAATCCTTTCCATTAACTCTGAGATTTACCTTACAAAACCCTAAGGTCTGAATAGAGAGAGATGTTGATGCCATGGAAACGGTACCTGATGAGTGATGTACAGTCAAGGAGTGGCGTTTAACTAAGTCAAGGTTGATGAAACTCTCTGAGCTGCCACTATCAATAAGACCATCTACTTCTGTTCCTTTGATGAATACTTTCACAACTGCCTTTGACAGTGAATTTGGAGTAGCTGCAGAAGTCACTGTTGCTAGAGTCGCATGATCACTGGAATGTGTGGAGGCACTAGCTCTTGTTGATGCATTAGCATGACATACTTTAGCAAAGTGACCTTTCTTGTGGCATTTATGGCACATTGCTTCACGAGCAGGACACTTTGGATGTGGATGTCTTGAAAAACCACAAAAGAAACACACCGTACCTGCTGCTGTCACTGAGGCAGGTTCCACAGTAACTTCATTGCAAGAGTCTTGGTCAGGAATTGCAGCACTTACAACTCGAGAAGGTTGAGTGGTACTGTATACTTCAGAATTCTTCTGGGCTGAATCTAGAGCTCTTGCCTGGTCGAAGGCAGTGGCTAAGTCGAGAGTTTTATTCTCCAATAAACGCTGCCTTATTATTAGTGATTGCAGGCCACTGATAAACGCATCCCTGATTGACTCTTCACAATACTGAGCAGCTGTCACTGCTTGGAAGTGACAGTCCTTACCTAAAATTTTCAGTGCTTGAAGGTATTCCTCTAAGGATTCATCAGTCTGCTGGCGGCGAGTTGCAAGGCGATAGCGTGCAAAGATTTCATTTGTAGGTTTAATATACTGAGACTTGAGGGTTTTGATAGCATCTTCATAGGTATTACACTCAGAAATAGCCTCATATATCTTAGGTGACACAAAATTGATAAGCAGACTTAGTTTATCTAGATCTTTTTTATGAAGGGCTCCCAAGAAGTTTTCGAAAGTCTTAAACCAGTGCTTCCATTCCTGAGCAGCCGTTGATAAGCTGGGGTCACAGTCTAGCCTCTCAGGTTTCAGTAAACGCTCCATGTTGTGATGTAGTCTAGCGCAGGATCACCACCAGGTAGCCCAGGATTCTATGTTCAATAAATTGTTGTGATAGAAACATAGGCCTTATCTCTAGGCTTTATTGAAAATCCTAGAGGGACTAGTACCGAACTTGCACACGAAAATCACTCATTACGAAAGCAAAAGACTTGGCAGACGATGCACCATCCCCCCAATGAAAAGCAGGGGTGTCACTAGCACGTTAAGAGACCATACAATAAGTGTCAGGGGCCCGAGACTGTTCAACTGCCTCCCAGCACACATAAGGGGGATTACCAACAGACCCCTGGCAGTCTTCAAGCTGGCACTGGACAAGCACCTAAAGTCAGTTCCTGATCAGCCGGGCTGTGGCTCGTACGTTGGTTTGCGTGCAGCCAGCAGCAACAGCCTGGTTGATCAGGCGCTGATCCACCAGGAGGCCTGGTCACAGACCAGGCCGCGGGGGCGTTGACCCCCGAAACTCTCTCCAGGTCCAGGTAAACATAGAATCTTCATAGTACTTCTGCAACAACAAAATATAATGACTAGTAAATCTAATAACTGCTTCTACAGGGATGGTGATGTCTTGCATATGTCAAGAGAAAAGTTATAACTACAGGCCACATATTTAAACTCACCATGTAATCTGCATCACTAATATATTGATGTAAAAGAAGAGAATCACACACCATGTGTTCGCGCCCATGACACACACCAAACTGTTGTTGTTGTTAAGGGCCCAGAGAGGTGGTGCAGTATTATCCTGTTGCTGCTCCCCACAGGAGCAGTATCACTACAGCAGTCCAGACAAATTTTTACACAGGCAGTTACTGCTGGTCACACGCAAGCTGACGTACAAACCACAGCCCGGTTAGTCGGGTACTGACTTTAGGTGCCTGTCCAGTGCTTTCTTGAAGACAGCCAGGGGTCTATTGGTAACCCCCCTTGTGTATGCTGGGAGGCAACTGAACAGTCTTGGGCCCCGGACACTTATTGTGTTATCTCTCAGTGTACTCGTGGCACCCCTGCTTTTCATCAGGGAAATGTTGCATCTCCTGCCGAATCTTTTGCTTTCATATGGAGCGATTTTCGTGTGCAGGTTTAGTACCAATCCCTCCAGGACCTTCCAAGTGTATATTATCATGTATCTCTCTCGCCTGCGTTCGAGGGAATACAGATCAAGGACCTTCAACCGTTCCCAGTAGTTTAGGTGCCTTATCGCACTTATGTGTGCCGTGAAAGTTCTTTGTACACTCTCCAGGTCTGCAATGCCGCCCCTAGTCCCTCTAGGATTTTCCAGGTGTATATAATCATGTATCTCTCCCGCCTGCGTTCCAGGGAGTACAGGTTCAGGAACTTCAAGCACTTCCAGTAACTGAGGTGTTTTATCTCCGTTATGTGCTGTGAAGGTTCTCTGTACATTTTCTAGGTCAGCAATTTCACCTGCCTTGAAAGGTGCTGTTAGAGTGCAGCAATATTTCAGCCTAGATAGAACAAGCGACCTGAAGAGTGTCATCATGGGCTTGGCATCCATAGTTTTGAAGGTTCTTATTACCCATCCTGTCATTTTTCTAGCAGATGCGATTGATACAATGTTATGGTCCTTGAAGGTGAGATCCTCCGACATGATCACTCCCAGGTCTTTGACGTTGGTTTTTCGCTCTATTTTGTGGCCGGAATTTGTTTTGTACTCTGATGAAGTTTTAATTTCCTCATGTTTACCATATGAGTAAATTAAAACTTCATCAGAGTACAAAACAAATTCCGGCCACAAAATAGAGCGAAAAACCAACGTCAAAGACCTGGGAGTGATCATATCGGAGGATCTCACCTTCAAAGACCATAAACCACACCCCCGGCCGGGATTGAACCCGCGGTCATAGAGTCTCAAAACTCCAGCCCGTCGCGTTAGCCACTAGACCAGCTAGCCACAATAAGATTCATCCAACTAGGTATATTTCTACACCATAGGAAAGTTAGCACAGGCACCTCTGTGACCACAAATGCAAGTTTTTACAGACGAATCTCCAGCTAGCGTGGCCGTGACGAACTCTAGCTCAAGTCCCTTCACTGCCGTCAACACGCTAGCTGGAGATTCGTCTGTAAAAACTTGCATTTGTGGTCACAGAGGTGCCTGTGCTAACTTTCCTATGGTGTAGAAATATACCTAGTTGGATGAATCTTATTGTGGCTAGCTGGTCTAGTGGCTAACGCGACGGGCTGGAGTTTTGAGACTCTATGACCGCGGGTTCAATCCCGGCCGGGGGTGTGGTTTATTTGCAATCGTGTCATTACGATTTCTTGAGTCAAGTTCAAAGACCATAACATTGTATCAATCGCATCTGCTAGAAAAATGACAGGATGGATAATGAGAACCTTCAAAACTAGGGATGCCAAGCCCATGATGACACTCTTCAGGTCGCTTGTTCTATCTAGGCTGGAATATTGCTGCACGAACAGCACCTTTCAAGGCAGGTGAAACTGCTGACCTAGAAAATATACAGAGAACCTTCACGGCGCGCATAACAGAGATAAAACACCTCAGTTACTGGGAGCACTTGAAGTTCCTGAACCTGTACTCCCTGGAATGCAGGCGGGAGAGATACATGATTATATACACCTGGAAAATCCTAGGGGGACTAGTACCGAACTTGCACACGAAAATCACTCACAACGAAAGCAAAAGACTCGGCAGACGATGCAACATCCCCCCAATGAAAAGCAGGGGTATCACTAGCACGTTAAGAGACAATACAATAAGTGTCAGGGGCCCGAGACTGTTCAACTGCCTCCCAGCATACATAAGGGGGATTACCAATAGACCCCTGGCTGTCTTCAAGCAGGCACTGGACAAGCACCTAAAGTCGGTACCTGACCAGCTGGGCTGTGGCTCGTACGTTGAATTGCGTGCAGCCAGCAGTAACAGCCTGGTTGATCAGGCTCTGATCCACCAGGAGGCCTGGTCACAGACCGGGCCGCAGGGGCGTTGACCCCCGGAACTGTCTCCAAGTAAACTCCAGCCTTGAAGAGGGCCGTTAGTGTACAGCAGTATTCCAGCCTAGAGAGCACAAGCGATTTGAAGAAAATCATCATGGGCTTTGCGTCCCTAGTTTTGAAGGTTCTCATTATCCATTCCATTTTCCTAGCGGATGAGGCAGACTGTTGTGGTCTTTGAAGGCGAGATCCTCTGATATTATCACTCCCAGGTCCTTCACATTACTTTTTCGCTCTATTGTATGGTTAGAATTTGTGGTGTACCCTGATACATTTTTAATTTCTTCAAGTTTTCCATATCTGAATAGTTGAAATTTCTCCTCGTTGAACTTCATGTTGTTTTTGAGTGGCCCATTCAAAGATTTGGTTGATGTCCACTTGGAGTCTCGCGGTGTCTTCAATGGAGGTCACTGCCATGGTGATCCGGGTGTCATCCGCAAAGGAAGACACGGATTCAGAATCTCCACGACTTCTGTGCTCTTCGCACCTACTCCAAGTTTGAGGGACTGATTACCTCATCTTCTGTATATATTCCTACTGTCTTCAAGCTATGTCCTAGAATTTGTATTGATAAAGCCACTGGATGGCGAAACGTCTACAATAAAGATACCCAGATGTTGCACATGTGTCTTAAGTTCTGAGTAGTTGCTTGCGTATTGAAAGTGTCACCATCTTCACTAGAGTTGGTAATATTAACAGAATCATTAGAGTCATCTTCAGAAAACTGAGGTGTGATATTCCCAGTTTCAGGACGCAGAGGCTCGTGAGAGTTAATGGGAGACTGGAGGCTCCAAGGGGAAATTTGGTAGGACAGGTGAATTACCTTGGGAAAGTTCCTGTTCATCAGGATCAGCTGCAATAACGGAAGAGTAAGCACCAATCTCTGGGGCATCGTTAGGGTCAGGTATTGACTCATCGGGTTGAGGGGAGTTGACAACTTGCTTATGCGAGGTGGGTGATCCCTGGACAAGGGATGAATTAGACTTGTTTGTAGAAGTAGTGTAGGGAACATACTTCTTGTTATGAGAAGGCTGGGCCATAATCTCCTTAACATTATCTGGGATAGTAATGGGAGTGATCCCATTAGCCATTAACAAATCATTTAAAACTTTTGAGCAGAGTTGAATGTCCCCACCTGCAATGTCTTTGGCCATTATATACATTAGTTGCGCTCTCGTCATATGCTGAGGATACCTGAGACATGGGAGGTGAGGTTGAACCTTGTTGTTGCGTTTGTGTATGTTGTAGGTGAGGGTTAGATTGGGGCACTCCAAGAGGGGCAGAATTCCAAACATTGGAACCAGTAGTAGAGACCTGAGGAGTCCCACTAGATCCAGGCAAAACTGGGAAGGAAGTTTGGGACATTGTTGGAGGTGCCTGGGGATTGGTCTTCTTAGAAGTGGACAGTTTCTTAGCTTCTAGAATTTTCTGTATTTCCTTTTTCCTCTTAGGACAGAGAGCAGAAACAGCATGGTGTTTTCCATTGCAGAGGACACACTTGGGCGTATTTTTATTATTACAATCTCTATAAGAATGTTGGCCAGAGCAAATGCTGCAAATCTGCGCTTGAGTACTGCATTTGTTGATGGTATGACCAAAGGCATAACATTTAAAACATTGTGTAACACTGACAAATCGTTCAAGAGAGATTTGGTCAGGTGTACATCTGGTGCCAAAACATTGGAAGCTATTTTGACACACAAGTTTGGCCTCTTCAGGTGTCACAAGTATTAACTTTAATGTTACCTGGTTGTTGCCAGGTTTGGAGAATTTATGTGCTTGGACAGCATGAAATTCAGAATTATCTGTATTAAAGTCCTCAACAATTTCCTGCACTGTGCTATCTCTCATGATGCTGTTGATTCTGGAAACAAACACAGTTCGCTGAGCTTGATAGCTTTCAGGTGCAATTGGGTGGATTCCAAAAGTCGTCAATTTGTCCAGGACCTCCTGCTTTAGTAGTTGAAGTAACTCTTCTTCAGAAAAGAGGAGAAGTACTACCCCAGCGGGGGTTGTAAAAACATCCACTGGAGCAACAGTTGAATTCGAGCAGATACATGCTAGAATTTCTTTCTTCGTCTTTAGGTTACCATCCACACGTAATCTTACTCTTATTCGCGCCATGATGTCCAGGAAGGTACATCTGGCACATAAGTTGCTTTGACAAAAAGGGTTTTTCCTTAGTGTTAGTCTAACAACCTATTTCAGCTGACTTATGAAGGTCAGCCCCTAAGATAGCCTATCCTCGAGTGGTGAGGGGGAAAGGGCCCAAGGCAAAGATCGGCCGGATTTTAAAAAACCACACGGGCTACCGGATGGTCAAAGTGCCGTGTGTTAACTCGCCAAAGCGAAGTTGCCGAAAAAGAAGAAGATAGGAAAGTCAGAAGGATAGCAGTGTATGTAGTGTGTTAGTGTGTGGGCCAGTGTAGATGTCTGGGTGAGGGGAAGATGGGGAAGGATGGGGGGATGGGGAAGAGAGGGGTGAACAAGCAAGCAAGTCGCCGCCTTACCCTCTTGATGGGATGGGGCTCGAAGTGACTGCAAGCAAGTTTCCTCTCAGCTCTGGTGAAGAACTACTCAGGATAACCCATGAAAAATATCGAGTAACAGTGTTCAGAGTTGCTCAGCTCGAGAATTACTCAGGATAACTGAAGAGCAGGAACGACAACGTCTTCTCTCCACGGCGGCTGGGCGGCTTCTCTCCAACATGGTCACACTTGTCGAAAGCTTTTGCAAAGTCTGTGTATACATCTGTATTTTGTTTATCCTCTGTGGCATCCAGGACCTTGTCATAGTGGTCCAGTAGCTAGAACAGGCAGTAGAGACCTGCTCTAAACCCGTGTTGCCCTGGGATGTGTAACTGATGAGTATCTAGGTCTAGGTGATTGGCTATCTTGCTTCTTAGAACCCTCTCAAAGATTTTTATGATATGGGATGTTAGTGCTATCGGTCTGTAGTTCTTTGCATTTGCTTTACTGCCACCTTTGTGGAGTGGGGCTATGTCTGTTGTTTTTAGTGTGTGTGGGATAACCCCTGTGTCCATGCTCCCTCTCCATAAAATGCTGAAGGCACGCGATAAGGGCTTCTTGCAATTCTTGATGAACAGGTAGTTCCACGAGTCTGGGCCTGGGGCAGAGTCCATTAATTGCCTCTTCAAAGTCTTGTTGAGTTAGAATAATATCCGAGATTTTTGGGATGACCAAATTTTGGGTTTCGTTCATAAAGAATTCATTTGGATTGTCGACTCTTTGAGTGGGCAGTGGCTCTCTGAGCACTGAGTCATATTGGGACTTCAGTATCTCACTCATGTCTTAGCTATCATCTGTGTATGTCCCATCCCGCCTAAGCAGGGAACCAATACTGGATGTTGTTTTTCCCTTAGAGTTGGCATAAGAGAAAAAGTATAAATAAATAGTTCTAGAGATTTTATATGAATATGGCTCCAGGTAAACTCCAGATAATGTCCATGAAGGGAGTTAAGGGATATGGCTAGTTGGATTTGAGTTCTAGAGGAGGAAAATACAGGGGTAGCATTTTGAAAGACAAGTGGGGATGTTGTGATTCAGTGGATCAATTAAAATGTGGTGTCCACGTATCTCTGAGTAGGTTACCAGGTTGCAAGCAATGGTGAATATGCTTTATTTTCCATTAAGTACCGTGCGTGGGAAAAGGCTCTGTTAAAAAAAAACTGAAAAAAAGTTTCTATAGCTTCAAAATAATGGTCACTTTCTATTATCAAGACGTAGAGTAACGCCAATCATGTTAGGGCTGGCCAATTATATGTATGTGACCATGTGGAGATAACCTCGCCAATGGCTAGAGGGGGGGTAGGGGTGGGAGGATGGATGGACATTGATAAGCTAGTTTAAGGGGTGTTCCCTCCCTGGGGGATCACCCCCTTACTCTCTCCCTATCATTACTAACGGGATAAATCACAAGCCAGAGTAGCGTGAGATGCGCTTTTGTTACAGTTGTTGTTTACGTGTAGTCAGCCACAGCAGCTCGTCCAGGTGAGCTCCATGCTGCCTCTCCTCATCGATTTTTGACTTAAACCTCTAACTTGTGTGTGGACACTTACCTTGTGTAAGTCTCATATATGCGTTGTGATGAGGTGAATGTCTGTGGTCGGTGATTTGTGGTTGTTAACCATGTAATTAGCTTATAAGTGTCTGCAGTTAACCCAGTTTCCGGAATGTTAATTGTCTAATGCCCTTTTAGTGTTTTTGCTAAGAAACCGTAAGCCTGGACTCTAAGATCCAATTTGAAACAGGTGAATGAATTTATATAATTATTTGTTCACCTTTTTTTAACTAGATGCATTACCAATAAATGTGAAGAATAATTTCGGATTACTGACCCCGTAGGGTTGATGACTTTTGAGACAAAAAAAAATAAAAGAAATGTGGCGTATTTCCGTTAGGATCCATAGGTGCATCCATAAGAGCGGAATAAACTGGGTACCAGTTTACTGCTGCGATAACAGGACCAGCAGATGCAAAGAGACTTTCTCGTATCACCCAGCATGAGATCCAACCCGGATCCTTTGATAGATATCAAGGACCCCATTGAAAATAAGTCACTTGACTTTTTTTGGGGGTTATCTTAGGTAATTTACACTGATAATTTCTTCTTATCTACACCTGTGCCTCTTGATTATAATAATAAATGCACCTGTGCCTAAATAAACCTTAATCAGGTGTTGTTTTTAATGAACTAGGAACATTTCAGTAGACAACTGCTCCTGGGGGGGGGGGCTTAGGTAATTAATTATACAGTAGTTTGAATTGTACAATATTAAGTTGGCGTACATTTGAGATATTTTATTGTGGAAATTATGAAAAAAGTTACCAATCTGTCGAAACTGGCCAAAACCAACATAACCTAATGTAGCTTAACCTTACTCTACCATTGGTACTGGTACATATGGAGCGTTGATTGGGTTAGATGTGTTGTGCAGTCACAATTAATACTATTTTTGCACTTTAAATTGATCAGCATATAGTATTGAGTTGCATCACGTGCCTGAATGTAAGCAATGACAAATACCTACATTTGGCAGAGTAAGGTTAGGTTACATTATGTTATTTTAGGTTGGGTTAGATAGGTTTTGTTAGGTTATGTATTTTGCCATACGCATAACAGAATATCCTTAACTGTAAAACTAAATGTTATTTAAGTTTATTAAGTTGTTTTGCATATTCTGATATCACCTGTTTACTGTGATCTTATTGCATAAATATAAATATATAAATATAAATAAATAAATAAATTTATTTACAGAGAAAGCTCTTAATATGCAAAATGGATGCATTACCAGTAGTCTGTCTTTCTTGCAGAGTGAGGACCCAGTGTCATTGCCAGATTTTAGTAGCAGCTGAGTTGGTTCCAAGTGTGTAAATCATGTGGTCCTCAGTAGTGGCTGTAGCTGTGGCTATCACCCTCTGCTACTCCACTAACTTCGATGCTTACGTGATAACTGCTTGTGCACTGACTCTCTACTTAAGTCTTGGAGGCTCCCATACTCTCTGGCTTGTTTACCGAACATTTCCAAGAGATGTCAGGTGTGTTTTGTTTGTTCTTTTAAACTTTGGGCACATCTCTTGCATGACAGATGCTTCAGTTTGGTAGTTTAATTTTTTCATAATGATTGCATCTGTGGTTTGTGTCTGTAGCATCTAGTTGAAAGGTAAGTGTTGGGTTTAGCACCTATTGACAAAGCAATTTATATGCATTAATGTAACACCAGTAGTTGGTATATGGTTGAGATTAGAATAATTAATTAGTATTCCTGATTAGAAAATGCATGCTAATATTTAAATTTGAAGCTGAATAGTTAAAACTATATAAGCTTAGCAGAATTTTACATAAGGTTTTTCCCTGTAGTCAAAATGCATAAGCATTTTGACTACAAGGAAATGCATAATTATTTTGACTACAGGGAAATGCATAAGCATTTTGACTATAGGGAAAGATATAAAAATACAGTGGAACCTCAAAAATCGAACTTAATCCGTTCCAGGAGCTAGTTCTAAATTCAAAAAGTCTGAAATTCGAAGCAATATTTCCCATAAGAAATAATGGAAATACAATTAATCCGTTCCAGAAACTCAAAAATATTCACACAAAAAATACATTTTATTGAGATTAATTACAGTTTTACATACAACAAATACTATAGTTTTTAATTATGTATAGTAATACATATAAAATAACATTTTTACTTACCTTTATTGAAGATTGGTGATGGCATCTGGAAGATAGGGAGGAGGAGAGAGGGAGTTGGGGTTAGTTTTTGGAAGGAGAATCCCCCTCCATGAGGACTTCAGGTAAAGCCCTCTCTGGGGTTACTTCCCTTCTCTGTCTTTTAATGCCACTAGGACCAGCTTGAGAGTCACTGGACCCCCGTCTCACAAAATAACTGTCCACAGTCCTCTGTTTCTGGCACCTCTTTAACATTTCCCTAAAATGGGACATGGTTCTGTCACTGAACTTGTTGCAAAGATGGCTTGTTTCAGCTTGCTCAGGGTGGTACTTCTGCACAATCATTTGGACATCATTCCACTTGGCACAAATCTCCTTAATCTTTGAAGAAGGCACCTCATCCACTCACTATATTAACACCTTTCGCAACATCAGCTTCCTTGATTTGTTCTTTCTTTGACAGGATAGAACCGATGGTCGACTTGTTTTTCCCATACATCCTGGCAAGCTCAACAAGTTTCACACCACTCTCATGCTTCTGTATTATTTCCTTCTTCACATCTATGGTGTTTCTCACTTTCTTTACCACAGGGGTACCACTAGCAAGTTTCTTTGGGCCCATGGTAGCTTATTTCACAGTCCCACAAGCATTAAACACAACGAAATAATCGTAAAATGCGCGAATGAGAGTGCAGGTTAGTGTTCACTCAACCATAAACAAAGCTAGACTGCTCACGGTGCCTGCGCGGGGACGCGGACAGAGCGGGCAGGTAGACAGGTCCCATACCCGGCGGTCCGAAAATAGGGGCGCATTCGATAATAGGGACACAGTTTGTCTGAAAAAATGGTCCTATTTTCGAAACGTTCGATATGTGATACGTTCGATTTTTGAGGTTCCACTGTATAATCCAAGTGTTTATGATGTATCACTAGTATTCTTGAAGACACTTCCTGAGTAAAATAGTATAGATTGTATTACTTCTTCCCCTCCCCTCCCAGTATCAATTTACACCAGCTCAGCATCCCAGCGCTGTATGACCTTCGTCAGTTTAGCACTTTCTTTGATTATAATAATCAGTATCCCAGCTCCATGATCTACTTTCAACTATATACCCCATATTATTATACTAACACCTTGCTGTATTTCACAGCAGATCACATGCATTCTACCACCTCATTCATCTTGAACACACATTAATGCAGCATGTATGTATAACTTTATTGTACAAGGACCCCAACCAATGAAAAGAAGTCACATTGTTTGGCTTTATTAGGTTATCCTATGTTCACTTCTAGATAATTCATTATATAAAACTATTTTACAAGTTTAAAATTAGATTTTTTAACACACTGGTCTTCTACCGAGGTAAGGTGACTCAAAAAAGAAGAAACACCTTGAACATCACTTGCTCTATCATTGTCTTGCAGAGGCATGTTCAGATGCCCCTTGGAACTGCAAAATATCTCCACCCATTCTTCATAGTGTAGGCACTGTACTTCCCACCTCCAGGACTTAGGTCTGGCTAACCAGTTTTCCTGAATACCTTGGTAAATGTTACCTTGCTCACACTCCAACATCAGATAAACTTATAAAAACCAATTGTCTTCACTCTGTTCTAACATGCTTGCACGAGCCTGCTGGATGTCCAAACTCCTCCCATACAAAACCTTTACCCCCTCCATCCAACCAGTCCTAGGATGACCCCTACCCTGCCTTCCTTCCAACACAGATTTATACACCCTCCAAGTCATCCTGTTTTGCTCCATCCTCTCTAAATGTCTAAACTATCTCAATACCATCACCTCAGCCCTCTGGATAATACTTTTAGTAACTTTGCACCTCCTCCTATTCTCCATATGACAAATTCTCTGCAAAAGATTTACACTACATATTGCCCTCAGACATGACATCTCCACTGCCTCTGGCCTCTTCCTCACTGCAATATCCACAACCCATGCTTCACACTGTATAAGAGTGTTGGTGCCATTATACTCGCATACTTTTCCATTTTTGCCTCTGGATAGATGCTTCAGTGCACAACCCACCTTTTTCCCCTCATCAATTCTATGGTTCACCTCATCTAAATAAACACTGTACTGTACGTGGAATGTCCCTCTTGATGCCGCAGCATTATCAGGGTGTTCCCCTTATCTGTTATCCACCTGAGCATCAAAATTAAGATACTGTGCCATAAGTCTCGTTAGGCTAAGCACTGTTTAATAACATGTTATCTCTAGAATTTCTCATTTTCTTATGGACCATTTGTATTAAGAAAAAATTACCAAAATTACGCAAATAAGTTGGTGACCCAAATAAGAAAAATGCCATCACTCAATTTCTTGTTGCTTTTCCAGAAGGGCATGGATATCACAGACAAATTTAGACTTGCTGGACTGCAAAATTCCCAGTCACCTTTTTGCATACAAGCCCTTTTGCTTCCTAACCTCCAAAACTAGTAATTTACAGTACCTATTTGTTGTAACTACAGGAGCATAGCTATACCCTTGGTGTCCTGTCTTTATTAATATATTTATCATATAATTTTTTAAAATCTCCTCTGGTTGTAGCATTTACTACCTCACTTTTATTCCATTCTTCCATAGGTGTTTGTAAAGAAATATCTTCCAATATCCATTCTGCTCCATTTTTTCTAAATTTGCATCTGTAATAGTACCTTGTTATCCCTGTTGTCAGCATAACCTTGATTTAACAGAGCCCAGGTTAACATACATCTGTATTTCAGATTTAATGGACAAAATCTGTGGTTGGACAAACTCTAGATGCATTGGACAATTTTAAATCCAAAATTGTCTGTTATTGTTTTGGTCCACTAGAGATTTAGCTTTAACGGACATCCTCTTTTTATTAGTTACTTTACTTATATAACTCAGGCTCGCTGTGCTAAAAATCTTGTTTGTCTGTTCTTTCATATCCTTTTATAACTTTACATGTTGTTATATCCTCTTTTTTTCCAATCAAGTTCCTTCATAATTACAGCGAAATTGCATAGGCCTCTTGCTTCTCTTTGTGCTTTGCTAACATGGTCACATACACATGTATCTGATTGATGCCAAAATTCCTGCCCTCAGTATCTCTCTCATTCCTTCCATCCTACATTTATACACCTTGTTGATGAGCCTATCCTGTCATGAGTTCAATAACCACCCATTCTGAGTTGTTTGTGATTGTTACTATGATTTTGCGATTCATCTAATCCTACTCCATTTTTTCTACATGAACAGTATCAAATAAAACATTTTTCAGCGCCACTGCTATAATATGTAAAGATCATGCTTTATATCTTGCTATATTCTAATTGTCACATTTTTGCATATAGTATTTACAAATTTACTATTATTGTTTCTACAGCTTTTTCAATGCTCCTGCAACTTTCTTCCCTGTTCCGTAATATACCTCATTCTTCATAGATTCATCGCTGGTACAGTACATCTACTTTCAAGTATCAGGATGTATTCCTTCCAACCGTTTTTTCATTTCCAATATTTCATCTTTTCATCACCTTGCATTTTGTTTCATTCAGTTTAAACATCCTTTCATCTTTAAAAACCTCTGCTGCTTGTCTTGTGGATATCTGTTTAATACTTATCTTTTATCTTCAGTTGATATCAGATTCTTCATCTTCAAGATTATAAACTCTCCAAAATACTTAGTTCACTTTTCATATGACCTTGTCTTATAATGTATTAAACTACTATACTAAAATATCATACTTTCTTCTATTAAGTTGAACTGTTGCTGAAAATCAATCCATTCTTTCCTGCACACCTGTGTGACCTATTTTGAGGGTTTTTCTATCCTCACAGCCTAACCTGAGGGATAGGCTTTTCTGTTGATTTTCTTTAAAACAAGGCTTTTGCTGTTGGCAGTCCAGTGGCTCACATAGCCATCACAGTCTGGTTGATCTGGCTCTTGGCAGAGGTAGTGATCCAGTTTCCTTTTGATAATCCTTACACTTGTTCTGGCAGTGTTTCTGACATCTCCTGGTAGAAAGTTGAGTAGTCTTGGATGACAGATGTTGACAGTTTCTGTTATTGTGACTATTTTTGCATGATCTGTTTTATGCTTCCTCCCATATCTTTCTCTCTAATATATTATCGTAGTGTGCAGATTTGGGACTAGGCCCTCGGGTATTTTTCCACGTACTGTATTAGATATCTTTTTCTTCTTTGCTTTATTTTATGCAGGCAGTAAATGACTACTACCTTTACCTCTTCTGGTTCTGGTATTTCTCCTGCATTGAACAGAGCCATCAAGACCAAACAGTATTCTTTTTCTTTCTCCATTTGCTTTTAAAAGATGGAGGAACACTTTTGTGATGTCATTGCATTGTGAGGTGTGGGCTACTCTACATCTGTTACAAAGACCTTAGATATAAGAAGATTTGAGAAGTTGGCAAATATTGTACAGGTTCTGTAATAGATGGCAAAGCATGTTCATGATAAAAGACATGAAGACATTGTCAGTGCATTTTTTTTTTTTGCCATTTTTTAGACAGTTATGGTATCATCTGTTGTTTGGGCTGCATATATGGTAGATCATTGATTATCCAGCGGCCAGTTATTTGGTATCGGACATATGTGGCAATCTTTTTTGTTCAGAGTCACTAAACAGATAATGTAGAAGAGGAATGTTCAGACATTGAATATTATTTTTTTTAAATCCGTTTTACTCTCTCCCTGAAGGCACCTGATAATAAATGATCTACTGTAATAATCTTTTGCTGGATTTTTTTATATTTGAGATCTTTGGATATAACTTTACAAACTGAGCCCCAGAGTTTGAGTGCTGAAGTGTGATCTGAGGTGACAAGTACCATCAGACATCCTACTTACTATTTTCTTAAATTCAGAAAGATATACAAAAGCAATTTTTAAGTGAAATGTGATGTCAGCACACTTCTGGCAAGACAGCGATTGTGAGTACAAATAGGAAACGTATCTGTCTTCCCCTCAGCAGATGGAGGATCAAGCCTTTGCTACATCTTACACTGAATGACTCACATGGAAAACAAAAAGGCACAATACTGTGGCTGGAACAGTGCACAAATAACTCACACATAGAAAGAGGTGTATGATGTTTTGGTCCAACTTGGACCATTGACTAGTCACACTAACACACCAAGGTTAGAGAGCCATTGTATATAGGAGAGGAGGACAGGGACATGACAGAGGAAGAAAGGAATGGAGAAGTAGTGGTAGAGCTAATGTGGTAGTGGAAGTAGTAGTAGTGGTAATAGTAGGCAGTGGAGTAGTTGTAGTAGCACAAGAGAGAGAAAGGGGAGTGAAGTGAGGCAATAGTAGTAGTAGAAGTGGAGTAAGTCTAAGGACAAGAAAAAGAAGCACTGCAGGAGAGCTAATGGCCCACAAAGGTGGGACCAAAAATGGGGAAAAAAAACTGAAGGCAAGAACATACCTAGGCAGAAAAAAGAAAGACAGAAAATATAAGAGAGAAGAGGTTGGCAGAGGAGGAGGAGGAGAAGGAGAAGGAGAAGAAAAGATCTGGTCAAGTCATGAGTGTTCTGAAGTTTGGAACATTTGACAGTGTAATGAGGAAGGAAAGCATCTACAGAGACAAAGCCAGGACTAAGATCCGGCTGTCCATCTTACCCTTAATTCTTTCAGTAATAACTCTCCCATACATTTTACCTGGTATAATTAACAGGCTTATTACCCCTATATTTTTACATTCTCCTTTGTCCAATCCCTAGGCACCTTTCCCTCTGAATATGAGCATTAAATTTTAATTCGAGATCTGCAAGCAGACCTAAGAACTTACCTTCACCCTTTTTCTATGCTTCTTGTTAATTGATTTTGATTGTGAGCATAGTTTATCTCCAAAAGTTGTATAGAATGGTTTTCATCATCCAGGTGCATACATATTTAGCTCATTATTAATTACAGTGTTTAAAGGTAAGGAAGGAAGGAAGGGGGGAGTGAAAGTACTGTATATGATAGTGTGTTATCAGCAAACAGGCCTGGTTTATGATTCGGGGTAGCATTTGTTAGGTCATTGATAGAGAGAACATAGAACAGTTAATGAGACATTTAATACAGCTGTTTTACTCTCCAGAAGCTATGACAGGCCAACACAAACAATACAAAGACATGGAGGGTATATAGAGGGAACATGGAAAGCTGCAGGAAATAATAACTGCAAGTGATTCAGTTGACTTACTGGCTCATGATACAGGAGGACCCCCGCTTTACAGCGCTATGCTTTATAGAACTTAGCTAATACATGTACAGTGGTTTTCAATTATACCCCATTCTTCATTTATTCAGACTTCCTACAATAAATATATTCACCATTCACTATAAGCTAAGGCCGAAAATATTGTAAGGTAAATAACATGTGTACTGTACATGCATTTTTTAGGCCTAGCTCTATTGCTTGCTTAATATATGACAGTGTAAATGTTATCAAGCTTTTATATTCATTTGACAGTGAAAACCTAACCTGCTGTATAAGCGGTTTCTGCCTGTAGTAGTAAAATTAATTTGTCAAGTGACGATGGGGTTTATTATTTTAGGAGGATTCGTGCTTATTTTTTAGACGACTAAGCTGTACTGTAATTATGTCTATTATGGAGATTAATGACACTTCAAGGCATTATAGTTTGTGGGTATCTGGTTCTTTAATCACTCATCAAGCATTATTCCCTTTCATCAAATGGCTGTTGGTGTTCTGGTGGTGTTCAGATATGTTGTCAAGTCGACACTGAATAGGTAGATATGCTCCTATTTGTTGTGCTGTTTCCTGACTTATGCCTTATCAAACCATCCACAAGATCTTGTGTAAAACCCTGTGTAGACTAGTTCAAGTTTTTTCGATAGCATTTTACACTTACTGCCTTGACTTTCTTGATGAGTGCTTTTACATACATCAAACCTTCAGTGAACTACACTTTCTTGACTTCTGTGTCAAAAACTTCCAGAAATGAGCACTTTACAATAATAATTCTTCATGCACTGACATTATTTTGAATAAGAATAACCTTCCCAACATCCAGCTTGCACAAGGCAACACTAGCCACCATAGCAACCAGCACATCTATCAGAGACCTCACCAGGATCAAAGTGGAGAGCCTCAAACCGTTCAGTGCATGGGTTTACATAATCTCCTGTGGAAGCTGTGACAAGATATTCATTAGGAAAACAGAATGAATTTTAAGAGCATGTCTAAACAGCCACATCTTCATATGCAGATGTGGCAATTTGAACAGTGCATTTGTACAATGCAGGAACACCTCCAGTCATCTCATGAAGGGGAACAACTGCCTAGTGATTAAGGACTCAGACATCCACAGACTTAATTGCCTCGAAGCATCATTTTAGACAGTCACAAAAAACAAAGGCAGATGCTGATACTGTACCATCAAAATTAGCTGATACTGATAAAGTACCATCAAGATTAGCCAGTACTACCGATATCTGTACTGTTATAGATACCATCAAAATTAGCCAGTAACAGTACGCACCTAATTGTGGTTGCAGGGGTCGAAACTCAGTTCCTGGCCCCGCCTCTTCACTGATAGCTACTAGATCCTCTCTCTCTCTGCTTCCTGAGCTTTGTCATACCTCGTCTTAAAGCTATGTATGGTTCCTACCTCCACTACATCATTTGCTAGTCTATTCCACTTCCTGATGACTCTATGACTGAAGAAATACTTCATAACATCCCTGCGACTCGTCTGTGTGTGTGTGTACTCGCCTATTTGTGGTTGCAGGGGTCGAGTCATAGCTCCTTGCCCTGCCTCTTCACTGATTGCTACTGGGTCCTCTCCCTGCTCCATGAGCTTTATCATACCTCATCTTAAAACTATGTATGGTTCCTGCCTCCTATACTCCTGTACTGTGATACTAATACAATGAAATAAGCCAGTACCATTGATACCTATATTCTGATACTGATACCATCAAAATTAGCTGATACTGATGCCATTAAATTTAGTAGATTCCACCAGATACTGAAACTTGGCACACCCCTACTGCATATGTAATTTCTAACTGTACTTAAATAGGTCTTGTTCTTCTTATATCCTTTCATCCCCATAGGGAAGTGGAAAAGAATCTCTCCTCTGTAAGCCATGCGTCTTGTAAGAGGCGACTAAAATGCAGGGAGCAGTGGGCTAGTAACCCCTTCTCCTGTATAAATTACCAAAAATAAGAAAAGAAACTTTATAAAGGTGGGATGTTTGAATGTGCATGGATGTAGTGCAGATGATAAGAAAGAGATGATTGTCAGTGTTATGAATGATCAGGAGTTGGATGTCCTAGCTCTAAGTGAAACAAAGCTGAAGGGGGTAGGGGAATTTCAGTGGGAAGAAATAAATGAAATTAAGTCAGGAGTATCTGAGAGAGTTAGAACTAAGGAATGGGTAGCTATAATGTTGAAGGATCATTTTTGGAAGTAGAGGGAATATAAATGTATAAATTCAAGGAATGTGTGGATTAAAATAAGGGTCAGATGCTAAAAGTGGGTTATAATAAATGTGTACGTACCTGGAGAGGAGAGGAGTGTAAAGGAGAGAGTGGGAGATTTTGGGAGATGTTAAGCCAATGTTTAGGAACTTTTGAACCAGGTGAGAGAGTAATTGTGGTAGTGGACATAAATGCTAAAATGGGAGAAATGGTTTGAGAGGGTGTGGTAGGTAAGTTTGGGGTGCAAGGTGTAAATGATAAATTAGACACATGTGCAACACTTGGGTATCCTTATTGAGGAAACATTTTGCCACACAGTGGCTTCATCAGTCCATACAAAGGAGAACGGGGAAGAACAGGAGGAGTTTGAGGTAATGAGGCCCTCAGCCTTGAGTCGATGTGGTCAGTCCATCAATCTTGAAAAGAATACAGCAAGATAAGATAAAACCAATATTGCAAACTAGAAATACCACAGGAAATAGCAAGCAAGAGGACTCCACTAGCAATAGTGAGGATATATTACCAAAAACAACTGGTGGGAGCTCCATTGTTGGTGCTAGGGAGGATAGGAATAAGACAGGGAAACATGCACCAACAGGGAATACAGTCACAGAAACCCAAGGCAAACGGAAACCAAGCCTGTGCACATACTATGCACTTGGTATCTGCAGACATGGGAAATCTGGAAAAACAGACGGGACGTGCAACTATGACCACCCTAGAAAATGCCATGCCCATATGACAACAGGAAAATGCAAACTCCCTTCCTGTAAGCTTTTTCACCCTGAAATGTGTACCTCTTCAGTACAGGAAAGACTGTGCTATAACTTAAATTGCCAGGCACACCATCTAAAGGGGACAAAAAGATACAAAACATCCAGGCCATGGGAAAACCTGGGTAGCCACAGCCACTCAAGAGGGAGAGGTTTTTTAGTGCCAGGAAGGAAAAAAAAACTGGCAGGAAATGGCAGAAATCGTACACCAAATCCAGTCATTCCTGGAGTGGAACCACAGTCGATGGCCTCCACTCCAAACCAACAGATACAGATACTAATGCCGGAAAAAAAATCCCTCCCCCCAGTACCAACAATACCACCAGTCCGATGACATTCTTCTTGGCAAATATACAGGGTCTAAAGCCAGCAACAAACAACAAAATACCTTTCATCCGTGCACTGCTTGCAGAGGCAAAGGCAATGTTCGCGGCTTTCACTGAGACCCACATAAAGGATCACTTGGACAACGAAATGTGGATCCCAGGTTACAACCTATACAGATGTGACAGAGTGAACAGGCAAAGGGGGGGGGGGGTTGGCCTGTACATTGCAGAGTCACTTGTTTGCACAGAACTGCTTAATGCCTCAAATGATGTAGTGGAAGTTTTAGCAGTAAAGGTCAAGAACCAAAACCTAGTCATTGTGGTAGTCTACAAGCCTCCGGATGCAACATCCCAGCAATTCCAGGAACAGCTGTTAAAAGTTGACCACTGTCTGGAAAATCTTCCAGCTCCTGCACCCAACATCTTGCTCCTGGGGGATTTCAACTTAAGGCACCTAAAATGGAGGAATATAGCAAATAATATTGTTGCAGTGATAACACCAGGAGGCAGCTCTGATGAAAACTCACACTCACACGAGCTTTTAAATCTCTGCACAAAATTAAATTTAAACCAGCAAATAATAGAGCCTACTAGACTGGAGAATACACTAGACCTCATCTTCACTAACAATGATGATCTGATAAGAAATGTCACCATATCAAAAACAATATACTCAGATCACAACATAATTGAGGTTCAGACATGTATGCGTGGAGCCCCAGACCGACATAATGAGACTAGTCACGAGGGAGCATTCACCAAATTCAACTTCAATAACAAAAACATAAAGTGGGACCAAGTAAACCAAGTCCTAACCGATATAAGCTGGGAAGATATACTAAGCAGCACAGACCCCAACTTATGCCTAGAACAGATTAACTTGGTGGCACTCGATGTATGCACAAGGCTTATTCCTCTAAGAAAACAGAGGAGTACGTAGATGTAAAATAGAAAGAGACAGGCGCTCCCTTTACAGGCGACGGAAAAGAATAACAGAGCGGCTAAAAGAGGCCAATATATCTGAAATGCGTAGGGAGACACTGGTCAGAGAAATAGCAAGCATCGAACTTAAGCTAAAGGAATCTTATAGGAGTCAGGAATCGCGAGAAGAACTAAAAGCCTTATATGAAATCGAAAGAAATCCAAAGTATTTCTTCTCCTATGCCAAATCAAAGTCGAGAACAACGTCCAGTACAGTGGACCCTCGACTAACGCTATTAATCCGTTCCTGAGAGCTCATCGTTAGTCAAAATAATCGTTAGTCAAGTTAATTTTCCCCATAAGAAATATTTTTTTTTTATTATCACACTGGCCGATTCCCACCAAGGCAGGGTGGCCCGAAAAAGAAAAACTTTCACCATCATTCACTCCATCACTGTCTTGCCAGAAGGGTGCTTTACACTACAGTTTTTAAACTGCAACATTAACACCCCTCCTTCAGAGTGCAGGCACTGTACTTCCCATCTCCAGGACTCAAGTCCGGCCTGCCGGTTTCCCTGAATCCCTTCATAAATGTTACTTTGCTCACACTCCAACAGCACGTCAAGTATTAAAAACCATTTGTCTCCATTCACTCCTATCAAACACGCTCATGCATGCCTGCTGGAAGTCCAAGCCCCTCGCACACAAAACCTCCTTTACCCCCTCCCTCCAACCTTTCCTAGGCCGACCCCTACCCCGCCTTCCTTCCACTACAGACTGATACACTCTTGAAGTCATTCTGTTTCGCTCCATTCTCTCTACATGTCCGAACCACCTCAACAACCCTTCCTCAGCCCTCTGGACAACAGTTTTGGTAATCCCGCACCTCCTCCTAACTTCCAAACTACGAATTCTCTGCATTATATTCACACCACACATTGCCCTCAGACATGACATCTCCACTGCCTCCAGCCTTCTCCTCGCTGCAACATTCATCACCCACGCTTCACACCCATACAAGAGCGTTGGTAAAACTATACTCTCATACATTCCCCTTTTTGCCTCCAAGGACAAAGTTCTTTGTCTCCACAGACTCCTAAGTGCACCACTCACTCTTTTTCCCTCATCAATTCTATGATTCGCCTCATCTTTCATAGACCCATCCGCTGACACGTCCACTCCCAAATATCTGAATACGTTCACCTCCTCCATAGTCTCTCCCTCCAATCTGATATCCAATCTTTCATCACCTAATCTTTTTGTTATCCTCATAACCTTACTCTTTCCTGTATTCACCTTTAATTTTCTTCTTTTGCACACCTTACCAAATTCATCCACCAATCTCTGCAACTTCTCTTCAGAATCTCCCAAGACACCCAAAAGTATTGAAAAAAAAAAAAAATTTTAACACATGAAATATTAATTTTAATACACACAAACTGAAGAAGACATGCACAGTTACATGACACTTACCTTTATTGAAGATCTGGTGATGATTGATGGGATGGGAAGAGGGGAGTGTGTTGATGGTCTTAGTGTTTAGAAGGGGAATCCCCTTCCATTAGGACTTGAGGTGGCAAGTCGTTTTTCGAGGTTACTTCCCTTCTTCTTTTAATGCCACTAGGACCAGCTTGAGAGTCACTGGACCTCTGTCGCACAACATATCTGCCCATAGAGGCCTGTACCTCCCGTTCCTTTTTGACATTCCTAAAGTGTTTCACAACATTGTCAGTGTCACCATTAAACACTTGTTCCGGTTTCAGTCCTTCACTGTCTATGTACTCCTTAAATTCCTGCACATATTTTTCAGCTGCTTTTTGGTCCAAACGGGCAGCCTCACCATGCCTTATCACACTATGTATGCCACTACGATTCTTAAATCTCTCAAACCAACCTTTGCTGGCCTTAAATTCACTCACATCACCACTAGTTGCTGGCATTTTTCTAATTAAATCGTCATGCAACTTCCTAGCCTTTTCACATATGATCGCTTGAGAGATGCTATCTCCTGCTATCTGTTTTTCGTTTATCCATACCAATAACAGTCTCTCAACATCTTCTATCACTTGTGATCTCAGTTTCGAAAACATAGTTGCACCTTTGGCAAGAACAGCTTCCTTGATTGCCGTTTTCTTGGCCACAATAGTAGCGATGGTTGATTGGGGTTTTGTGTACAGCCTGGCCAGCTTGGAGACATGCACTCCACTTTCATACTTAGCAATGATCTCTTTCTTTATATCGATAGTAATTCTCACCCTTTTTGCTGTAGGGTTGGCACTAGAAGCTTTCTTGGGGCCCATGGTGACTTATTTTGCAGGTGCAATCACTAAAAAGGCTGTGATAATATGAAATGTTCCGATTGTATGCTTGGAAGCGACCGCGGTGGCTGGCTGGCTTGTAAACACTGGCCAGAAGTGGACGCGTCTCAGACGGAAGGAATAGTGTTGGTCGAGTTTGTTAGCGCTAATCGAGGCAAAATTTTTGCGATAAAATGTATCGCTAGTCAGATTTATCGTTAATCGATGCCATCGCTGGTCGAGGGTCCACTGTACATGTATTGGGCCCCTACTTAAACAAGATGGGTCCTACACAGATGACAGCAAGGAAATGAGTGAGCTACTCAAGTCCCAATATGACTCAGTTTTTAGCAAGCCGCTAACCAGACTGAGAGTCGAAGATCAAAATGAATTTTTTATGAGAGAGCCACAAAATTTGGTTAACACAAGCCTATCCGATCTTATCCTGACGCCAAATGACTTCGAACAGGCGATAAATGACATGCCCATGCACTCTGCCCCAGGGCCAGACTCATGGAACTCCGTGTTCATCAAGAACTGCAAGAAGCCCCTATCACGAGCCTTTTCCATCCTATGGAGAGGGAGCATGGACACGGGGGTCGTCCCATAGTTACTAAAAACAACAGACATAGCCCCACTCCACAAAGGGGGCAGTAAAGCAACAGCAAAGAACTACAGACCGATAGCACTAACATCCCATATAAAAATCTTTGAAAGGGTCCTAAGAAGCAAGATCACCACCCATCTAGAAACCCATCAGTTACACAACCCAGGGCAACATGGTTTAGAACAGGTCGCTCCTGTCTGTCTCAACTATTGGATCACTACGACAAGGTCCTAAATGCACTAGAAGACAAAAAGAATGCAGATGTAATATATACAGACTTTGCAAAAGCCTTCGACAAGTGTGACCATGGCATAATAGCGCACAAAATGCGTGCTAAAGGAATAACAGGAAAAGTCGGTCGATGGATCTATAATTTCCTCACTAACAGAACACAGAGAGTAGTCGTCAACAGAGTAAAGTCCGAGGCAGCTACGGTGAAAAGCTCTGTTCCACAAGGCACAGTACTCTCTCCCATCTCGTTCCTCATCCTCATATCTGACATAGACAAGGATGTCAGCCACAGCACCGTGTCTTCCTTTGCAGATGACACCCGAATCTGCATGACAGAGTCTTCCATTGCAGACACTGCAAGACTCCAGGTGGACATCAACCAAATCTTTCAGTGGGCTGCAGAAAACAATATGAAGTTCAACGATGAGAAATTTCAATTACTCAGATATGGTAAACACGAGGAAATTAAATCTTCATCAGAGTACAAAACAAATTCTGGCCACAAAATAGAGCGAAACACCAACGTCAAAGACCTGGGAGTGATCATGTCGGAGGATCTCACCTTCAAGGACCATAACATTGTATCAATCGCATCTGCTAGAAAAATGATAGGATGGATAATGAGAACCTTCAAAACTAGGGAGGCCAAGCCCATGATGACACTCTTCAGGTCACTTGTTCTATCTAGGCTGGAATATTGCTGCACACTAACAGCACCTTTCAAGGCAGGTGAAATTGCTGACCTAGAAAATGTACAGAGAACCTTCACAGTGCGCATAACGGAGATAAAACACCTCAATTACTGGGAGCGCTTGAGGTTCCTAAAACTGTATTCCCTGGAACGCAGGTGGGAGAGATACATGATTATATACACCTGGAAAATCCTAGAGGGACTAGTACCCAACTTGCACACGAAAATCACTCACTACGAAAGGATAAGACTTGGCAGATGATGCAACATCCCCCCAATGAAAAGCAGGGGTGTCACTAGCACGTTAAGAGACCATACAATAAGTGTCAGGGGCCCGAGACTGTTCAATTGCCTCCCAGCATACATAAGGGGGATTACCAACAGACCCCTGGCAGTCTTCAAGCTGGCACTGGACAAGCACCTAAAGTCGGTTCCTGACCAGCTGGGCTGTGGCTCGTACGTTGGTTTGCGTGCGGGCAGCAGCAACAGCCTGGTTGATCAGGCTCTGATCCACCAGGAGGCCTGGTCACCCACCGGGCCACGGGGGCATTGATCCCCGGAACTCTCTCCAGGTAAACTCTAGGTATGTGTGAAGAAGTAGATTATATACCGTAGTCAGGAGAGGTGCAGCAGTCATAGGTGGTTTATCACATTTTTCCAATGTCGAAGTAGGTCATGCCCAAGGGTTAGGCAAGTGAAGAATTCCCTGTATTAAGATCCCAAGATGTTGCTGTGTCAGACAGGAATGTAGATGAATGGTTCAGAGAACCACCTACTACTGTTGCACCTCTCCTACCTATGGTATATAGGCTACTTCTTTGCACATATGCTGTATTCTTTTCAAGATTGATGGACTGACCACATCAACTTGAGGCTGAGGGACTGATTACCTCAAACTCTTCCTGTTCTTCCCCGTTTTCCTCTGTATGGACTGATGAAGCCACTGTGTGGCAAAACGTTTCCTCAATAAAGATACCCAAGTGTTGCACGTGTCTAATTTATCAACTTGTCAGTTCTCTGAACCATTCATCTACAAGGTGTAAATGATAATGGGGGGTGGGGCCTTTGATTGAATTTTGTATAGAAAGGGTTTGGTAATAGCTAATACATATTTTAAGAAAAAATAATAAATATATATACAGTGGTACCTCGAATTTCGGCCATAATTCGTTCCAGAAGGCTGTTCGAGTGCCGTTACTGAAGGAATTTGTTCCCATAAGGAATAATTAAATTAGATTAGTCCATTTCAGACCTCCAAAGATACACTTACATAATTGTTCGAGTTGGGAGCTGTTTGAAATTCGAGGTACCACTGTACAAGATATGATACAAGGCATAATGACAGTTTGTTGGACTATGTATTGGTAGATAAAAGTAGATAAAAGACTGGTGATTAGACTTTCAGATTTGCATTTTTATAGAGGGATAGAGGGGCCACAGATATGGAATACAAGGAGAATGGAATCAGCAGGTTATGGCAGTTAGGGTAAGATATAAACAACTATTGGAAGAAAGATGGGCTAGTGAGTATGGGTAATGAGGTTGAAGAGGTATGGGGTAGATTTAAGAATGTAGTGTCACTGCTCAGCAGAAGTTTGTGGCTACAGGAAAGTGGCTGCAGGAGCAAAGAAGACCGATTGGTGGAATGATGAGGTAGAGAGAGTAGTAAAAGATAAAAAAGTTAGCATATGAGAGGTTTTTACAAGTAGAAGTGATATGAGGGAGGAGTATATGGAGAGAAAAAGAGAGGTGAAAAGAGTGGTGAGTGAGTGCAAAAGGAGAGCAAAGGATAGTGGGTGAGGCACTGTCAACAAATTTTAGTGAGAAGAAAAAAATTTGGAGTGAGATAAATAGGTTAAGAAAGCCTAGGGAACATACGGAGTTGATAGCTGAAAGCAGAATAGGAAGTTAATAAATGGGGAGTTGGAAGTATTGGGAAGATGGCAGGAATATTTTGAGGAACTGTTAAATGTTGAAGAAAGGGAGGCAGTAATTTCATGCATTGACCAGGGAGGTACAACATCTTTTAGGAGTGAAGAAGAGCCGGCTGTGAGTGTGGGGGAAGGTGTGTGAGGCATTAGGTAGAATGAAAGGTTTTTCTTCAACTCTATATATCCTTGGTTAGGCCTCATTTAGATTATGCTGCACAGTTCTGGTCACCGTATTACAGAATGGATATAAATGCACTGGAAAGCATACAGAGGAGGATGACAAAGTTGATCCCACATATCAGAAATCTTCTCTTTGAGGATAAGCTGAGGGCCCTGAATTTGCACTCTCTAGAAAGGCGTAGAATTAGGGGGGATATGATTGAGGTGTATAAATGGAAAACAGGAATGAATAAAGGGGATGTAAATAGTGTGCTAAAAGTATCTAGCCTAGACAGGACTCGCATCATTGGTTTTAAGATGGAAAAGTTCAGACTCAGGAAGGATATAGGAAAGCACTGGTTTGGTTTGGTAATAGAGTTGTGGATGAGTGGAACAACTCCCAAGTACTGTTATAGAAGCTAAGACGTTGTGCAGTTTTAAAAATAGGTTAGATAAATACATGTGTGGGTGGGTGTGCGTTGGACCTGACTAGCTGGTGCTACTGGGTCAGATGCCGTGCTCCTTCCTTAAGTGGAGGTGACCTGACTTGGTGGGCCATTGGTCTAAGCTGGGGGTTGACATGGACCTGCCCTGCAATGGCCAGTAGGCCTGCTGCAGAGTTCCTTTTTTCTTGTGTTCTTATGACAATTGTTGAGTGGTGAAGGAATGTAAAAGAGCAAATGAGAGAGTGGGTGGGAGGCTATCAACAGATTTTGTTGAGAATAAGAAAAAGTTTTGGAATGAGATTAATAAGTTAAGAAAACCTAGGGAACAAATGGATTTAACAGTTAAAAACAGGAGAGTTAGAGACTCAAGAGGCCTGGTCACAAACCGGACTGCCGGGGCATTTACCCCTGAAACCCTCTCCAGGTATGTATCAGGAAGATGGAGGGAATATTTTGAGGAACTCTTAAATGTTGATGAAGATAGGGAAGCTGTGATTTTTGTGCAGTGGGCAGGAAGGTATAACATCTTGTAGGAGTGAGGAAGAACCGTTTGTGAGTGTGGGGGAGGTGCTTGAGCAACGGGTAGAGTAAAACTGGGTAAAGCAGCTGAGATTGACAGGATAAAGACAGAAATATTAAAAGTAGGTGGAGATAGTTATGGAGTGGTTGGTGCTTTTATTAAATAAATGTGTGGAAGAGGGTAAGGTACCTAGGGACTGGCAGAGAGCATGCATGATTCCTTGTATAAAAGCAAAAGGGACAAAAGAGTGTAAAAATTATAGGGGGATAAGTCTGCTGAGTATACCTGGTAAAGTGTATGGTAGAGCTGTTATTGGAAGAATTAAGAATAAGACGGAGAGTAGGATCACAAATGAACAAGGAGGCTTTAGGAAGGGTAAGGGAGGGGATGTAGACCAATTGTTTACAGTGAAACATATAAGTGAACAGTATTTAGAGAAGGGTAAAGAGGTTTTTGGTGTATTTAAGTTAGGAAAGGTGTATGATAGGGGGGCATATGTGGCAGATGTTGCAAATGTATGAAATAGGAGGTAGGTTACTGAAAGCAGTGAAGAGTTTTTACGAGGATAGTGAGGCTCAGGTTAAGAGTATGTAGGAGAGAGGGAGATTATTTTCTAGTAAAATTAGGCCTTCGGGATGTGTGATGACACCATGGTTGTTCAATGCGTATATTTATAGATGGGCCTGGACTTACAGCAAATGTGTTAGATAGGAGCAAGTGGAGACAAATGGTTTTTATGACGACGTGCAGTTGGAGTGTGAGCAAAGTAACATTTGTGAAATGATTCAGGGAAACCAGCAAGCCGGACTCTATTCCGGTTTGCCGGGTTTCCTGAAGTACAGTGCCTGCACTCTGAATGAGGGGGTTTTAATATTGCAGTATTATAATTGTAGTGTGTAGATGCACCTCTGGCAAGACAGTGATGGATTGAATGATGATGAAAGTGTTTCTTCTTTTTCGGGTCACCCTGCCATGGTGGGAAACGGCCGATGTGTTAATATAATAATAACCTAACTGTGCTCCCTTTATAGACAGCTCTCTTGTTTCCTGGTTTTATTGCCTTGGTAAGGCTCCAGGAGAACGAAATGTAGTTGTAATATCTCATTATCTGCTGTCCCTTTACCTAACACTTTGCCAGTAATTCTACTAATATTTATACACGATTTAAAGGAGGAAGAGAAGAAGACCTTGGATGCTGCCTTGTGGCGAGTACCGTATTTTGACTAAGTGCTGTTTTCTGTTAAGTAGGTTTTTAAATAGCTGTGTGTATTTCCATGTATCCAGCAGGATCCTATTACATGGCTTTCTCTCTATAAATCGATGTTATTAATATTAGTTTGGTATCGTTTCCTCATGAAATGAAGCAATATAATTGTTAAAAAAAAAGTTTGAACTGCACTCGTCACTGCTGAGCTAAGTTGTTGACATTATAATCAAAGAAAGCTGTAAACCGACAAAGGCCATGCAGAACTTGCAGACAGAGCTACCATGTTCTAATGTAAGCAGCTAAAAAAAACAGCTCGCCACTCGAGTTGGGTACAGTACTGCTTACTGCGTTTGCTGTGGTGCGTTTGTATGTTCCCGTCATGCTGACATGAACATGCATTTCTCTAGCCTACTTTAAAGGATACCCAAGGTTTTTGCCTCAGTGACGCTACTTTAAAGTTTTTTCTTTCACTTAAATAATTGGAAACCAATGATTGTTATTAGCATATTCGTCAAGAAAAAGACCCTATTATAAAATGACCCATTCATGTTTGCCGGCCCTGTAACAGGGGCGTGGGAGGACGGTGTCTCAAAACATGAGATAGCCACAAACCATACCCCCGGCCGGGATTGAACCCGCGGTCATAGAGTCTGGCTAAGTCGCCATTGGTCCTACGGCTGGCCACGGCAGCATCGAACACTGGCTTATCCTTGCTGGATTCAATCGATTGTTGCTAGTTCCTTGTTAGGAACATGAAAACAAGAATTGCAATAGATACTGTATACAATTTATTGTAGGAAACTTGTCGGTATTTTATACCCTTTATAATATAATACATTCCGTTTCTTGTATCTGTTCACTGTGTCCTTAATTATAATTACCTAAAGTCTTTGTTTCATTGTTAATACTTAGTAATTTTTCTCCCCTGCTTCTCATCTACTACAAAATCAGCATTTTCCATTAGTCTTGAAATTTGAATTTATTAAACTTTAATGAAATATTTCGAGTTTTAATTATATATTTTCTAAATTATAATTTTTACTTACATCCTTTCCACTTATATACCGTGAGGAATATATATTTTTTTTCTCTCTAAAAGCCTTACGCTCTTAGGAAGACTTGTAAATTAATAAAGAAAAGTCAGTCATAGAGCGGTACCTGTGAACATCAACTCAAGTAGGGAGATCGATTCATAAGGGGAGCAAGAGACACCAGCATCTGATCAGAGACCGCGTCATGAGGTTTGAAAGGATATATACAATATATAAAAACATATCCTGATATTTGAGCACGAATCTTTTTAAACTTATCGGCACTAATTACTAAGATTTATACCAAAAACAGAGAAGATATGCATCAACAACGGTAAGTGAAAATATTTCGTACAAAGACTTACAAGATATAAAATACTGGTTACCGTGGAAAGATAATGAGTTATAATTTGCATAAAGAAGTATAAAATCAAGGACATTAGTAGCAATAAGGAGATAAAGTGGCCCTTCCTATTTATTTTAAGCATGTCTTTCACTTGTATCCGTCAGTTATATCGTTCTCATTCTACGTCTTTCAGAAAAGAGTATGGGGTTCAGGCCTCTCATTCTGTATAAGATTCCTTATACAATGGATTAATTTTGTCATCTGAGGTCAGTGGTCAGTACGCTGAGGTCAGTGGTCACCTGCGGTCATACCTGCCTCTTGGGAGTTGGCGTGGGCTGTTACCAAGCACCATAGCTTGTAGTGTTTTAGAATCTCAGGTTCAAATGTTGAAGGAGATTCTACTTCTTCAGGAGGAAAGTATGAGGCTGAAGCTTCGCATAGATGAGTTTGGGAGCGAGTGTGAGAAGGATTTAGCTGGTAAGGAAGGAATGGTCACCAGCAGTGATAGGGGCAGCCGCTTTAAGTGGCAAGTGGTTCACAGTTCAGGAAGAAGGAAGATGAGGAGAGTTAATAGAGAAGATGTGAAGGTAGGAAATCGATTCTCTGTTCTCCAAGACGAGTGTACCTCAGTGGATAGTGAGGTTGAAGGTACCACTGATTCCCCTGCTAATCAAGGTAAGAATATTTTAATAGTAGGCGATTCTCAGGTAAGATATATGGACCGTGCATTTTGTAACAGACAGAAAGGTCAGATAAAGAGTGTGTCTTCCTGGAGCTGGTGTTGGTGACATAGTCAGCAGGTTGGATAATATTATGGCAGGTAATGGGAACAAGCCCATTAACTGTCTTAGTGCTGGGGGTAATGACATTGGGAAGGGCAGGAGAGAGGAGCTGCTGGATAAGTACAGGTTAGCCATAGAAGTAGTTAGGTCTGAGGGAGGGATCCCAGTCATATGTAGCATCTTTCCTAGAAAGGGAGTGGGCAATGAATGGATGTCTAGGGCAATTGGTATAAATTGCTGGCTAGATAGGTACTGCAAGGAACTTGCAATCCCATTCATTGAAAACTGGGACCTATTCTTTGGCAAACGTGATATGTATGCAAGGGATGGGGTTCATCTATTTGGGGATGGAGTGGTTGCATTAGCCAATTCAATTGGGAGGGTAATTGATGACTTGTCTAGGAATTTAAACTGATAGATTATAGAGGTATGGGTGTTTGTGGGAAACAGTCAGGCTGCAGCATTAGGGTTAAAAACAGCAGTTATTACCGGGATACCTCAGGGATATGTTTAAAAGACAATATTCAAAATAAAGTTGCTAGTAATGGCAAATCAATTGATCAACAAACAGAGATAGTAGAGGGCAACGAGTGACTAGCTCCGTTAAGGGGGATATGATCGAGGTGTATAAATGGAAAACAGGAATAAATAAAGGGTATGTAAATAGCGTGCTGAAAATTTCCAGCCAAGACAGGACTCGCAGCAATAAGAACATAACATAAGAAAGGAGGAACACTGCAGCAGGCCTGTTGGCCCATACTAGGCAGGTCCTTTACAATTCATCCCACTAACAAACATTTGACCTACCCAATTTTCAGTCCTACCCAAGAACTAAGCTCTGATGTGCAAGTCCCACTCAAATCCAACCCATCCCACTCATGTATTTATCCAACCTAATTTTGAAACTACCCAAAGTCCTAGCCTCAATAACCCAACTAGGTAGACTGTTCCACTCATCTACTACCCTATTTCCAAACCAATACTTTCCTATGTCCTTTCTAAATCTAAACTTATCTAATTTAAATCCATTACTGCGGGTTCTCTCTTGGAGAGATATCCTCAAGACCTTGTTAATATCCCCTTTATTAATACCTATCTTCCACTTATACACTTCGATCAGGTCTCCCCTCATTCTTCGTCTAACAAGTGAATGTAACTTAAGAGTCTTCAATCTTTCTTCATAAGGAAGATTTCTAATGCTATGTATTAATTTAGTCATCCTACGCTGAATGTTTTCTAACGAATTTATGTCCATTCTGTAATATGGAGACCAGAATTGAGCTGCATAATCTAGGTGAGGCCTTACTAATGATGTATAAAGCTGCAGTATGACCTCTGGACTTCTGTTGCTTACACTTCTTGATATAAATCCCAGTAATCTATTTGCCTTATTACGTACGCTTAGGCATTGTTGTCTTGGTTTAAGGTTGCTGCTTACCATAACCCCCAAGTCCTTTTCGCAATCTGTATGGTTAAGTTCTACATTATTTAACTTATAAGTGCTAGGGTTATGGACACTCCCGAGCTTCAGAACCTTGCATTTATCTACATTGAACTGCATCTGCCACTTTTCTGACCAAGAGTAGAGTTTGTCTAAATCCTCCTGAAGTTCCCTAACATCTACGTTTGAATCAATTATCCTACCTATCTTCGTGTCATCGGCGAATTTGCTCATATCACTAGTAATTCCTTCATCAAGATCATTGATATATATTATAAACAGCAACGGGCCCAAGACTGATCCCTGTGGAACGCCACTTGTTACTGATCCCCACTCGGATTTAACCCCATTTATGGACACTCTCTGCTTCCTGTCTGTGAGCCATGATTCGATCCAGGAGAGCACCCTTCCCCCAATGCCATGAGCTGCTACTTTCTTCAACAGTCTTTGGTGCGGAACTCTATCAAATGCCTTACTAAAATCTAAGTAAATAATATCAAATTCTTTATCGTGGTCAACAGCCTCAAAAGCTTTACTGAAGAAAGTTAATAAATTAGTTAGACAAGACCGGCCTCTTGTGAATCCATGCTGAGTATCATTAATCAAGCTATGCTTATCGAGATGGCTTCTTATAATCTCAGCTATAATTGACTCTAGTAATTTGCCTACAATTGAGGTCAGGCTTATTGGGCGGTAATTTGACGGTAAAGACTTGTCCCCTGTTTTAAAAATAGGAATTACACTAGCCATCTTCCACATATCAGACACTGCACCTGTTTGAAGAGATAAATTAAAAATATTAGTTAATGGTTCACAGACTTCCATTTTACATTCCTTAAGAACCCTTGAAAAAACCTCATCAGGACCCGGTGACTTATTTTGCTTCAGTCGGTCTATCTGCTTCACAACCATTTCACTAGTGACTGTGATGTTACATAATTTATCTTCTTCTGATCCACTATAAAAATTAATTACCGGAATATTATTAGTGTCTTCCTGTGTAAAAACCGAGAGAAAATAATTATTTAAAATCGAGCACATTTCATTCTCTTTGTCAGTAAGATGCCCATAGTTATTTTTAAGGGGACCTATCTTATCTCTGACTTTTGTTCTATAGACCTGGAAAAAACTTTTTGGGTTAGTTTTAGAATCCCTAGCAACTTTAATTTCATAGTCCCTTTTAGCTTTTCTTATCCCCTTTTTAATGTCCCTCTTAATGTCAATATACTGATTCATAAGATGACCCTCGCCTCTTTTGATACGCCTATAAATTCCTTTCTTATGCCCTAGTAGATATTTCAGCCTATTATTCATCCATTTTGGGTCATTTCTATTTGATCTAATTTCCTTATAAGGGATAAACGTTCTTTGAGCAGCATGTATTGTGTTCAGAAAACTGTCATATTGATAGCTCTCTTCGTTACCCCAGTCAACAGATGATAAGTGTTCTCTAAGCCCATCGTAATCTGCTAAGCGAAAATCTGGGACTGTTACTGAGTTATCCCTACTATCATACTTCCATTCAATTCTACATGTAATTGATTTGTGGTCGCTAGCACCCAGTTCCTCTGAAACTTCTAAATTATTAACAAGGGATTCATTGTTTGCCAGAACTAAGTCAAGCAGGTTATTACCCCTTGTAGGTTCTGTCACAAACTGCTTCAAAAAGCAATCCTGAACTACTTCTAAGAAATCGTATGATTCTAAATTCCCAGTCAAGAGATTCCAATCAATATGACTAAAGTTAAAGTCTCCTAGAATTACTACATTATCGTGCCTTGTGGCCCTAACAATTTCCTCCCATAGTAGTCTCCCCTGGTCCCTATCTAAATTTGGGGGACGGTATATCACACCTAAAATTAATTTTTCATTCCCCTCTGAAAATTCTATCCAAACAGACTCTGTATGTGTTACTTCAGACTTAATACCCGTTTTTATGCAACAGTTCAAGCGATCTCGGACATACAATGCCACCCCACCCCCCTTCCCGATACTTCTATCTACTTGGAACAATTTAAAACCCTGAATGTGACATTCTGCAGGCATGTCCCGACTTTTTGAATTAAACCACGTCTCAGTAATGGCAAATACATCTATGTTACCTGCACTAGCAACTAGTCTCAACTCGTCCATCTTATTCCTAGCACTGCGACTATTTGTGTAATAAATATTTAATGACCCTCCTATCTCTTTACCCTTCCTGCTCCTTTCTGTTATTCCACTAAACCTATTACTGTCATTGTCAATTAGTGCCACTGGCTTTCCAATATCCTCCTCATTTTGCCTATTACTAGTTCTCCTAGTACTCATGTTACTACCCTGCGACTTCACAGTTTTCCCGCCAAAACCCATACCACTAACTATTCCTAGTTTAAAGACCTAACAGCTCCCTCCACTGCGTTGGCCAGTGCTCCCACCCCACACCTAGACAAGTGAACCCCATCCCTGGCATACATGTCATTTCTGCCATAGAAGAGGTCCCAGTTGTCAATGAATGTTACTGCATTTTCCTTACAGTATTTGTCCAGCCAGCAATTGACACCAATTGCTCTGGACAACCATTCATTTCCAACTCCTCTCCTTGGCAAAATGCCACATATGACAGGTTTCCCACCCTTCTTCCTAATTATCTCTATTGCTGACCTATACCTGCTAATCAGGTCCTCACTCCTACGTCTGCCAACATCGTTGCCTCCAGCACTGAGACAGATAATAGGATTGCTCCCATTACCTCTCATGATGTCATCCAGACGGCTAACAATATCCTTCATCCCAGCCCCAGGAAAACACACTCTCTGCCTCCTACTCCTATCCTTCAAACAGAATGCCCTATCCATGTACCTAATCTGGCTATCCCCAACAACAACAATGTTTTTACCTTCCTTGGCGTCGTCCGTAGTGATGCTCCGAGTAGTCGACTCACATTCGCCAGGTAGCATTACACCACTTGTAGAATTCGTCATGACGTTCTCGATGGTCTTCGTTGGGGTTTCTAGGGATGTCTCACTCACGTCTGCCAATGCTTCCTTGGTGCTCGTTGTGGCATTCCCAGTAGAACACTCACATTCGTCAGGTAGCACCGAGAATGAGTTGGAAGTTTCCACGGCAGTCTTCTGGTTTCTCGTTGTTTCTGCCTCTCCAACCGTTTTCTTAATCTTCAGCTTGGTTCCATGTTGCCCGACCACTGACCAAGCTCCCCTCTTAACCTGGGGACTCACAACAGGAGGATTACTACGAATCCTCTTGTTCTCCTCCGTTAATCGCCGTATCTCCAGTTTAGCAACTCTGAGTTCTTCTCTCAGCTGCTGGTAAAGCTGCTCAAGAGAGGGCATCCTGGTTCAGATTCACAGAGAGCACACAAACAGGTCTTCACAGAGCTAAGTACACGTCACCACTGGTTTCAAGTTGGAAAAATTCAGATTCAGGAAGGATATAGGAAAGCACTGGTTTGGAAATAGAGTTGTGGATGAGTGGAACAAACTCCCGAGTACAGTTATTCAGGCTAAAACGTTGTGTAGTTTTAAAAATAGGTTAGATAAATACATGAGTGGGTGTGGGTGGGTGTGAGTTGGGCCTGACTAGCTTGTGCTGCTGGGTCTGGTGCAGTGCTCCATCCTTGAGTGGAGGTGACCAGACTGGGTGGGTCATTGGGCTCATCCGGGGGGAGGGGGGACATGGACCTGCTCCGCATGGGTCAGTAGGCCTGTTGCAGTGTTCCTTCTTATGTTAACTAATGCATTCGCTTTTTATTCCCATGTTTAATTACATAATAATGGAAATTTTGAACAAGGGGCTCAAAACTGAAGAGAATGTTCCATGACTGACCGAAACGTCGTCCAGTATTTATTTTTTTTTATTGTGAATTCCTCTGAGTATTGTGACCTTTAATCTTTAAAATACAAGAAATCTCTCTAACACTGTTCGGCAACTTTCAGATTTTTTTTAAAGGTAACGCTGTATTTGCAGGTCATTTACTCTTTGCTCTGGTTGGCTAAAGATTATTGCCATATGTGCAGTGTGTGTTTATTTGTATGTGCTTACCTTTATGTAGTCACTATATGTGGTTGTAAGGGTAGAGTCAGTTCTTGGCCCCACCTCTTCGCTGGTCGCTACTAGGCTCACTCCTGATTTCGAGAGCCTTATCGTCCCTCTTTTTAAAACTTTGTACGAGTCCTGCCTCTACCACTATATTCACCAGGTTGTTCCACTTCCTGACTATAAGGCTGAAGAACTACTTCCAAGCATCCCTGAGAATCGTTTGTGTTTTCACTTCCAGCTATGCCTTTGTGTTGCTGTTTCAAGTTTCTGAAACAGTCTGCCCTTGCCCACCCTAACAGTTCCTCCTAGTATTTTGTAAGTTAACATAACACCATTAGTGTGTGTGTGTGTAATCACCAAGTTGTACTCGCCTGTTTGTGGTTGCAGGGGTCGATTCACAGCTCCTGGTCCCGCCCTTCGTTGGTTGCTACTAGGTATACTCTTTCCCTACTCCATGAGCTTTATCGTATTTCTTCTTAAAGCTATGTATGGATCCTGCCTCCACTACATCACTCTCCAGATTGTTACGCTTCCTGACAACTCTGTGACTGAAGAAATACTTCCTAACGTACTTGTGACTCATCTGATTCCTCAACTTCCAGTTTTGACCCCTCGTTGCTGTGTCCCATCTCTAAAACATCCTGTCCCCATCCATCTTGTCGGTTTCTCTGTGTTTTGTATGTCGTTATCGTGTCCTCCATATCCCTCCTGTCCTGCAGTGTCATCAGGTTGATTTCCCTTCGTGGACATAACCCTAAGCTCCGGGACTAGCCTTGTTTCACTTTCTCTAATTTCTTGACGTGCTTGACCAGGTGTAGATTCCATACTGGTGCTGCATATTCCGATATGGGCCTGACGTACACGGAGTACAGAGTCTTGAAGGATTCCTTATTAAGGTGTCGAAAAGCTATTCTTATATTTGCCAGGCGCCCATATGCTGCAGCAGTTATCTGGTTGATGAGCGCCTCGGATGTGCTCACTATTATACTCACCCCAAGATCCTTTTCCTTGAGTGAGGTTTTCAGCTTTGATCCCCTGTCTTGTACTCTGTCTGCAGTCTTCTTTGACCTTCTCCAATCTTCATATCTGTGCACTTGGTGGGGTTAAACTTCAGGAGCCACTTACTGGACCAGGCTTCTAGCCTGTCCAGATCCCTCTGTAGTCCTACCTGATTCTCATCCGTTTGAATTCTTCTCATTAGCTTTACATCGTCTGCCAACAGGGACACCTATGAATCTATCCCTTCGTCATGTCATTCACATATATTAGAAACAGCACCACCCCTAGGACTGACCCTTGTAGAACCCCGCTCGTCACAGGCGCCCACTCTGACACCTCGTCACGTACCATCACTCGTTTCCTTCCTGTCAGGCACTTTCTGATGCATGCAGTACCTTTCCTGTTATTCCTGCCTGCTTCTCTAGCTTTTGCATTAATCTCTTTTGTGGAACTGTGTCGAAAGCCTTCTGTGTGTGTGTGTGTGTGTGTGTGTGTGTGTGTGTGTGTGTGTGTGTGTGTGTGTGTGTGTGTGTGTGTGTGTGTGTGTGTGCGTGTGTGTGTGCGTGTGTGTGTGTGTGTGTGTGTGTGTGTGTGTGTGTGTGCGTGTGTGTGTGCGTGTGTGTGTGTGTGTGTGTGTGTGTGTGTGTGTGTGTGTGTGTGTGTGTGTGTGTTTCAGAGTTTGTCATTGTAAGCGGTCATGCATCTAGACGGGTTTAGCTCTGAAACTTTATAGTCGTCATTACCATGACAGATGTTCATGTATCTTAATCTAACGTAATGGTTAACTATAGGTTAAAAATTTTGTTGCCTGTGGGTGCTCTAAGCCTAGCTCATCTGTTTTCAAGATGATTGGAATGAATGTCTGTTCGTGCCATAAATGTGGATGATTTTGAATTAATCATTATTTTCATTTTGATACAGAATTTTCTTTTCTTGTTCGTCCATCTTGACTTCAAAAGCATGTCTCAAAATGTCACACAAAATTAGGCAAACTGACAGCAAAACTACAAAATTCTCGTTATTTATTTCCAGCAATGATTTTTTTTTTTTTGTTGTCCGGAGGACCTTGAGAGGATCAAGTTTTTCTCTCGACTTTGGTATACTGAAAGCCACTATTTTCTTCCAACAAATGATAATCTCTTAAGTCGAGAATTGCGATGTTGTTATTTGGGTAGTATTTGGTATGGAGATGGCAAGAAAAAGGACATTTATTGCTTTTTAAAGGGAATAGGTTAGATGCTGTCGCTTGTATCCACGAGAAGCTGGTAAATCTTCCCAGATACTGGAAAAGCTGACTCATATATCCTGAAGCACTATTTCAGTACATTCTAGTTCCCTCAACATCCTATTCAAATCCCTTCACAGTAACCTTTGACTGGACAGACAAACATCCACTATGTTCTGTTTCCTGTTGTTCAGTGGGCAGAGGCTGCTAGCTCTCAGTAGAAAAATCTTTAGTTTGAAACTTGGAGAGGGTGAAACCTACAGCAAATCTTAAACTTGCTGCATCTGCTTGCTTAGCTGGTCACTGGTCTTGGTGGATACTGTGGGTGGCATCCTGGGGATGGTAAGTTGCAACACGTATGCTATACTGTCCAAGAAAGGCTTGTGTTGGAATATATAAATCTGGGAGAAGGAAAGGGAAGGGGAGAGGGAAGACAGGGAAGAGAGTATGTCCATTTGTTACTAATTAACCTAGTAGCAGTAGAACCTGTTGTGGTCAGTTTGATGCCTACAAGAAAAATATTAAATTGATTGTGATACTTAGCGATTATGTGTAACTACCCAAAAATTCAATATTGGTTGGTAGTAAAGATAGCTAAAGAAGTAAATAGTTTCTAAATATAGGTGCAAGAGATCTGCGTCCTCACTTTTTTACTTTCACGTCACGTCATTCACGTGTGTCTCTCTTCATCACAAGTTTGTTCCTAAGAAAATAATGTACAAATGGACAGTATAAATAAATATCTAATCAAATCAGAATTAGCAGCAGTGGATTTAATTTTTATAAAAATCCGATTTACGAAGGATAGGCCGGCACCGGTTTTTTTTTTTTTTTTTTACACAGTTGTATTTACGAGTTAAGAGCTGATATATCAGCTCATTTTAAAAGCTCAGCCTTCATAAGGAATTATAGTCATTTCCCCTTCTTTTCGCAGGACGCTATCGACAGTAGGTACCTATTTCTTACTAGGCGAGCAAGGGCAACGGATGTAAGATGTCCTCATGTCTCGACTCTCCCAGGATTGAACCTGGTGTCTTTGACTGTGAGCCGAAAGCGTTACCACTGAGTTACGAGCCGCCTAGTTATGCCTTCTATCATTTCTTGAGAGCTGAATGTTGTAGATGAATTGCTCTACCTTCGCAAATAGTCACTGAAGTTTATTCTTTAGGTACATTTAGAAATAGGGCTTGCAAATACAATATATGACCCCCTTCGTAAACCTTTACCCTGCCATTTGGCACTGTACGACTCCTTCGGCATAGCATTTTATTGTGAATTGATGGGCAGTGAGTGGGTGTGAAAAACACTGAAAATAACTGGTCTCCAAGCGAAACATATCCAAACGGTTTTTTTGTGCCTTTGTTAATTAACAGTCTATTGATATTTATCTTCCATTACCAGTTTACCTTCGGCCAGAAGGCCTACCGCAGTCCTAATCGCATGAGTAGAGACGAAAAATAAATATTATTGTAATGAAGTCACAGAATTCGAAGTTTGATGTATACATGGACTGGGGGGGGGGGGAGCGCCAGGACAGAGAGGTAAGAACATTGTGACCCACTATTGTGTTATTTATAAACCAAAGGATCATCACACTCTCTCCTGGGATTGGTGTCTGGTCCTAAAATTTGGTCTCCCGCTCTCATTCACGGCTCGTGTATGTATGTTCTGTGACGTAAGAACATGATAGCTCTACAAACACTGAAAGCGTCTTCATTTTTTTTTTTAGACTTCGGGTACATAACAATTTTTATTCACTGGTCTAAAGGACACACATGTTTTGAGAACATAAAAATCATATGTAGATTTAAACCTTGGGTAACGCAGTGACTTTGTATTGGACCTAACCGAAGGAAGGAAAGTTATGTGATCTTTCAAGGGGACCTTGATGCTAGGGAAGGAGTTTTGATTCAAGGAATTGTAACTACCGTCCCCTTCCTCGAATCAGACCTAATTACTTCCCCATCCCTTCCGGTCTTGGGATTGTATGACCCTTCGGGTTTAGCAATTTCCCATGAATCTAATTTAATAATTCGGCGCATTACTGGTGGTGGCTCGATCCTATCTGTCCGCTAATATGGGCCCGGTCTCTGATCAGTCAGCCCTTCAAGAGAAGTGCCATGATGTCGGAGAGAGGCTCTCGGTTGAAGGAACTGGATTTGCCGTACCTATCATAAGATCGAAAGTGAGTCCCCCCCATTCCCCAGGTGCTATATGACCTTTATGGTTTTAGTGCTTCTCGTTGATTAAAATAAATCTAATCAATCAAAGACTTGAGTTTAGTAAGGGTGCACGTCGAATGCTATCCAGTTTTAGGCATTTTGCGTGCCTTAATGATTTGGTCAGAGACCGAAACAGATGTAGAAGTGGAAAAGTAAGATTTGTGTAGTAGTTAGGTATCTATTCCGAAACTTTTCGCCTACACAGTAGGCTTCTTCAGTCGAATACAGAGGAGGCAGCAAAACCAATAGAGATGTAAAGACGTAATCATTCCACCCTCGGAAACGTGGTTTTGAGGTTGTCTGCCCCTCATCCTGGAGAAGAGCTGTGTTACAGAATAAGGATACCTAACTGTTGCACATGTGTCTTATCATCTTCTCGGTACTGTTTACCATTTTTCGTTTTTATATTGTAGAAGTCTTCAAGAGGGAGCTGGAAAAAAAAAAAAACTGCAGGAGACACCTTGGCAGACTTGAGGTGGCCATAAGCAATAATAGGCTTATTGAAGAAAAATTACACCGGGATTTTGCAGTAAAAACTTGTTCAGTAACCTGTCTTTAGGGGTGCCAAAGTATCGGTATCGGTGGGTATAGCCCAATTTTGATGATAGTATCGGCCAATTTTATTGGTATCGGTGAGTAGCAATATTGGCTAATTTTAGTGTCATCGGTTAGTATTGATGGGTATCGGTCTATATTTGACCATCGGTATCGGTAAAAAAAATGGTATCGTCATCCCCAATGTCTTTTAATCTAGTGTAAAGAGTCCGTCATTTGGATCCAACATCAACCTAATCACGTGGTGAGTAGGAAAGCTCCGTCAGGCCGGACTACAAGAGTAGATAACAACTGGAAATCAAGGTTCAAGGTTATTTAACCTGAGGTTTGATAAGTTGGGGGAGGCACAAGGTTAGGCAAAGATGGAATGTGGAAAAGGGGTAGATGGGGGGTGAGGAGAGTGAGTAATAAAGGTAGGTGGTCCAGTCACTTTAGTGCGTATTAATAGAAGTGTGTGTATGTGGTGTTAAGCATAGTAATCAGATGGTCGTGTATACCACACCACCTATCAGACACACTTATATACGAGATGCATACGTGTATGGCAGCGAATTGGTGGTAGGTATATCTTTATAATTACCACTTTACAAGTTGATCGGGCTGGTTGCAAGGCGCTTTCTGGAGCTAGTGGTGGACTAATCTGATTCTGAGGCGGTGTCCTGCCATAGGTGGTTTTCAGATTCCGCTTGGCTAGTTGTGAGGTATCCCCAGTAAGGGTGGTTTTATCTGTCTTGCACATAGATTGGCTCTAGTGGTACCCATTCTTCTGTATCTTTAGGGAGATCACTCACAAACTTTGGTCTTGGGAAGTCCTTGTGAATGAAACATCGAAATCTTGGCTGGAGGGTCATCCTGTGGGTCGTTTGGGGAGGTGCATTGATGATGTAGTCAGTGGTGTTTAGTTGGCTGGCGTGGATTTTCTCTGCCTGGTATACAGAGTTCTTGCATGGCATATGGTTATTGCTTCTTTAGTTTGTCAAGCCTGACATTTATTGCGTTGAGCACCTGTTAGGTGTGCAGATCATTCATTCTGATTCTGTCCCTCAGTCTGGTGCCTGTGATAAAGAGGAGTTCCTTGTTCTGGACTGCGACATGGGCATGCAAGGATATTCAAGCATAGGTTTTATACTCATCTCATATAGGTGCTTCTTAATGAGAGGGGGCGTGATTAAACCTGTATAGCTGATAGGCTGGTTTTTGTTAGGGTAATCTTTTTGGTGACGTGTAATGTGGAGTAATTTGTTGATCTCGTAGCCCAGGATCTTATTCGGGTTTTTGATGGTGATGGGTGTACTTCTGATGAAGATACGTCCATTGTTTTCAATTGTTGTGGCATAACATCCGATGGTGTTGATGAGGACCTTGTCTGGATTGTTCGTGATTTTCAGTTTCTTCTCCCCGTTGGCTCTTTTTCGCAATTCCGTATTCAGTTTATCCATCACTCTTTCATGCCGGTTTTTTTTTCCAGATGTAGAGGTGGATGATGGAAATAGGTTACATGCAGTGTGAACAGACTGACTTCTGTGCTGTAGTAACCAGGCTTAGGCTTGGTTACACGCACTTCTGGCAATTGGCAGACACACACACCGCTGGGGTCACTATCTTGAACACTGCTTAATTGCCAACCTACTGAGGAATATATAGATAGACATTATAATAACCTCTGTGATTGTGTCAAGATGTCATTAATCAAAATAAGATGGCAGACATAAGTAAAGTTCCTAAATTGCTTGCAACAGATAAATGAACTGTAAATATAAATCCAGATTGTACTCCTGTAAACCCTTTGGGGCCTAGTTCCTAGGTCTTTTGTGTATCCATAGGCTGTTGCGCTAGCTACCCTTCACAGGATGGATATGGGATGCACTAAACAAGCCGCTTCAGGGGGCAGAAATCTAATCGTACTTAGTCAAGAAACAAAGCACACACTAGCCTAAAAACTCCAGGAGATAAACATCGTATTCTGTACATGTTAGTATACCATTAAGGATTTTGTGCAGTGCAGCTGTGAAACCATACCCGAAGGGGAGGTCATGCCAAGATCACAGTTTGGTTACTTTTTTCGTCGTAATAAAAAAATGTAAAAAAAAAAAATTTAGTGGGGACATTTATATTTGTTATATAAAATAGCCCGCGTGCGCACGTTATTAGAAATATAACGTTCGCACGCCTATGAAAAAAGGCATCGGAGGGGGGGGGGGAAGAATAAAAGAAAAATACTCCATGCACATAAAAGGCCCTAAAATCTGGAATTCATTACCTGTGAATATAATAGAAACACTGTCTGTTTATAAATTCAAGTCTCTTCTCAAAAATCACTTACCCACAACTAATTAAATACTGAATGATTGTGTCTCATAAATTGTATCTCATATATGTCTCATTATTGTATCTCATAAATGTCAACCTGTGGCCCAATCAAACTTTGTTACTATTTAACTTCATTACCTAACAGAATTACTCAATTCTACTGATTACACAGCAACACAGTAAATGACCATATGACCTGTCTTTGTAATACTCATTTGTACTAAATTGTTATCTGTTTTACAATAATTTTTGTACCACTGAATATATCATTGCTTAGTTAATCTTAGTTAATTTTAAGCCTGCCCATAATGCTCTGCAAACAAAGGGCTTTGGCATGCTGCACTTTACAAATTGTATTCCTTGTACTTCTCTGTATCATGTTCAAAATAAATAAATACTGATTGTACAGCAATGCAAGCAACCATACGACCTGTTTTTGCAATACTCATTTGTGCTTAATTGTTATCTTTTTACAATAATGTTTTGCCACTGAATACTTCATTGCTTAGTTAATCTTAAGTTAATTTTAAGCCTGCCCGTAATGCTATGCATTCAAGTGGCTTTGGCATGCTGCATTTAACTGTATTCTTTTGTACTTCTTTGTATCATGTTCAAATAAATAAATAAATAAATAATATAAAATTTGCTCTAGGTCAACTTACCTGAGTGGGCAACCTGTTCTGTACAACACTTCTTCCCTCGTAGTTAGCAGCGCTGCCAAAGAGAAATTGGGATCAGTGTGGTTAATGTTTTTACTACAACGCTTTATAATCTGCGTAGGATACTAGGTGCACGAATACATAGTCATAAACTCACAACTCTGTACATTTATATTTGCTTTTGAGATACTGTATTCAATGTGGAAGATGTCTGAAGGGTGCGAAGCTGTCCCAGGCGGGTGCTGGGCGGTGGCAGAGAGGGAGGGAAGGTCAGTCCAGGATCCTGGACTCGTGGGGTTTAGTTCTCTTTCGTGTTTTTGTTCTGACTGGAGGGATTGTTGGTGCGTTGACGGCCAAGTCTGACAAATAATTGACATTCGTGTATCGTTGGAACATAAGAACGAAACCAGTTCAGAGGAATACTTCCATAAGTGTATATTGATCGCTTGTGTGCCGTAGCCCGTGTTAATATGTAATAGCAATGAGTGATGTACACATGTACAAGTGGATGTGTACGTGCTGTTTAATACTGTATACGTTGATGACTCGTATTCGGCACTCTGGAAATTTGAGTAGCCAATTTACAGCGCCATGCCTAATGGGGGGACCTTGATGCTGGTGAAGGGCTCTTGATCCAAGGAATTTAAACTAGATCAAACCTGATTATCTTCCATTCCCCAGGTGTTATAGTATGACCTCAACAAGTTTAGCTCTTCCCATAAACATGAAGCTCTACAGGTGGTAGAAGTGTCTTTGACATTTTATTTTTTATTCATATCGCAGTTGGAACTTCAGGTAGTTTGTTCTTATTTTGCCCGTTAATTGTTTAGGCTTGGCGTTATGGTGGA
>NC_091295.1:46233845-46238845 GCF_038502225.1 Cherax quadricarinatus
GCTTGGACTTCAGCAGGCATGCGTGAGCGTGTTTGATAGGAATGAATGGAGACAAATGGTTTTTAATACTTGACGTGCTGTTGGAGTGTAGCAAAGTAACATTTATGAAGGGGTTCAGGAAACCGGCAGGAGGCCGGACTTGAGTCCTGGAGATGGGAAGTACAGTGCCTGCACTCTGAAGGAGGGTGTTAATGTTGCAGTTTAAAAACTGTAGTGTAAAGCACCCTTCTGGCAAGACAGTGATGGAGTGAATGATGGTGAAAGTTTTTTCTTTTTCAGCCACCCTGCCTTGGTGAAGGAATCGGCCAGTGTGATAATAAAATATATATATATATATATATATATATATATATATATATATATATATATATATATATATATATATATATATATATATATATATATATATATATAATGTGCCGAATATGTAAAACTGGTCATTTAGGAAGAACTCATTTAAAATTAAATCATTTCTAAAATTTTCTCTTATACATTTAAATATATATTTCTTTATTAATGTTAATGTAAAAAAATTTAATTTTGCTATAAAAGAATCTTGGAAAACTTACCTAACCTTATTATAACAAGAACAATTTATTTTAGCCTAACCCAACTAAATATATTTTAGATTTGTTTACAGTAATTTAATACTAAACAAACACAGTGAAATATATTTTTTTCGTTAGGTTCAGAATGATTTTGGCGAAATTATTGCATACACAAATTTCCACTTGTCTTATATGGCAAGATGAGCATTGCTATTTAAGCCAAGATCGCAAGTTCTGCCTATTCGGCACGACATTATATATATAATCACACACACACACTATATTGTGCATATTTTCCATTTGATACGTTTCACAAATTAAGTCCACGACCAAACAAAATTATTTGGCCTTCATAATTAGTTACTACATTTAGCTCGGTTCTTTTAAAATTCATGGTGTTGTCTGATTCTGTTGCTTTGTGAACATCCAATATTTCACTACTACTGCTTTTGTGAAGATCCTATAATTATTTCACTGCCACTACTACTACTATGTGTTTGTTTTTTTCAATCTGATGCATATGAAATATCTTTTTGTAACCACAGATTTTCTATTTAATACCTAGAACATATTCTCCATTTCATTTATTTTTGTATTGCTACGTAGGCCTTCAGGCTTCTAATGATGGTACTTTTGTACATCATCAGAAAAAAATCTTACTTACTCTGAACCTTTTTCACAATCACAAGGCCTGCGAGAGCAAACTATAAAAAAAAGCAGTGTCTAACGAGTTCTGGCACGGGGACACCTGACTTTCTGCAAAAACAGGTTGTACTTGTAAGTCGCACGCTAGACTCCCAGAGCTTAGTGTTTCACCGTAGATGATAAACCTCACAAGATTTCGCTTATCGGGGATGTATTTTATACAGCGCCTAATAAACTACATTAGAGTTACATGAATGTAAACTAGAACTCAGGGACTACAAATAAGGTTCCATTCTAGTATGTACGACGTCAGAAGCGCCCAAAGTAAACTTCGTTGAGAACACAGCAAGGAAGGTGCACATGAACAACGGGAAGCTACTGATAATGGACGACTTTAATTGAAAGGAAATAGACTCTCATAAAGGACAGCACACTTGAACAGGAAGCTACTGATCATGGGTGACGTTAATCAAAAGGAAATAGGTTGAAATAGCCGACTGCCACATTTGGACCGACACTTTCAAGGTCATCAAAGTAATATAAGAGGATATAAGATAATTCAGCGCTCTCGACAACAGTTATTAACACTTAAGCTAAAACTATAAAGTTTATATATATATATATATATATATATATATATATATATATATATATATATATATATATATATATATATAATATATATATATATATATATATATATATATATATATATATATATATACATATATATATATATATATATATATATATATATATATATATATATATATATATATATATATATATATATATATATATATATATATATATATATATATATATATATATATATAATATATATATATATATATATATATATATATATATATATATATATATATATATATATATATATATATATATATATATATATATATATATATATATATATATATATATATATATATATATATATATAACATATATATATATATATATATATATATATATATATATATATATATATATATATATATATATATATATATATATATATATATATATATATATATATATATATATATATATATATATATATATATATATATATATATATATATATATATATATATATATATATATATATATATATATATATATATATATATATATATATATATATATATATATATATATATATATATATATATATATATATATATATATATATATATATATATATATATATATATATATATATATATATATATATATATATATATATATATATATATATATATATATATATATATATATATATATATATATATATATATATATATATATATATATATATATATATATATATATATATATATATATATATATATATATATATATATATATATATATATATATATATATATATATATATATATATATATATATATATATATATATATATATATATATATATATATATATATATATATATATATATATATATATATATATATATATATATATATATATATATATATATATATATATATATATATATATATATATATATATATATATATATATATATATATATATATATATATATATATATATATATATATATATATATATATATATATATATATATATATATATATATATATATATATATATATATATATATATATATATATATATATATATATATATATATATATATATATATATATATATATATATATATATATATATATATATATATATATATATATATATATATATATATATATATATATATATATATATATTATATATATATATATATATATATATATATATATATATATATATATATATATATATATATATATATATATATATATATATATATATATATATATATATATATATATATATATATATATATATATATATATATATATATATATATATATATATATATATATATATATATATATATATATATATATATATATATATATATATATATATATATATATATATATATATATATATATATATATATATATATATATATATATATATATATATATATATATATATATATATATATATATATATATATATATATATATATATATATATATATATATATATATATATGTCATGAATAGGCAGAATTTGCGATCTTGGCTTAAATAGCAACGCTCATATTGCCATATAGGACAAGTGAAAATTTGTGTATGCAATAATTTCGCCAAAATCATTCTGAACCTAACGAAAAAAATATATTTCACTGTGTTTGTTTAGTATTAAATTTCTGTAAACGAATCTAAAATATATTTAGTTGGGTTAGGCTAAAATAAATTGTTCTTGTTATAATAAGGTTAGGTAAGTTTTCTAAGATTCTTTTGGTGCAAAATTAAAAATTTTTACATTAACATTAATGAAAAAAATATATCTTTAAACGTGTAAGAGAAATTTTTAGAACGGACTTAATTTTAAATGAGTTCTTGCTAATTGACCAGTTTTACATATTCGCAAATTATATATATATAATATATATATATATATATATATATATATATATATATATATATATATATATATATATATATATATATATTATATATATATATTTTTTCAACAAGTCGGTCGTCTCCCACCGAGGCAGGGTGACCCAAAAAAAGAAAAGAAAATCCCCAAAAGAAAATACTTTCATCATCATTCAACACTTTCACCACACTCACATATTATCACTGCTTTTGTAGAGGTGCTCAGAATACAACAGTTTAGAAGCATACACATATAAAGATACACAACATATCCCTCCAAACTGCCAATATCCCAAACCCCTCCTTTAAAGTGCAGGCATTGTACTTCCCATTTCGAGAACTCAAGTCCGACTATATGAAAATAACCGGTTTCCTGAATCCCTTCACTAAATATTACCCTGCTCACACTCCAACAGATCGTCAGGTCCCAAGTATCATTCGTCTCCATTCACTCCTATCTAACACGCTCATGCACGCTTGCTGGAAGTCCAAGCCCCTCGCCCACAAAACCTCCTTTACCCCCCTCTTTCCAACCCTTTCGAGGACAGGCCTACCCCTCTTTCCTTCCACTATAGATTTGTATGCTTTCCATGTCATTCTACTTTGATCCATTCTCTCTAAATGACCAAACCACCTCAACAACCCCTCTTCTGCCCTCTGACTAATGCTTTTATTAACTCCACACCTTCTCCTAACCACACTGAATTTTCTGCATAATATTTACACCACACTTGCCCTTAGACAGGACATCTCCACTGCCTCCAACCGTCTCCTCTGCTGCATTTACTACCCAAGCTTCACATCCATATAAGAGTGTTGGTACTACTATACTTTCATACATTCCCTTCTTTGCCTCCATAGATAACGTTTTTTGACTCCACATATACCTCAACGCACCACTCACCTTTTTTCCTCATCAATTCTGATTAACCTCATCCTTCATAAATCCATCCGCCACACGTCAACTCCCAAGTATCTTAAAACATTCACTTCTTCCATACTCCTCCTCCCCAATTTGATATCCATTTTTTCTTTATCTAAATCATTTGATACCCTCATCACCTTACTCTTTTCTATGTTCACTTTCAACTTTCTACCTTTACACACATTCTCAAACTCATCCACTAACCTTTGCAATTTTTCTTTAGAATCTCCCATAAGCACAGTATCATCAGCAAAAAGTAAGTGTGTCAATTCCCATTTTGAATTTGATTCCCCATAATATATATATATATTCTTCTTTCTTTCAACATACCAGCCGTATCCCACCGAGGCGGGGTGGCCC
>NC_091295.1:46243845-46378845 GCF_038502225.1 Cherax quadricarinatus
TTCCTGCCCGATGAAGTCGCTACTCTATCCGTGTTTTCCACATTATCTGGTATGTTGTATACATATTGTGTGATAACCGTTTTTGTTTAGGTAACTTGTGTGATGTAAAGCCTTGCTACCCTTGTTCTTATAGTTCGACACTTTTGTTTGAGATTCTGTCTGAATTCACGTAAAATAAAAAGTTCACCTTATTCCTCTCGTTAGTATTGGATGGGTAAAGCAGAGTTGTTGATGGGCAGGTGGAAGGTGTTTAGGTCGTGTTGTTTGTGCCTGTGTGATTTGGGAATAGGATGTAGGGAAGTGGAATGGGTAGGAAAGTAAGCGTCGAGTGATTGAAGGAGGGAATGTGGATGAGGGTTGGGGTTGAAGTGGCGGGGGCTGGTGTAAGTGACGGATTGTGGGAGAAAGTATTGGTATAGGTGATAGTATGGGGAAGGAGTCAGGAAGGGGTCGTGAGGAAGTTGCATGCGTGCACTCATGAAATAGCCGGGGTATAATCAGGAAACACTCAATAAGTCACAAGCTGCTCAACCCCACTCTCCCCTTACTAGCATTCACCCCCCTTTCTTTCTCTCTCTCATTTACACAATGTTCTTATATGGTTAGGTTAAGAATTCCTACCTTTATTTACAAGCTAGGAACTATCACGTACTTCAGCTTATTTAAAAGTCTTAATTGTTATGAGACACGTGGGGAACAGCAGCGGGGCAGCGATTTCATTTAGTCAGGTAACTTTATTTCATCGATGTTATGCTGTACGAACATGTTTCACGCTCGAGTCTTTCTAGGAATGAATGATCTCAGCTGAAGTGATGTTCTTGAGAAGGATTCAGCCAGAGTGTAGTTAATGTTAGCACTCCGTCTTGTGGCATAGAAGCTGTCTTGTCACTGTCCGTGATATGGAGCCAGGTAGATACCTTGAGAGTATTGGTGTTGTACATAATAGCAAGACCACCCACATTTCTCCGGTGTTCAAGTCTCTGCTGGAATGCCAGATCTATCCAGGAATGGCTCAGGCGAGATAGAAGTCTTTCTCTGTTCTCTATTCTGTCCAGAAGTCGATGAGGAGGGGGGAGGTAATCCAAGACAATGGAGTATAGTCAAGTTGTGAGCGCACTTATGCTTCGAACAAAGTTTTCCAGCCTGTTGTTGAGCAAGTGCAAGATACACCTTCTTGGCTCTCATGTTTTCAAGATTTACAACGTGGTTCTTCATAGATAGTTTGGAAGCAAATTTCAACCTAGGATATCCACCTCATCCCTGGGTTCCAACACTCTTCCATTCATTCTTACCACATGCTCTAGTATTATCATCATCCTGCCTAGACACCATCGTTTGCATTTTCTCAGAAATGTAACCTGCCATCGTTTTCCCCTGGTTGATACTAAAAAAGAAATGGTTATAACTGTGACTATAATTTTTAAAGGGGTGCACCGGTAACCCGACGGAAGGCGTCGGTCAGATGGCCAAAAGTTCCAACGGGTTATCGTCTAAGACCCACGTCAAGAAACACTTGTCCTGTTTCCTGACAAACCTTACCTTACCCAGATTGATATAGCTGACAGTAATCGACGAACCTGAGAGCAGCTGGCTGAAGCCACTCCTGCCTAAACATTTCCTTTTGTCTCGAAAGTACACAAGTATCCTTTTCTACAAATTGTCGGAATCACCATACCCTTTACAACCTACTGGCCCGTGCTTGGCAGGTTCTAATGGAGCAGAGGCACAGTCATTGGCCTCCACTCCTGAACACCAGAAATTAAAGCCAGCAAATAACCCCCCCCCCTAAATTCCACCAGTATAACAAAAAAATTCCTTACATCAAGGGACTGCTCACGGAGTCGAATGCAATGTTTGCAGCTTTCACAGAGACCCACATAAAGGATCATTTTGACAACGAAATAGGGATCCCAGGTTATAACCTATTCAGATGCGACAGACTAAACAGGCAACAGGGGGGAAGGGGTTGTTGGCTTGTACATCAGAGAGTTGCTCATTTGCTCAGAACTACTAAACACCTCAAATGATGTAGTTGAAGTTTTGGCAGTAAAGATTGAAAACTGTCATTGTGATTGTTTACAAGCCTCCGGATGCAACTTCCCAGTAATTTCAGGAACAGCTTTTGAAAATTGACCGTCTGGAAATTCTAATTCCTGCCCCAAACATCTTGCTACTGGGAGATTTCAACTTGAGACACCTAAAATGGAGGAGTGTAGCAAATAATATTTTAGCACAAATCATCCCAGGAGGCATCCCAGATGAAAATTCACACACACATGAGCTATTAAATCTATGCACCAAATTCACTTTAAACCAGCAAATATTAGAGCCTACAAGACTAGAAAGTATGCTGGACCTCATCTTCCCTAACAACGACGATCTGATACATATTATAACTGTATCAAAAACAATACATGCAGATCACAACATAAAGGTACATACATGTGTGCACAGGGCTCCTGACCAGCAAAATGTGATCAGTCATGAGGGTGTCTTCACAAAATTCATCTTCAGTAACAAAAGCATACAGTGGGAATAAGTCAACCATGTCCTTAATGAAACAAGCTGGGAAGATATCCTAAACAACACGGATCCGAATCTTTGCCTAGAAAAAATTATTTCTGTGGCTCTTGAGGTTTGCTCAAGGCACATTCCATTAAGAAAAAAGAAAGAGATAGATGTTTCTTATACAGACGAAGGCGAAGATTCACAGAGCTGCTGAGAGGGTCCAATATATCTGAAATACGAAGGGAGGCACTGGTCAGAGAAATAACAAATATCGAACTTAAGCTTAAGGAATCTTACAGGAGACAAGAATTTCAAGACCTGAAAGCCATAAAGGAAACTGAAAAAAAAAATACTTCTCTTATGCCAAATCTAAGAGTAAAACAACATCTAGTATTGGGACCCTGCTTAGGCGAGATGGGTGATACGCAGATGACAGCAAAGAAATGAGTGAGATACTAATGTCCCAATAAAGTTTTCAGCGAGCCGTTACCCGAACTAGGGTCGACAATCTAAACGAATTCTTTATGAACGATACCCAAAATTTGGTCATCTCAAAAATCTCTGATACTATCATAACACCACAAGGCTTTGAAAAGGCAGTGAATGACATACCCATGCACTCTGCCTCAGGCCCAGACATATGGAACTCCATGTTCATAAAGACCTGCAAGAAGCCCCTGTCACGTGCCTTCAGCATTCTGTGGATAGGGAGCATGAACACAGGGGGTCATCCCACACTCTAAAAACAACAGACATAGCCCCCACTCTTACGTAGGTGGCAGTAAAGCAATTGCCAAGAACTACAGACCGATAGCACTAACATCCCATATCAAAAATCTTTGAAAGAGTTCTAAGAAGCAAGATCGCCAACCACCTAGATACCCATCAATTATACAAACCAGGGCAACACGGGTTTAGAGCAGGTCGCTTCTGCCTGTCCCAGCTACTGGACCACTAGGTCCTGGATGCTATAGAGGATAAACAAAATGCAGATGTAGTATACACAGACTTTGCAAAAGTCTTCGACAAGTGCGACCACGGTGTAATAACACAAAATGCGTGATAAAGGAATAACAGGAAAAGTTGGTAGATGGATCAGTAACTTCCTAACAAATAAAACACAAAGAGTAATAGTGAGGTCTGAAACAGCTACGGTAAAAAGCTCTGTTCCACAAGGCACAGTACTCGCTCCCATCCTATTCCTCATCCTCATATCTGACATAGACCGAGATGTAAGCCATAGCTCCTTGTCTTCCTTTGCGGGTGAAACCCGAATTGCCATGGCAGTGTCCTTCATCGAAGATACCGCAAGACTCCAAGCGGACATCAACCAAATCTTCCAATGGGCCACTCAAAACAATATGAAGTTCAATGGAGAAAATTTTCAACTACTCAGATATGGAAAACTTGAGGAAATTAAAACTGTATCAGGGTATACAACAAATTCTAACCCTACAGTAGAGCGAAAAAGTAATGTGAAGGACCTGGGAGTGATAATGTCAGGATCTCACCTTCAAAGATCACAACAATGTATCTACCGCATCTGCTAGAATGATAGGATGGATAATGAGAACCTTCAAAACTAGGGGTGCCAAGCCCATGATGATTCTCTTCAAATTGCTTGTTCTCTCTAGAGTGGAATACTGCTGTACACTGTCCCTTTCAAGGCAGGAAGTTGCTGACCTGAAGAGTGTACAAAGAACTTTCATGGAACACCTGAATTATTGGGAATGAGTGAATTCCCTTGATTTGTATTCCCTGGAATGCAGGCAAAAGAGATACATGATAATATAAACTTGGAAAATCCTAGAGGGATTAGTACCAAACTCGACAAGAGATGCAACATTCCCCCAATGAAAAGCAGGGGTACCATGAGTACACTGAGAGACAACACAATAAGTGTCAGGGCCCAAGACTGTTCAGCTGCCTCCCAGGATACATAAAGGGGATTAGCAGTAAACCCCGGCTGTTTTCAAGAAGACACTGGACAGGCACCTAAAGTCAGTACCTGACCAGCCGAGCTGTGGTTCGTACGTCAATTTGTGTGTGGCCAGCAGTAACAGCCTGGTTGATCAGACCCTGATTCACCACGAGACCGGGTCGTGGGGGCGAAACCCTCTCCAGGTATACCCACTCATTAACCTGTCAGATCTATATTTAAAGCTATCTACCATCCAGGTACCTGTTTACTGTTAGGCGAAAAGGATTAGTAGGCGTAATATTTGCCTGAACGTCTTTCCTTGCCCAGAGACCAACCCGGCATGACTGAAAAAAAAAACAAAATGAAATATGTTACGGGTTTGAGCAAGTGATTCTGGGTGGTGACAACGTTATTTGGATTTCTTTATGTAGCAGTTTTGGTTAGCCTGACACTTTTACTGTTCGTGAGGTGAGTGAAAGCCAGCCAACCTCTCAAGCGTACAAACCGTTAAACACACTTCTGTTTTAACACTCGCCTGCCAGTAGATGATTTTCATTTTTCTGTAATGTTTGTACAGTATATAACAATGTTGTTTATGCTGTGTGTGTGTATGTACTCAACTATTTGTGGTTGCAGGGGTCGATTCACAGCTAGCCCCGCCTCTTCTCTGGTTGCTACTAGGTCCACTCTCCCTGTTCTATGAGCTTTATTTGTGTGTACTCACCTAGTTGTGGTTGCAGAGGTCGATTCATAGCTCCTGGCCCTGCCTCTTCACTGGCCGCTACTGGGTCAATCTCCCTGTGTGTATGTGTGTAAGTGAATTTGATCGTACAGTGATTAGACTTGAGAGAGAATTTGTTTGATCGTACAGTGATCTAACTAGCTGTAGTTCCCGCCTCTTAGCATTCACCCGACTGACACGAATAGCTTTCTCCTGTTTAATTTGCACACTTGTTAAGACACATGCGCAACATCTGGTTATCTTTATTGTAGACGTTTCGCCATCCAGTGGCTTTATCAATACAGATTCTAGGACATAATTAGAAGACAGTAGAACTATATACAAAAGATGAGGTAATCAATCCCTCAGCCTTGGAGGTGGTGTTGACAGCACCGTGGTGGTAGAGATTCTGGAGCAGGATTAAGGATTAAGACGACTAGAGCTGTCGTGAGATGGGAAGGAAGAAGGATAAGTAAGGATGGAAATGACTGGAAAAGGGTGGGAAGGAGAAGAGGAGGAATCAAGGCAAGTGGCCCAACCACTTTGGGACATGTGGTACCGAAGTACTGGAGACGTTGTTGCTAGGCTCACTAGGAGAGGATGGCGAAGGCAGCGGTAGGAGCTGGGAGTGTCAAGACAGCAAGCAGGATGAAGTGGTTATGGTCTTAAACCATTTTCCAGTGCATTGAATTTTTTTTCCAGAGATCTGCAGCAAGTATGGGAGCGCTGTAGTAGTATTCGTTGGTGGAGTATCTGGTTGTAGGTAGGGTATGGCCTTTCTTCACTTTGGTACGATGCAGTGTTGTCTTGGAGATGTTTGGATGATCATTCGTGTGGGGTATTGCGTCGTGGTGTAGAATGTGAGTTCTCTGTGTTTAACCCATGGTGTTCCAGGTAATCGACGTGAGCGAGGTGGAGAAGGCGGTGGTGGAGTTGAGGAAGGTGGTGTTGCTTCGTTTTCAACTTCAGTAGACGAATTAGATGTTTCTGGTGGCAAGGCTTCTGATTGGTTGGATTCAGTGAGGAGTGGTGGCGGTGGAGGCTTCTCATTGGACGTTGTTGGAGTGACGTCATTAGTTGTTGGTGGTGGTGTTGGAGCTGCTGCAGCAGAGGTGGTAGCGTCGTTATCTATTATTAATTCCTTCAAGTCACCTGGCGCTTCAAAAGTGACGATCTTCGGGATTATTTGCAAAATATCAGCTGATGGTGGACTTGCAGGGAAGTTAAATGATGGCATGTTAAGTCCAAGAAGTTCATTAATAGTCGTGTTTAAAGAGCCAGGTTTTGCAGCATTTTGCATGTGAGCAAACATCATGCATTAATAGAATTTGGTACAAACATCACCAGGTGGAGGTTGGGTAGTGAGAGGTGGTGGGGACTGTTGAGTGGCTTGTAGAATCTTTGATGTTGTTGATTGAATCTTTGCAATTGCAACGTATGCAGGAGAGGTTCCAGATGACTTCTTTGTTTCTTCCTTCAGTTTTTTTTAGGATATCCTTACGCACTGGACATTTGGCTGCAAGAGTATGGTGGTCACTTACAGTTGATGCAAGTGGGAGCAGCAGTGGAAGTGCAAGAACGAAAATCGTGACCTGCAGACCCACAGGTGGAATATATCTTATTCTTCACGTGGCAATCGGCAGTAGAGTGACTGTACGAGTAACATGTTCAGCATGTGAAGCGTTCAGGTTCAGGTTCATCTGACGAGGGTTGATGTAGTACAAGAGATGACCAGGCCATCAGACAGTGCTCTGGTCGCCATGGTAACGTCCAGGAATGTGACCTTAAGCATCGAGGAAGCGTTTGGGATCTTCCCAACAGTCAATCTTGGCCCAGGTGTTGAGGTTTTCAAGCGATGTATTTCCTCGATGGACATGTTCATGATTAGCCTGTCAAGACGTTTCATGAACACGGAACGTTTTGCAAGCATGTATGGTGACGTGGAGATGGTAAAGTCGCGGTCTTCTAAGGTCTTCAGCATCATCGAGAAAAGTTACGATGAAAGCTCCTGTCAGTGACATAATCTGGGAGAACTTGGCGTGAAGACGAGTGTTGAGAGAAGCTGCAAGCTCAAGCTTCGTGGCGTCATCGACGACAGCAGATGTCACACGATGTGACAACATGGAGATGGTAGAGGTTCCCCTCCCCAACGGGGATCGTAGGGATACTTTGCAAGTAAGGAGAGCTGCTATGACCTGCCAAGGCGAGAGTCAAAAGCAGAATCATTCTGGAGCAAAGGCAAGGAGACTGGCGTTTATATAGGCGTCAGTGATATTAGCCAGTATCAATTTTAATATTGTAATACGTTTAAACCCACAACCCACCTTCAGACGTCTATATTTATGCTTTTGTTTAGACAATACAAATTATGTATATTTATTACAAATCACATATTCAAAACTAGTAAAAGTGCAATTACATAAAGCTGGGTAGAGATGTTTGCATGATTCAAGTTGCTGTGTTAGACATTGCATAATAACATTCCTGAACCCATTTCATTATTATTTTCCTCTTACCAGAATTAAATAAAATAGGGCAGTCACAAGTAGGCGGGATTCCCCAGTGGAAGTAGGTCCTACCCAAAGGGATGGGTTAGTTGTAGTAGCCGTGAAGAAGGTCATGTAGATGTCCTCTGAACCAAGTAGGACCTACTTCCACTGGGAAATCCCGCCTACCCGTGACTATGCCCTCGTCTGCTACACGTTCCTAACCACTGACGCCTATATAAACGCCAGTCTCCTTGCCTTTGCTCCAGAATCTGCCACCACGGTGCTCTCAACACCACATCCAAGGCTGAGGGACTGATTACCTCATCTTTTGTATATAGTTCTACTGTCTTCTAATTATGTCCTAGAATCTGTATTGATAAAGCCACTGGATGGCGAAACGTCTACAATAAAGATAACCAAATGTTGCACAAATGGCGTATTACTGACTAGTGAAGAATGCAGAGCCAACTCATTGGAACTAATTGTTCTACGCAGAGTTATCAAGGTCGTGATACACGGACTGCACCAAGAAAAGCGTGATTTGCACCATGTCTTCACCGATTACAACTTGACCGAGAATGCGATCATACATTGGTCAGTAGCATCAAGTGTATACAGCAAAATACTGTAAATATACACAAGGATACAGAGAGAGGCTTTATACGTATTAGTCACTGGTTTGATGGGTTTTACTTTCGCATGTTGGTTACCTAAGGCCAGAACTTACTCGTTCAACACCTAATCAATTAGGTTATTGTCGCCAGCCCAAGCCTATATACAACAAACGACAGAGCAAACCATTGGATTTTTCGAGATTGTGTGATCTCTGCTTTGGGGAAGGGAGTAATCGATCATCAGTATCTGTGCTTGAGGAGAGACCCTATTTGATGTGATCCACAAAATATGATTATCTTCGCGCTCCTATCCATTTGTAGGATCCTTCTCTTTCTCTCGCGTTCCTTGTCACATGACCCATTGTGTTTAAACAACTAGCGCTGGCTGTCATTGATTTAGCAACCGTTGGCTTATGGGTGCTGAACATCATTAGTAATTAAGCAACTGATGGCTTACCGATGCATAGTATCGTCAACGATACCACTGATAACCTCTGGCTTTCCGTCACTATGCATTCTTGGTTGAGCTTCCGCTGCTTTACCATAAATAAATTTTCCACCCCATTTAAAAAACAATTTAGATATACTGGGTATAGATGTATTAACCTAGTTGTTTTTGTAGTGGTTGAGATATATCCCCTGGTCTCTCCTCTTACCGATCGGCGTATTCCTTCTTAATTTGTCCTTAAACAAAAGCACTGAACCTGATTTGTCACACAGGAATCCACGATTCACAGATATTTTGAAAGATCTCTGTGTCTTTGACACCCAATAATGAATAAAAGAATAACGATAGTGAGTAAAGAAAAGAAAGGGGGGAAGGGAAGAAAGGAAATGCAGGGATGAACGGAGGTGGAGGAAAGGGAGAGGGATACCTTTACCTGGGTCAGTCATGTGTGGTGCTTACCTCGTCAACCAGGCTGTTGCTGCTTATGGCCCACTGACCCACATATCCATCGCAACCTGATTGATTTGGCACTTGGTGGCGATACTTAAGTAAGTTTATTCAGGTATACACAAATACAGTTGTCTAGATTATCTTACATAGCAGCGTATGTGTAAAGAACCTAAGATAACCCAAAAAAGTCAGTGACTTATTTCCATTGGGGTCCTTGACCAGTTTCCTCTTGAAGACTTATCCCAGTAATGTTTCTGTATTCTGGTAAGACTTATCCCAGTAATGTTTCTGTATTCTGGTAAGATGTTGAATAGCCTGGAACTACGGATGTTGATACAATGTTCTCTTATTATGCCCATTGTGCTCATGCTTTTCACTGGGTTTATTTTATACTTCCTCTTATATCTTTAATGCCGGTATGTTGTCATGGCAGCATACAGATTGGAGACTAGGCCCTCAAGTACTTTCCATGTACTATATATTATCATGTAACCTTCTCTCCAACGAGTACATATTTAGGACTTTGAGGTGGTTCCAGTAATTGAAATGCTTTATTGGGTCTATGCAGGCTGTAAATGGTCTCTGTTCCAGCTTTGAAGTCTCTCCTTCCCTGATTGGGGTTGCCAACACTAAACAATACTCTGAACGACAGAGCACAAGCGATTTGAATAAAGTCTCCACTGACACTATTTACCTTGTTTTGTATGTTCTCATTATCCACTGTCAGGTGGGTTGGTTGGATGTAAGGAGGAGGGAGAGAGGAAGTGAGATGGGTGGATGTGTTGAGTTGGGTGGCTGGGAGGTACAGGGATTGGGTGAGACAGGGAGAGATGGGAGTACTGTATTGGATTCAGTGCTGGGGAGAAGGGAGGGATGTTGGGGGTGGGAAGGGTGTAGTAGTGACATGAGTCAGCAGACATGCAAACTGCCAAGGTCGAATAGCTGGAGAAGGGAGGAGAAAAGGACAAGGGAAACAACTGATAAAATTGGAAAGGGCATAGTTTGCAATAATGGGTATTAGATCAAATTAATAATGAAGTAAAAAAAATAAATATTTTCAAAATATGCATGAACACAACAGTTTGTAAGGTCCATAGTATGTACAACATTTTGGGCAAACTTACTTAATGTTGATTAATATTAAAAGTTTGCATAGATTAACCGCTTCAAACTAGGATTTAACACTAATGGATATTGCATGGATAAGCATTAAATTGTTTGAATGCTAAGTTTTAATTAATGTGAAGATATACAAGATCCTTCAAGGAGATGGAGGGACAGCGACAGACAATTGACAATTGTATGGGATCACTTACACTGCATCTTAAGTAATTCATATGGGAACTGGTGATAAACATATCAAAATTAGTAAAATTTATATAGATAAATTTTGATTATACTGAGGTTAGTAAAATTTATATAATAGATAAATTGTGATTGTACTGGAAGATGTCAGAGCCCAGGGGCTTTTTAAAAGCAATGCATTTCTACTGCATGCTACAGAACTTTTAAAATTCTACCATTTCTGATGACATGACTATACATGTTGCTACACAATGCTATGATCAACAAGGAAGAGACATCAAGGATATCATGAAATGTATCCCATAACCAAATTAGGCCTATCTTAAAATACACACACAGTAGTTAAGATTTTTTTTTCAGGGTCTTTAGGCATTAACGATATGCCTAAATTAATAAAAAATACATCACAAAGCCTCAAATAACACCACATAACCAACAGGAAGCCCACATCACAGTAGTGTACAGTACACTAAACTCGTCATTCACTGTGGTACACTAAACTCGTCATTCACTGTGGTACACTAAACTCGTCATTCACTGTGGTACACTAAGCTCGTCATTCACTGTGGTACACTAGTTCTTGGCTGAATCGTCAGTTCACTATACATATATTATGCACGTACAGTGGTCCCTCGTTTTTCGTAATTAATCCGTTCCTGGAGCCGTTACTATAAATGAAATTTACGATTTACGAATCAATTTTCCCCATAAGAAATAATGTAAATACAATTAATCCGTTCCTGACACCCAGAAGTATTAAAACAAAAAAAAATTTTTACATGAAATATACATGTAGTACATAAACAATACAATGGGAAATGATGAATGAAACATTAACAGCATAACACTTACCTTTATTGGAGATTCTTCTTAGTGTTTGGGAGACTGGAGGAGGAGAGAGAGTGGATTGTTTATAGTTTGGAAGGGGAATCCCCTTCCAGCAAGACCTCAGGTACCAGTTGCTTTTCTGGGGTTACTTGTCTTCTCTGTTTCTTAATGCCACTAGGACCACCTTGAGAGTCACTGGAGTCCTGTCCTGCAAAATAACTGTGGAGAGAGCTCTGTTTCTGGCATCTCTTTAGCACTTCCCTAAAATGGCCCAAGACTTTGTCACTGTAAATGTTGCCAACCTGGCTTGCAACAACCTTGTTAGGGTGATGTTTCTCCATAAAGCTTTCCATCTTACCCCACATAGTAAAAATCTCTCTAATTTCTGAAGAAGGCACTTTCTTCCATCTCTCTTCCTCCTCCTCTGCAGCAAGATTCTGAGCTGCGATGTGTTGCTCTTCCTGCTGAAGCTCTTGCAGCTCCTCAGTGGTGAGCTCTTCATTGTGGTCTTCCACCAATTCTTCCACATCCTCCAAACTCACATCCAACCCCATGGAACTCCCCAGTGCCACAATTGATTTTACAACAGACATAGGCTCATTAGGGTCAGTCCCAAACCCTTCAAAATCCCTCTTGTCGACACAATCTGGCCACAATTTTCTCCAGACAGAGTTCAAAGTCCTGGTAGTCACTCCCTCCCAAGCCATACCTATAAGGGTTATGCAATGGAGGATGGCTGAAGTGTTCTCTCCAAAATTCCCTTAGGGTCAAGTGAGTGTCTGTGGTCACAGTCAAGCACCTGTGAAACATTGCTTTTGTGTAGAGTTTTTTAAAGTTTGCAATAACCTGCTGGTCCATGGGTTGGAGGAGAGGAGTGGTATTCGGGGGCAAGAACTTTACTGTGATGAACCCAAACTCCTCGAAAATTAGGTCATCCAAGTTTGGAGGATGAGCAGGTGCACTGTCCATTACTAGCAGGCACTTGAGATCCAATTTCTTTTCCAGGAGATACTCCTTCACACTAGGGCCAAACACTTAATTGAACCACTCGACGAAAATTTCCCTCATGACCCATGCCTTACTATTAGATTTCCAAAACACACACAATTTACTCTTCATAAGATTGTTTTTCCTGAACACTCTGGGATTTTCAGAATGGTACACTAGTAATGGCTTCACTTTGAAATCCCCACTAGCATTAGCACAGAACATTAGCGTCAGCCTGTCTTTCATAGGTTTGTGTCCTGGCATTGCCTTTTCCTCTTGTGTAATGAAGGTCCTCTTTGGCATTTTCTTCCAAAAGAGGCCTGTTTCGTCACAATTGAACACTTGCTCAGGTTTCAGTCCTTCAGCCTCTATGTACTCCTGGAATTCCTGCACATATTTTTCAGCCGCCTTGTGGTCCGAACTGGCAGCCTCACCATGCCTTACCACACTGTGTATGCCAGTACGGTTCTTAAATCTCTCAAACCAGCCTTTGCTGGCCTTAAATTCACTCACATCACCACTATTTGCAGGCAATTTCTTTACCAAATCTTCTTGCAACTGCCTAGCCTTTTCACAAATAATCGAAGTCATAAGAGTATCTCCTGCTAATTGTTTCTCATTTATCCACACCAATAATAACTTCTCAACCTCTTCCAGTACTGGTGATCTCATTTTTGTCAGCATAGTTACTCCCTTTGCAACAACAGCGTCCTTTATTTTCTTTTTCTTGGCCACTATGGAACATAAGGTTGTGTAGGGTTTCATACATCCTGGACAGTTCGGCCACACTTGTACCACTTTCACATTGTTCAATGATGGTTTTCTTAAATTCAATCGTATTTCTCACCTTCTTTACCACAGGCTTGGCACTAGGAGCTTTCTTTGGAGCCATGGTAGCTTATTTAGTACTTGCAAGCACTAAAATAAATGGAATATTATGAAATATTTTGCTGGAGCACATGAGGGGACCTTCGCTCATTGGTAAACAATGCCAGACTGGCTGCTGCCCCGGCTCACGCCGTGGGCATGCGTCCCGGACGAACTACGACTTGCGAGTCAACCTATGAAAAGCGAGTCCATGTTTATACGAAAATACCCCTATGATTGGCGAAATTTACAATTGCCAGGAACTACGAAAAGCGGGGGACCACTGTATACATCTTTTAAAGGAGGTATCTTGATATAAGTGAACAGTATTTAGATAAGGCTAAAGAGGTTTTTGTGGCATTTATGGATTTGGAAAAGGCGCATGACAGGGTGGATAGGGGGGCAATGTGGCAGATGTTGCAGATGTATGGTATAGGAGGTAGGTTACTGAAAGCAGTGAAGATTTTTACAAGGATAGTGAGGCTCAAGTTAGAGTATGTAGGAAAGAGGGAGATTATTTCCCAGTAAAAGTAGGCCTTAGACAAGGATGTGTGATGTCACCGTGGTTGTTCAATATATTTATAGATGGGGTTGTAAGAGAAGTAAATGCGAGTGTCTTGGCAAGAGGTGTGGAGTTAAAAGATAAAGAATCACACATAAAGTGGGAGTTGTCACAGTTGCTCTTTGCTGATGACACTGCTCTTGGGTGATTCTGAAGAGAAGTTGCAGAGGTTGGTGGATGAATTTGGTAGGGTATGTAAAAGAAGAAAGTTGAAAGTGAATACAGGAAAGAGTAAGGTTGTGAGGATAACAAAAAGATTAGGTGATGAAAGATTGGATATCAGATTGGAGGGAGAGAGTATGGAGGTGAATGTATTCAGATATTTGGGAGTGGACGTGTCAGTGGATGGGTCTATGAAAGATGAGGTGAATCATAGAATTGATGAGGGGAAAAGGGTGAGCAGTGCACTTAGGAGTCTGTGGAGACAAAGAACTTTGTCCTTGGAAGCAAAGAGGGGAATGTATGAGAGTATAGTTTTACTAACGCTCCTGTATAGGTGTGAAGCATGGGTGATGAATATTGCAGTGAGGAGAAGGCTGGAGGCAGTGGAGATGTCATGTCTGAGGGTAATGTGTGGTGTGAATATAACGCAGAGAATTCGTAGTTTGGAAGTTAGGAGGAGGTGTGGGATTGCCAAAACTGTTGTCCAGAGGGCTGAGGAAGGGTTGTTGAGGTGGTTTGGACATGTAGAGAGAATGGAGCGAAACAGAATGACTTCAAGAGTGTATCAGTCTGTAGTGGAAGGAAGGCGGGGTAGGGGTCGGCCTAGGAAAGGTTGGAGGGAGGGGGTAAAGGAGGTTTTGTGTGCGAGGGGCTTGGACTTCCAGCGGGCATGTGTGAGCGTGTTTGATAGGAGTGAATGGAGACAAATGGTTTTTAATACTTGACGTGCTGTTGGAGTGTGAGCAAAGTAACATTTATGAAGGGATTCAGGGAAACCGACAGGCCGGACTTGAGTCCTGGAGATGGGAAGTACAGTGCCTGCACTCTGAAGGAGGGGTGTTAATGTTGCAGTTTAAAAACTGTAGTGTAAAGCACCCTTCTGGCAAGACAGTGATGGAGTGAATGATGGTGAAAGTTTTTCTTTTTCGGGCCACCCTGCCTTGGTGGGAATCGGCCAGTGTGTTAATAATAATAATAAATCTTGTTACTGGTAAAGGGCTCTTAATCCAAGGAATTGAAACTTCCCTTCCTTTGGGTGAAACCTGATTACCTCAGATTCCTAAGGTGCTGTATGACCCCAATTGGCTTAGTGCTTACCCATGAATATAATAATAATAGTAATAATAATATGTATGCAGTATACAGATCACTGGGTATGACTGGATTTGGGCCACTATTCATGTCACTACACTTCAGCCTATATTGCTCTTCATCTGGGCCTCATACCTCTTGTCTTCATTTTGCATTTTACTGTCATGTCTTTGCTATCAATGTCATGACCAGGTCTTAATATAAGCCATTATCATCAAGTACCACATTTACTAGACCATTCTGCACCTTCACTGTATTTAACCAGGCTTACCAGCCAATATTAAATAGTAGCTCTCATTGATAAAAACTGCCAGTCACTTGTTAACATGTGGCAACACATGAAATGCTATGTATTCTCAAAGAAAAAAGTGCTTACCTATATGGATAGTTTGTTAATATCTGTCATGTGAAAGTAAGCGTTGCATTTCTAACACAGCAGGCATAAAAAGAACTATATGCAGTACTGTTCTTATCACTAAATTTAGACAATGGTAATGCGTGATCCAATAATCCAAGATGAACAGACAGAAACTAATGAAGAGTATGTGGATAGCAAAGCCACTCCTCCATCCACTGGGATGAGAGAGGGGTGCTTACAGTTCCTAAGGCTACAGCAGATTCGTATTGGTACAATACCTAGAGACATGAGGTAAGTCAAGTTTTGAGAGTTTGTCTAGCACTGTGATGTATGATAAGAGGATGTTATATAGGTTGGTAGAAAGCTATTGTTGTGGTTAGTGTATCAGTTGAGTTTTAGATATTATAATATTATAACGTGGGCTTTGTAAAATTTATTACATGTGATAAGCATTAACTATATATACTACATCTGTGATTGTAATATTTTTACAAAAATTAACTTTCATACCGTATAATCTTAGCATTCACAAAATCATAATAACATGACTATAAACTAATGACAGAGTGGGTAGGACTTGAACCTTGCCAGGTGAGTTCTAAAACTCTTGGGCCAGTGTGCTATCTAGTGGACCATACTGGTCTAACAACATTTATATAGCTAGGCATATTTCTACCCACCATAGGGAGGTTAGCATGGGCCACTGTGACTACAAATGCAGGTTTTTTCAGATGAATCTCACACTAGCATGACTTGTGTTTAAGGACTCGCTTACCATAGGTTCGAGCCCCTTCTGTTGTAGGATTTGATTACTGTTAACACAGTTAACAGTAATCAAATTAAATTTGGACTGATAAGATATCATTTATTGCATATACATCTTAATACACTTATGCTATCCTTCTGAAAGTGAATTTTTTTAAAATAGGTTTTTTAATTAATAATCCTTCCACAGGGGCTTGTATCGCTACCTCAAGTTGTTGATGAGGATTCACCATGCTAAGAAAAACAACCTTAGTGTACCAAAAATTTTCCAAGAGGTTGTGCGGAAAAACAGAAACAAAGTGGCATTTTACTTTGAAGATGAGACGTGGACTTTTCAACAGGTAGGACAAAATAAAGAAAAAACAAAATTAGTCTTGGTATCCTTAGGAATCGAAGTACAAAGCATTTTGAAATTCTCCTTGATTGCCTCAAATTCTCAAGGCACTGTATGGCCCCCTATGGGTATAGCACTTACCCATGACTGTCATACTATAATAATTATGGAACTATTGTATAAATTTAGAATTGGAGTTCATATTTTGACCAAGTGGATTTGTTCCTATTAGTAGCTTACTCCTAAAATTTGATGTATACTACATGTTTATTATTGCTCTATATGTACTGTACATTTATTAAAAAAAGTTCATACGCAACATTGCAATCTCTTACATACCTATCTAATAATGTCTTTTATTTTGTAAGTGGCTTCATCCTTCATCATCTGTAGATCATTGATCCAAGTGATGACAAGCTTTTTTTTCAATGTGCTTTTGCTTGAATTTGAAGGTTGGATTATTGCTTTGAAATACAGTACAGTAGTTGCATTGTTATCTTGGCCAGTGAAGTTAGAACACTTTGCTAATGCAATATTATACATGGTTGAACCCCATAATTTGTATTCATGGTTTTTTCATTCCTTATGTCCTTTTGTTTAGTGCATGAATCCTATCCTAAGTTTACTTATTAAAATCATCTCTTGCAACATGTCAAGGAAAGTTTCTGGATGGCGATGAAGGGGTCTCAAGTTATGGAAGTGAACCTATCCTTCCCTTTTTCAGATTGAACATAATTGCTTTACTTTTCTCATGCGCTGTGTGACCTCAATGGTTTTAGCACTTACTCCCTGCAAATTATGGTTTTTCTTGACTCCTTTGTCTATTTTTTGCTTGGTGCCTGCCGTCTGAGGCTTCCTTATTCGCTTCATTTCTGGGAACCTAACCTCACAAATTATGAGGTTCAATTATGCATTTTGAGAAGTACTGTAACAACCTTATTCCAGTACTGAAAATCAGTACGTATTACAATATATATTTTATTTTCAAGGCAAATGCTATGAATCTTGATTTAAACCATTCATTTTTTGTTTTTGGGGTGGGGGTCAAGTAATACAGCAGAATTTTCTACCCTGAGAACGAGTTTGGGAGAGGGCCTCTCGACCCTCAAAGGGTTAGTGATGGTATTCAGGCAAACCGCTTAGCCGGACTTGAGTCTTGGAAATGGGAAGTACAGTGGACCCCCGGATTACATAGTCATCGGATTTCATAATACAGTGGACCCCCGCATACCGTACAATCCGCATACTGGTCGCTTTGATCGCAAAAATTTTGCCTCGCATACCGCCCAAAAACCCGCTCACCACCCTTCGTCCGAGACGCATCCAATGTGCGGCCTGAGCCAGCCTCATATGTTCCGCCGGTGGCATTGTTTACCAGCCAGCCTCCGCGGTAACATCCAAGCATACAATCGGAATATTTCGTATTATTACAGTGTTTTCGGTGCTTTATCTGGAAAATAAGTGACCATGGGCCCCAAGAAAGCTTCTAGTTCCAACCCTACAGCAATAAGGGTGAGAATTCCAATAGAGATGAAGAAAGAGATCATTGATAAGTATGAAAGTGGAGTGCGTGTCGCCGACCTGGTCAGGTTGTACAAGAAACCCAAATCAACCATCTCTACTATTGTGGGCAACAGAAAGGCAATCAAGGAAGCTGTTCTTGCCAAAGGTTTAACTGTGTTTTCGAAACAGAGATCGCAAGTGATGGAAGATGTTGAGAGACTTACTGGTGTGGATAAATGAAAAACAGCTAGCAGGAGATAGCGTCTCTCAAGCGATCATAAGCGAAAAGGCTAGGAAGTTGCATGAGGATTTAATTAAAAAAATGCCTGCAACTAGTGATGATGTGAGTGAATTTAAGGCCAGCAAAGGTTGGTTTGAGAGATTTAAGAAGCGTAGTGGCATACATAGTGTGATAAGGCATGGTGAGGCTGCCAGTTCGGACCACAAAGCAGCTGAAAAATATGTGCAGGAATTCAAGGAGTACATAGAAAGTGAAGGACTGAAACCTGAACAAGTGTTTAATTGTGATGAAACAGGCCTGTTTTGGAAGAAAATGCCAAGCAGGACCTACATTACTCAGGAGGAAAAGGCACTCCCAGGACATAAGCCTATGAAAGACAGGCTTACTTTGTTGATGTGTTCCAATGCTACTGGTGATTGCAAAGTGAAGCCTTTATTAGTGTATCACTCTGAAACTCCCAGACCGTTCAGGCAAAAGAATGTCTTCAAGGAGAATTTGTGTGTGCTGTGGAGGGCAAACAGTAAGGCATGGGTCACTAGGGACTTTTTCTATGACTGGTTACACCATGCATTTGCCCCCAATGTGAAAGATTACCTAACTGAAAAGGAATTAGAACTTAAGTGCCTCCTGGTGTTAGACAATGCCCCTGGTCATCCTACAGACGTGGCAGAGCGACTTTATGGGGACATGAAATTCATTAAGGTGAAGTTTTTGCCTCCTAATAACACTCCTCTCCTGCAGCCCATGGACCAGCAGGTTATTGCAAACTTCAAAAAACTGTACACAAAAGCTCTGTTTGAAAGGTGCTTTGTAGTGACCTCAGAAACTCAACTGACTCTAAGAGAGTTTTGGAGAGAGCACTTTAATATCCTCAATTGTGTAAACCTTATAGGTAAGGCTTGGGAGGGAGTGACTAAGAAGACCTTGAACTCTGCTTGGAAGAAACTGTGGCCAGAATGTGTAGACAAAAGGGATTTTGAAGGGTTTGAGGCTAACCCTGAGAGGATTATGCCAGTTGAGGAATCCATTTTGACATTGGGAAAGTCCTTAGGGTTGGAGGTTAGTGGGGATGATGTGGAAGAGTTGGTGGAGGAGGACAATGAAGAACTAACCACTGATGAGCTGATAGATCAACTTCAACAGCAAGAGGCCAGACCTGAGGAAACTGGTTCAGAGGAGGGGAGAGAGAAATTGAAGAAGTTGCCTACTACAAAGATTAAGGAAATCTGTGCAAAGTGGCTTGAAGTGCAAACCTTCATGGATGAAAATCACCCTCACACAGCTATTGCAAGCCGTGCTGGTGATTATTACACTGACAATGTTGTGAAACACTTTAGGGAAGTCATAAAGGAACGAGAGGTACAGGCCACTATGGACAGATATGTTGTGCGACAGAAGTCCAGTGACTCTGAAGCTGGTCCTAGTGGCATTAAAAGAAGAAGGGAAGTAACCCCAGAAAAGGACTCGACACTTCAAGTCTTAATGGAAGGGGATTCCCCTTCTAAACACTAACACTCTCTCTCCCCTCCTCCCATCCCATCAATCATCACCAGATCTTCAATAAAAGTAAGTGTCATGTAATTGTGCATGCCTTTTTCAGTTTGTGTGTATTAAAATTAACATTTCATGTGGTAAAAAAATTTTTTTTTCATACTTTTGGGTGTCTTGCACGGATTAATTTGATTTCCATTATTTCTTATGGGGAAAATTCATTCGCATACCGAACATTTCGCATAACAACCAGCCCTCTTCCACGGATTAAGGTCGCTATGCGGGGGTCCACTGTAGTATTCGGAATAAGTAACTTTTTATCGTCAGAATATTGGCTCAGTGATCGTCATTGAACTCGGTAATGGTCATTCATCCTGACCGTGTCTGTGTGCCAACACACCATTTGCAGCCAGTGTGCCATTGTTTATCAGCCAGTGAGGACAATCCCACATGTTCATACAATACATTTTGTATTACAATTCCATTCTTTTTAGTGCTTGCAACTGCAACTTGCAACTCCTAGGTAGTAGGTTGGTAGACAGCAACCGCCCAGGGAGGTACTACTGTCCTGCCATGTGAGTGTAAAACGAAAGCCTGTAATTGTTTTACATGATGATAGGATTGCTGGTGTCTTTTTTTTTTTTCTGTCTCATACACATGCAAGATTTCAGGTACGTCTTGCTACTTCTACCTACACTTAGGTCACACTACACATACATGTACAAGCATATATATACACACACCCCATTGGGTTTTCTTCTATTTTCTTTCTAGTTCTTGTTTATTTCCTCTTACCTCCATGGGGAAGTGGAACAGAATTCTTCCTCCGTAAGCCATGTGTGTTGTAAGAGGCAACTAAAATGCCAGGAGCAAGGGGCTAGTAACCCCTTCTCCTGTATATATTACTAAATTTGAAAGGAGAAACTTTCGTTTTTCCTTTTGGGCCACCCCACCTCGGTGGGATACGGCCAGTGTGTTGAAAGAAAGATATATACTATATAAATATATATATATATATATATATATATATATTATATATATATATATATATATGTTATATATATATATTATATATATAATATATATATATTATATATATATATTATATATATATATATATAATATATTTATATTATATATATATATTATATATATATATTATATATATATATTATATATATATATTATATATATATATTATATATATATATATATATATATATATATATATATATATATATATATATATATATATATATATATATATATATATATATATATATATATATATATATATATATATATATATTTTGAGGAATTGTTAAATGTTGATGAAGATAGGGAAGCTGTGATTTCGTGTATAGGACAAGGAGGAATAACATCTTGTAGGAGTGAGGAAGAGCCAGTTGTGAGTGTGGGGGAAGTTCGTGAGGCAGTAGGTAAAAAGAAAGGGGGTAAGGCAGCCGGGATTGATGGGACAAAGATAGAAATGTTAAAAGCAGGTGGGGATATAGTTTTGGAGTGGTTGGTGCAATTATTTAATAAATGTATGGAAGAGGGTAAGGTACCTAGGGATTGGCAGAGAGCATGCATAGTTCCTTTGTATAAAGGCAAAGGGGATAAAAGAGAGTGCAAAAATTATAGGGGGATAAGTCTGCTGAGTATACCTGGTAAAGTGTATGGTAGAGTTATTATTGAAAGAATTAAGAGTAAGACGGAGAATAGGATAGCAGATGAACAAGGAGGCTTTAGGAAAGGTAGGGGGTGTGTGGACCAGGTGTTTACAGTGAAACATATAAGTGAACAGTATTTAGATAAGGCTAAAGAGGTGTTTGTGGCATTTATGGATTTGGAAAAGGCGTATGACAGGGTGGGTAGGGGGGCAATGTGGCAGATGTTGCAAGTGTATGGTGTAGGAGGTAGGTTACTGAAAGCAGTGAAGAGTTTTTACGAGGATAGTGAGGCTCAAGTTAGAGTATGTAGGAAAGAGGGAAATTATTTCCCAGTAAAAGTAGGCCTTAGACAAGGATGTGTGATGTCACCGTGGTTGTTTAATATATTTATAGATGGGTTTGTAAGAGAAGTAAATGCGAGGGTCTTGGCAAGAGGCGTGGAGTTAAAAGATAAAGAATCACACATAAAGTGGGAGTTGTCACAGTTGCTCTTTGCTGATGACACTGTGCTCTTGGGAGATTCTGAAGAGAAGTTGCAGAGATTGGTGGATGAATTTGGTAGGGTATGCAAAAGAAGAAAATTAAAAGTGAGTACAGGAAAGAGTAAGGTTATGAGGATAACAAAAAGATTAGGTGATGAAAGATTGGATATCAGATTGGAGGGAGAGGGTATGGAGGAGGTAAATGTATTCAGATATTTGGGAGTGGGCATGTCAGCGGATGGGTCTATGAAAGATGAGGTGAATCATAGAATTGATGAGGGGAAAAGGGTGAGTGGTGCACTTAGGAGTCTGTGGAGACAAAGAACTTTGTCCTTGGAGGCAAAGAGGGGAATGTATGAGAGTATAGTTTTACCAACGCTCTTATATGGGTGTGAAGCATGGGTGATGAATGTTGCAGCGAGGAGAAGGCTGGAGGCAGTGGAGATGTCATGTCTGAGGGCAATGTGTGGTGTGAATATAATGCAGAGAATTCGTAGTTTGGAAGTTAGGAGGAGGTGCGGGATTACCAAAACTGTTGTCCAGAGGGCTGAGAAAGGGTTGTTGAGGTGGTTCGGACATGTAGAGAGAATGGAGCGAAACAGAGTGACTTCAAGAGTGTATCAGTCTGTAGTGGAAGGAAGGCGGGGTAGGGGTCGGCCTAGGAAAGGTTGGAGGGATGGGGTAAAGGAGGTTTTGTGTGCGAGGGGCTTGGACTTCCAGCAGGCATGCGTGAGCGTGTTTTGATAGGAGTGAATGGAGACAAATGGTTTTTAATACTTGACGTGCTGTTGGAGTGTGAGCAAAGTAACATTTATGAAGGGGTTCAGGGAAACCGGCAGGCTGGACTTGAGTCCTGGAGATAGGAAGTACAGTGTCTGCACTCTGAAGGAGGGGTGTTAATGTTGCAGTTTAAAAACTGTAGGGTAAAGCACCCTTCTGGCAAGACAGTGATGGAGTGAATGATGGTGAAAGTTTTTCTTTTTCGGGCCACCCTGCCTTGGTGGGAATCGGCCAGTGTGATAATAAAAAAAATATCACACACACACTCACACCCCTCTGGGTTTTCTTCTATTTTCTTACTAGTTCTTGTTTATTTCCTGTTATCTCCATGGGGAAGTGGAACAGAATTCTTCCTCTGTAAGCCATGCATGTTGTAAGAGGCGAATAAAATGCCGGGAGCAAGGGGCTAGTAACCCCTCCTGTATAAATTACTAAATTTAAAAAGAGAAACTTTCGTTTTTCTTTTTGGGCCACTCTGCCTCGGTGTGATACGGCCGGTTTGTTGAAAAAAAAAAACTGCTAAATAAGCCACCATGGGCCAAAAGAAAGCTCCTAATGCCAGACCTTTGGCAAAGAAGGCGATAAACACAATAGAATTCATGAAAGAACACACCAGCTAGGGTAATTTGCCACACGCACACCAGCCAGGGCACTTCCCCACTCACCAGACAGGGTACTTCTCTACACACCAGACAGGGTACTTCTCCACACACCAGACAGGTTACTTCTCCACACACCAGACAGGGTACTTCCCCACACACACAATTTGATCTGCCTGTTGGCAGGTCCTTCACAGTCCATCCCGCTAACAGAATATTTGCCCAACTCAATTTTGAATTCTACCCAAGCAATAAGCTTTGATAATTCTATTAACTCATGTGCAAGTCCCACTCAAATCCAACCCCTCTCACCCATGTATTTATCCAACCTAAATTTGAAACTACCCAAGGTTTTAGCCTCAATAACCCTACTAGGCAGACTGTTCCACTCATCAACTACTCTATTTCCAAACCAATACTTTCCTATATCCTTTCTAAATCTAAACGTGTCTAATTTGAATCCATTATTGTGGGTTCTCTCTTGGAGAGATATCCTCAAGACCTTATTTATATCTCCTCTATTAACTCTTAAACTGTCCAAACGTAGATCTATGTGCACATGCGTAGCGCTCCGAACGTAGATCTACGTTCGAATTTACATTGTGTCTTATGTAAAAAAAAGTAGATCTACGTTCGGAGCGCTACGCATGCAAACGTAGATCTACGTTTGGACAGTTTAAGGGTTAATACCCATCTTCCACTTATACACCACCTCAATCATGTCTCCCCTCATTCTTCATCTTACAAGTGAATATAATTTAAGGGACTTCAATCTTTCTTCATATGGAAGATTTCTAATACAATGGATTAATTTTGTCATTCGTCGCTGAATGTTTTCTAACAAATTTACGTCCATTCTGCAAAATGGAGACCAGAACTGAGCTGCATAATCAAGGTGAGGCCTTACTAATGACGTATAAAGCTGTAGTATAACCACTGGACTTCTTTTGCTTACAACTCTTGATAAAAATCCCAGCAATCTTCAGGTACCATCTGACTTACGACCGAGCTTGGTTCCGACCAATCGGTCGTAAGTCGAAATGGACATAAGTCGAACGTTACTACTGAATATCAACATCACATTTTTGTAATGACTATTTTAATGTTTTATTTTGGTATTTCATTTTTTACTTTACTTTTTATGCTGTTAGTACTGTATTTTATACTGTAAGGTTTAGGATAAACACTGTGCACATCACAAACATTTGTTTATTTCCCAGAAATTTGGCATACAAAACACGGTCATAAGTCGAGTGATTGTATGTCGAGCAGATCGTAAGTTGGATGGTAGGTGTATTAGCCTTATTACGCACGCTTAGGCACTGCTGTCTTGGTTTAACGTTGCTGCTTACCATAACCCCCAAATCCTTTTCACATTATTAAGCCGGTATGTGTTAGGATTATGAACATTTCCGAGCTTTAGAACTTTACATTTATCTACACTGAACTGCATCTGCCATTTTTCTAACCACGAATTGAGTTTGTCTAAATCCTCCTGAAGTTCCAGGACATCAGCTTCAGAATCGATTATCCTACCTATCTTTGTGTCATCAGCAAATTTGCTTATGTCTCTAGTAATTCCCTTGTCAAGGTTATTCATATATATTATAAACAACAATGGGCCTAAAATTGATCCCTGCGGAATGCCATTTGTTACAGATCCCCACCCAGATTTAACCGCAATTATGCACACACTGCTTCCTATTAGTGAGCCATGGCTCAATCCATGACAGCACTTTTTCCCTAATGCCCTGAGCAGCCACTTTCTTTAACAGTCACTGATGTGGTACTTTATCAAAAGCCTTACTAAAATCTGAATAAACAATATTGAATCCTTTATCATGATCAACGGCCTCAAAAGTCTTACTGAAGAAAGCTAAGAAATTAGTTAGGCAGGAACGGCCCCTGGTGAATCCATGTTGAGTATCATTAATCAAATTATACCTATTGAGATGGCTTCTTATATTATCAGCTATAATTGACTAGTAATTTGCCTATAATTGAAGTTAGGCTTATTGGGCGGTAATTTGATGGTAACGACTTGTCCCCTGTTTTAAAAATAGGAATTACATTAGCCATCGTCGACATGTCAGACACTACATGTGTTTGAAGAGATAAATTAAAAATATTAGTTTAAGGTTTGAGAGTTCCATTTTGCATTCCTTAAGAACCCTTGAAAAAATCTCATCAGGACCGGGCGTTCTATTTTGCGTCAAACAATCTGTCTGTTTGGTAACCATTTCGCTAGTGACTGTGATATCATATAATTTATCTTCGTCAGGCCCACTAAAAAATCTAATTATTGGGATATTATTAGTGTCTTCCTGAGTGAAAACCGAGAGAAAATAATTGTGTATTAAAATTAGAGCACATTTTATTCTCTTTGTCAGTAAAATACCCATAGTTATTTTTAAGAGGACCTATCTTATCTCTAACTTTTGTTCTATACACCTGGAAAAAAGAGAGATTTTGGGAAATGTTGAGTGAATGCGTGGGGAGTTTTGAATCAAGTGTGAGAGTAATGGTGGTTGGGGATTTTAATGCTAAAGTGGGTAAAAATGTTATGGAGGGAGTAGTAGGTAAATTTGGGGTGCCAGGGGTTTTTGGTAATAAGGGTTAGTTCTCGAATCCCAGGAGGAAAGAGGAGTAGCAACTTTAAGAGAGTTTTCAAGTAAACCCATTTTCAGCTTTTCTTATCCCCTTTTTAACGTCCCTCTTAATGTCAGTATACTGATTCATAAGATGACCCTCACTTCTTTTGATATGCCTATAAATTCCTTTCTTCTGCCCTAAAAGATATTTTAGCCTATTATTCATCCATTTTGGGTCATTTCTATTTGATCTAATTTCTTTATATGGGATAAATGTTCTTTGGGCAGCATGCATAGTGTTCAGAAAACTGTCATATTGATAGCTCTCTTCGTTACCCCAGTTAACAGATGATAAGTGTTCTCTAAGCCCATCGTAATCTGCTAAGCGAAAATCTGGGACCATTACTGAGTTGTCCCTACTATCATACTTCCATTCACTGCTAAAGGTAATTGATTTGTGGTCACTTGTGCCAAGTTCCTCTGTAATTTCTAAATTATTAACAAGGGTTTTCTTGTTTGCCAGAACCAAGTCAAGCAAGTTATTTCCCTATGTAGGTTCTGTCACAAACTGCTTCAAAAAGCAATCCTGAACTATACTTCTAAGAAGTCTTTAGATTCTAAATTCCCAGTCAAGAAATTCCAATCAATCTGACTAAAGTTGAAGTCCCCTAGAATTACTACATTTTCGTGCATTGTGGCTTTAATAATTTTCTCCCATAGTAGTCTCCCTTGGTCCCTATCTAAGTTTGGGAGATGGTATATCACACCTAAAATCAATTTTTCATGCCCTTCGAAAATTCTATCCAGAGAGAGACTGTATGTGTTATTTCAGATTTTATACCCATTTTTAAGCAACAGTTCAAGCGATCTCGGACATATAGTGCCACCCCACCCCCCTTCCCAATACTTCTGTCTGCTTGGAACAGTTTAAAACCCCGTACGTGACATTCAGCAGGCATGTCCCGATTTTTCGTATTGAACCACGTCTCAGTTATGGCAAATACATCAATGTTACCTGCACTAGCAACTAATCTCAACTCATCCATCTTATTCCTAGCACTACGACTATTTGTGTAATATATGTTTAAGGACCCACCTTTCTCTTTACCCTTTCTGCTCCTTTCTGTTATTCTTCTATACCTATTACTGACCTTGTTATTGTTAAGATTTATGATTTCAAAGCCTAAATCCATATTTTGACACTCATCATTTTCCATTTCTAAACCCATACCTCTAACTAGTCCTAGTTTAAAGTCCTAACAACACCCTCAACTGAGATAGCAAGAAAATCCACACCTGCCCTTGATAAGTTAACCCCATCCCTGGCATACATGTCATTTCGGCCATAGAAGTGGTCCCAGTCCCCAATGAATGGTACTGCATTATCCTTAGTGTTTGTCCAGCCAACAGTTAATACCAATTGCTCTGGACAACCATTCATTTCCAACACCCCTTCGTGGCAAAATGCCACATATAACAGGGCACCCCCCTTCTTCCTAATTATGTCTATTGCTGTCCTGTACCTTCTAACTAAATCCTCACTTCTACGCTTGCCTACAGCATTGCTTCCAGCACTAAGGCAAATAATAGGATTGATCCCATTACCATTCATGTTGTTGTTAAGCTGGCTAACAGTATCCTCCATCCCAGCCCCAGGAAAGCAAGCCCTCTGTCTCCTACTCCTATCCTTCAAGCAGAAGGCCCTATCCATGTACCTAACCTGGCTATCCCCAACAACAACAATGTTTTTATGAATGGTTTGAAAAACCGACATATGGGAATCTTTATTCAGGAAACGTTTCGCCACACAGTGGCTTCATCAGTCCAATACAAAGAGGAAGGCGTAAGGAAAGGAGGAGAATGAGGTAATCAGTCCCTCAACCTGGAGTCGATGTGTTCAGTCCATCAATCTTGTAGAATGTACAGCATAGGGCCGTAGACGTGGCTTATATACTGTAGTGAGGTGACGTGAAGCAGGTGGAGGCGGGGTCATAGTGGTACCATCCACTAGTCGAAGTAGGTCTTCGTCCAAAGGTTGAACAAGTGTTGAAGAATTCTTTGTAACAAGATCCCATGATGCTGCAGTGTGTGACAGTTGTGATGAATGGTTTGAAAAACCGACAAGTTGAAGATTGAGACACTTATGCAGCATATGGGAATCTTTATTCAGGAAACGTTTCGCCACACAGTGGCTTCATCAGTCCAATACAAAGAGGAAGGCGTAAGGAGAGGAGGAGAATGAGGTAATCAGTCCCTCAACCTGGAGTCGATGTGTTCAGTCCATCAATCTTGTAGAATGTACAGCATAGGGCCGTAGACGTGGCTTATATACTGTAGTGAGGTGACGTGAAGCAGGTGGAGGCGGGGTCATAGTGGTACCATCCACTAGTCGAAGTAGGTCTTCGTCCAAAGGTTGAACAAGTGTTGAAGAATTCTATGTAACAAGATCCCATGATGCTGCAGTGTCTGACAGTTGTGATGAATGGTTTGAAAAACCGACAAGTTGAAGATTGAGACACTTATGCAGCATATGGGAATCTTTATTCAGGAAACGTTTCGCCACACAGTGGCTTCATCAGTCCAATACAAAGAGGAAGGCGTAAGGAGAGGAGGAGAATGAGGTAATCAGTCCCTCAACCTGGAGTCGATGTGTTCAGTCCATCAATCTTGTAGAATGTACAGCATAGGGCCGTAGACGTGGCTTATATACTGTAGTGAGGTGACGTGAAGCAGGTGGAGGCGGGGTCATAGTGGTACCATCCACTAGTCGAAGTAGGTCTTCGTCCAAAGGTTGAACAAGTGTTGAAGAATTCTTTGTAACAAGATCCCATGATGCTGCAGTGTCTGACAGTTGTGATGAATGTGATGAATTCTTCAACACTTGTTCAACCTTTGGACGAAGACCTACTTCGACTAGTGGATGGTACCACTATGACCCCGCCTCCACCTGCTTCACGTCACCTCACTACAGTATATAAGCCACGTCTACGGCCCTATGCTGTACATTCTACAAGATTGATGGACTGAACACATCGACTCCAGGTTGAGGGACTGATTACCTCATTCTCCTCCTCTCCTTACGCCTTCCTCTGTATTGGACTGATGAAGCCACTGTGTGGCGAAACGTTTCCTGAATAAAGATTCCCATATGCTGCATAAGTGTCTCAATCTTCAACAATGTTTTTACCTTCCTTGGCGTCGTTCGTCGTGATGTTCCCAGCAGTCAACTCACATTCATTGGGTAGCACGGAGAATGGGTTCGATGTTTCCACAACAGTTTCCTGGATCTTCGTTGATTCAACTTCTCCTTCTGTCCTCTTGATCCTTAACTTTGTCCCATGCTTTCCAGCCACTGTCCAGGTTCCTTTCTTGGCTTGAGGATTCTCAACAGGAGGATTACTATGAATCTTCTTGTTTTCCTCAGTCAGTCACTGTATCTCAAGCTGAACCACCCTCAGTTCTTCCTTTAGCTGCTGGTAGAGTTGCTCAAGAGAGGACATCTTGTTTAGAGTGAATAGAATTATCAAAGCTTATTGCTTGGGAAGTGTTGAAAATTGGGTTGGGCAAATACGATTCTGTTAGTGGGATGGTTTGTGAAGGACCTGCCTATTATGGGCCAACAGGTCTGCTGCAGTGTTCCTGTTTTCTTATGTACACCAGCCAGAGTACTTCCCCACACACACCAGCCGGGGCACTTCCTCACACACACACCAGCCAGGGCACTTCCCCACACACCAGCCAGGGCACTTCCCCACACACCAGCCAGAGTACTTCCCTACACACCAGCCAGAGTACTTCCCTACACACCAGCCAGAGTACTTCCCTACACACCAGCCAGAGTACTTCCCTACACACCAGCCAGGGTACTTCCCCACATACCAGACAGGGTACTTCCCCACATACCAGACAGGGTACTTCCCTACACACACAATTTGATTTGAGTGGGATTTGTGCACGAGTGAATAGAATTATCGAAGCTTATTGCTTGGGAAGCATTGAAAATTGAGTTGGGCAAATACGATTCTGTTAGTGGGATGGTTTGTAAAGGACCTGCCTAGTATGGGCCAACAGACCTGCTGCAGTGTTCCTGCTTTCTTATGTTCTTATGTACACCAGCTGAGGAAATTGCTTCAGAGGAGGAGAGAGAGAGAGAGAGAGGGAAGAAGGTGCCTTCTTCAAAGATTAAGGACATTTGTGCAAAGTGGAGTGAGGTGGAAACATTTGTAGAGGAACAACAAGTCTTTTATAAAAGTAAGTGTGATAGTATTGTTTTATACTCGATTTCTCATTCTTTTCTGTATGTAAATCTATATTTAATCTATAAAAAAAAATAATTTTTGTTAATACTTTCGGGTGTTTGGAATGGATTAATTGGATTTACATTATTTCTTAGGGGGAAAATTAATTCGGAAATCATCAGATTCGGATTTAGTCACTCTCTTTGGGACGGATTAATTACGAAAACCCAGGGGTCCACTGTACAGTGCCTGCACTTTAAAGGAGGGGTTTGGGATATTGGCACTTTGGAGGGACTTCTAAACTGTCGTATCTGAGTGCCTCTGCAAAGACAGTGATTATGTATGAGAGATGATGAAAGTATTTTTCTTTCTGGGTTTTTCTTTCTTTTTGGGCCACCCTGGCTTGGTGGGAAATGGCTAATGTGTTAAAAAAAAAGTTTACTTCTTCTCCATGGGGAAGTGGAACAGAATTCTTCCTCTGTAAGCCATGCGTGTCGTAAGAGGCGACTAAAATGCCGGGAGTAAGGGGCTAATAACCTCTTCTCCTGTATACAGTAGATCGTTGTTTAACACGGTAGTTACATTCCTGAAAATGCCGTGCTAAACAAACTGAAGAACTTCTGGGAAAAATAGGGTTACATTCCTGGGAGCCCCCAAAAAGCCAAACAGCTTTTTTTTTTAGACCTCCAGATCTTACAAAATAAAAGTGAATATGTAATTGTAGTGCATTGTCATGATATATTACTGTGTTTGTGGATGATTGTGAAGAAAGTGGATATGGATGGTGTGGTCCTACTCGGCTGAGGTGGATGGTCGTTGGTTGTCGGCAGAAGTGGATGGTAGAGGTTCTGGTACTGAAGTCGATTGTTGTATTGGAGTGTGCATAAATTCTGTAATGGATCTCTGGTATCTTTGACCCTGCAGTACATTATACAGCTGACGGTAAGGCATCATCAGCTAGTCTAGACCCCATTTCAAAGCACTGCTTCTAGATTTGTCAGGGTCCTCTCAGTGAAAAAGTCTGCTAGTTTAGCAGCAACATGGAACTGCTCATGTAATTGCTGCAATGTTAACTGTTTTTCTTCAGGTTCTTCTTCCTCATCTTGTGTTATCTCCTTCCCTTGTATCTGTGCATCGAGCTCTGCCAACATTTCCTCTGGACTCCTGTGTTCATCATCATCATCATCATCATCATCTAAGAGCTCATTCACATCTTCTTCATTCATATCTTCAAAACCATCACCCGGTAATCTTGCCAGCTGAACAATTTCCTGAACCTGACTCTCAAGCACTGGAAAACCAGTGAAAGAATTAACTACAGAAGGCCATAACTTTCCCCAGCCTGGATTTAATGTTGATTGGGGCACTTCATTCCATGTACTTCTAGCATAGCTGATGGCATCTGTAATGTTAAATTTATTCCAGAAGCTTGGTACTGCCAGGTTGGAGTCAGAGTCTATTGATGCAACTAGTTTTTCTTGACTTTTTTTGTGTAGTTTCACTTGAATGACTTAACTCCCCGATCCAGTGGTTGTATTAGAGATGTTGTATTTGGAGGTAAAAATACAACTTTTACATGTGGGGTCACATCCAGCAAAGCTTGTGGATGAATACATGAATTATCAAGAATGAAGAGAGCCTTGAATGCAAGGTTCTTGCTGTGCAGGTAAAACTTGACTTCAGGGATAAAGTGATGCTTAAACCAGTCAATAAATATTACCGCTGTCATCCATGCTGACTGGTTTGACCTCCAAATTACTGGTAAGGTGTTTTTATCTACACCTTTCAAAGCACGAGGATTCTTAGAGTGGTAAATAACCATGGGCTTACACTTGAAATTACCTGATGCATTACCGCAAAGGAGCAAGGTGAAGCAATCCTTTGCTGTCTTGAAGCCTGGTGCACTTTTCTCTTGCTGACTGATATATGTTTGTGTTGGCATTTTCTTCCAAAAAACACTTGTCTCGTCAGCATTAAACACTTGATGTGGCTCATAACCACCCTCAGAAATAATTTCCTGCAATTCAGCAGGGAAATTACTTGCTGCTATATGATCAGCTGAAGCACTTTCACCAGAAAACTTAATACTTTGTAACTTATTATGCAACTTAAAGTTGTGGAACTAGTCTGTTCTAAACACAGACTTTTTCAGGCCTTGCTTCCTTATCACACTCTGCTTTAACCCTTTCAGGGTTTCGGTCATACTAGTACGGCTTATGCACCAGGGTTTTTGACGGACTAGTACGCCTAAATTCTAGCGCCTTCAAATCTAGTGAGAGAAAGCTGGTAGGCCTACATATGAAAGAATGGGTCTATGTGGTCAGTGTGTGCAGTATAAAAAAAATCCTGCAGCACACAGTGCGTAATGAGATAAAAAAAACTTTGACCGTGTTTTTAGTTTAAAAAAGCGACTTTGCACTGTATTTTCGTATGTTATTTATTGTTGTATTCTAGTTTTCCTGGTCTCATTTTATAGAATGGAAGACATATTACAGAAATTGAGATGATTTTGACTGGTTTTTACAATGAAAAGTACCTTGAAATTGAGCTCGGAGTAGCAGAAATGTTCGATTTTTACCAAAGTTCAAAAGTAAACAAATAATGCTAAGCGTCCAATACACGTCAACTGGTGAGTCTAATATTCTTTCACAAGTGCGCCAATATTATTTATACCATTTCTACACTAATGCAGTAGTCTGCATAACAGTAAATCTTCTATTTTTTGTGAGAATAAAAATTCAAAGTGGAAAGCAAAAGAATGTAAGAGGGGCGTGGGGACGTGACTAATGAACAGAGGAAATGTTATTTTATTGCCAGGAATGTCTTTCTTGTTTATTCTGGACCCTATTTGGAAATTGGCATCTTTTGAAATTTGTGTGAAATTGGCAAAATTGCTAAATTCTGACCACTGTATTGGATAGTTGAAATCGGTAAATGGGTGGTTTCTTGTACTCATTCGATAGAAAAAATGGAGTTCTAGCGAAATAGTTATGATTTTTGTCGACTAGTACACTGGAATTGGCCGAAATTAGGGCTCAAAGTGGGCAAAATCGCCGTTGCGTAAACATTGTCGAGACCGCTAACTTCACGAGAGCATAATTCCACAAGTTTTCCATCAAATTTCATACTTTTGGTGTCATTATGATCGGGAAAAGCTTCGCTATCTTTTCGTAAGATTTTTTTTTTTTTTTTTTTAAATTTGTGGGACCCTGAGAACAAGTCTCGGAGAGGGCCTGGCGACTCTGAAAGGGGTTAAACAACTGTTAGGCCTTTTCCCTAATTAAGAGGAAATTAAGTGGTGCACCTTTCTTTGTCTTTTGTTCAATCCACTCAAGCAACATGTTTCCAGTTTTATTTACTTGCTGTGATCTGTGTCATTCTTTTCATGACATGACATCTTTGGTTATTCATTACACAAGCTCGTATATTCGCCTCGTTTTTTTAATTGTACGAACTGATGCTTCATTAAGGCCATAGGCCCTCAGTATATCCACCACATGTGAGCCACTCTTAAGCTTATCTAATATCTAAGTTTTCTTCATAATTCATAGACTTGGACACTTAAATCTTTTCTTGTCAATTGCGGGAACACTTGTATGCTTACTGGGTGCCATGATTGCTTGGCAGATTTAACAAATGGCAATGAAAATACGAAAATATATATGTAAACAAATACAGTGAGCTTCCCGAGTATCGTTGTCCTACACGCGTATGAACTGAACTGAAGGCTGGGAGGGTGGTGTATGTGGGTGTAGGTGGTGGGGGATGGTGGTGGATCTCCCCCGACATCATGTGGGGGAGACCCGGTCGCCCAGCGGGTGGCCACATGTTCAAAACTTTTTCCCCTCCCACAATTTTACAGTGTTAAGCAAAAATATGCTGCAATTCTTCAGTCGTGTTGTGACCAAAACGTGCAAGACAAAACCATGTTAAACAACGGTCTACTGTATACTGCTAAATTTAAAAAGAGAAACTTTCGTTTTTCTTTTTCTTTTTAGATCACCCTGCCTCAGTGGGATATAGCTGGTTTGTTGGAAAAAAAAAATACTTCCTCCATTGCCTGGATTTTTTGTTACTCATTATCTTGTCTTTCATATGGTCATTTATAATTTCCTTCTTTTACATACCCTCCCAAATTTGTCTACCCTTCCAATTTCTCTTCAGAATCTCCCAAAAGAACTGTTATTGACCAAAAGGCAACTCTGACAACTCTCACTTTGTATCAAATTCTTTATCTTTTAATTCCACACCTCTCTCCAATACCCTAGCATTCACTTCTTCACAACTTCATCTATAAATATTTAAAACAACCATGGTTACATCACACATCCCTGTCTAAGGCCTACTTTTACTGGAAAATAACCTCCTTCATTGATATTTTTTTTTATTTTTTAACACATTGGCTGTCTCTCACCAAGGCAGGGTGACTCAAAAAAAAAAGAAACTCTCCACCATTCACACAATATCTATATTGCCAGAGGTGCACAGATACAACAGTTTAGTTGTTCCTCCAAACAACAAATATCCCAAACCATTTTGTTTGATAAACAATGCAAATTTTTTCAGGTGGATGAACTGAGTAACAAAGTGGGAAATTATTTTGCTGCTAAGGGCGTGAAGCATGGTGAGCCTGTTGCACTCTTCATGGAAAATTGCGTAGAATATATATGCATCTGGCTGGGACTGACTAAGGTAGTATCTGTCACAGATTTTGTTGATTTTAGCCTTTATAAGACTGCATAAAATTGAAGGTCTTCTAGTTAATTGATAAATTATAAATCAGTATTATGTTGCAGTGATAAAATTTTACATGTGCACAGTAACAATTATTACATTGTTTTGCCATTAATTTGTTAAAACAGTTATGTACTATCTTATATTACATTGTTAGTAGAACAATAGAGTTGTTTTCTGCACCAAATGTAATGTGTTGTGCTGTGATGTTAATGCTGCAGCTTCAACAGTTTTAAAATTATTGCTTCATTTATCCCTATTCACACTCAAACATTCTTAGATATATTTTGCTGTTAATTTTATACTAGCAACTATATAATTTATAATTGTCATGTATCAATACTGTCCTGTTCTATTGTAGATTGGGGCTGTGCCAGCTTTGATAAATTACAACCTGCGCTTGGATTCCTTGAAACACTGTATTCAGGTGGCTGCCTGTAAAGCAGTAATTTGTGGGGCAGAAGTTCAGGCAGGTAAGCTGTGCTACAAGTAATTGTTTAGCAAAATCCCACACTTCAGAGAGGAATCTTAGGATGAGGTTTTGGTCCATCCTGGGCCCTGATATAAGGTTCCTCTCCTAAGTGCAGGTTTTTGGCAAATAGTTCCAGCCACAGTATTGTGACTTTTTATTCTCAACAAGCAATTTTTTTTTTTTTTTAACTAATTGAGTTACCATTTTGATATATGTTGGGCAGTTCATTTGACAAAAACCAACTGTCTTTGTATTCTGTTTTTATTTTAAAATCACGTAATATTAATTCTAGATATTTGAAGGTGAACTAGTATAGTGATGTCATTATAGTATTCAAACCTTTTCCTTGGATTAGGAAATTTGCCTGAAAAGAGAGGTATTGTTTTAGTCAATATTGTAACCAGTTAACAAGTAATGGTATAGTACATATACTGTATTAGTTAACTTTAGTACTCCCAGCTAGCCATAATTTTAAGAAATCTTATTTCCTTTTCATAGCTATGGCTGATATTAGAGACTCTGAGGACATTTCCAGCCTTCAGTTGTATGTGTTTGGTGCTGGTGAAGAACTTACACTTAAAGGTATGTGCAGTGTTTACAACTTTAATGTTGAATTTGATAATTTGACAGTGTTCCTTCTCATCCTGAGATGACTCCTACCTCTCCTTCCTTCCAACCCAGATTTATACACCCTCTTAGTCATCCTATTTTTCTCCATCCTCTATATAACCAAACCACCTTAACAACCCCTCCCTATCCACTCAGTGCAGGATTACCTTTTGTAGTCCTGCACTGTCTTCTTATTTATATGTTCCAAATTGTCTGCATATGGTAATGTTCACACTACAAATTGCTCTCAAACATGACATCACTGCCACCCATTAGCATCCTTACTGCAGGGAGGGATAATGAAAGTGAATGTAGTATTTAGATGGAGGTGGACATGTCTGTAGATTGATCTATGAAAGATGAGGGTGAAAAATGCAGGAGGTGTATTGCGTTATTCATTGAAAGGAAGTTTATCTACGGAGACAAAAAAGGGAAATGTACCAGAGTATAATAATACCAGCACTCTTACTTGGGTGTGAAGCACTGACTTTTTTTTTTTTTTTTTTTTACTTAGCCGTCTCCCATTGAGGCAGGGTGACCCAAAAAGGAAAGAAAGAAAATTTCACCATCATTTAACACATTTACCATCATTCACACATAATCACTGTCTTTGTGGAGGCACCCAGATATGACAGTTTAAACGTCACTCCAAACTGCCAATATCACAAACCCCTCCTTTAAAGTGAAAGCATTGTACTTCCCACCTCCAGGACCCAAGTTTGGCTAACCGGTTTCCCTGCTCATTCTCCAACAGCTTGTCAGGTTTGTAGATGAATGATTCAAAGAACCGACATGTTGTTAAATTAGACACATGTCGGTTCTTTGAATTATTCATCTACAATCCTGTCAGACACTGCAACTTCTTGGGATCTTAATCCTTGGGAATTCTTCGCTTGCCTAACCCTGGGGCATGACCTACTTCCACATTGGACAAATGTGACACCACCTACGACTGCTGCACCTCTCCTGCCATACGGTTTATAAGCTGCTTCTCCGCTCCTATGCCGTATTCTATTCAAGATTGATGGACTGACCACATCGACTCAAGGTTGAGGGACTGATTACCTCATTCTCCTCCTGTTCTTCAAGTTTATCTTTTGTATGGACTGAAGAAGCCACTGTGTGGCAAAATGTTTCCTCATTAAAGATACCCAAGAGTTGCACATGTGTCTAATTTAACAGCTTGTCAGGTCCCAAAAACCATTCATCTCCTTTCACTCCTGTCTGACACACACACATGCCTGCTGCATGTTCAAGCACCTTGCACACAAAACCTCTTTTACCCACTCCCTCTATCCTTTTCTAGGATGACCCCTTTCCCTCCTCCCCTCCACTACAGATTTAAAGACTCTTAAGTCAATTTGTTTTGCCCCATCCTCTTTAAATGACCAAACTACCTCAACCACTTCTCTTCAGCCCTCTGAATAATACTTTTAGAAACTCCACACCTAATTTCCACACTATGAATTCTCTGCATAATATTTACATCACAAATTGCCCTTAGACACGACATCTTCACTGCCTCCACCCTCCTTGCTGCAGCATTTATAACCCATGCTTCACACCCATATAAGAGTGTTGGTACCAGTGTCAGTAGTTACCCTTCCCTGAGTGTATAAATACAATCACACTGATGGTGATAATACAAAGTACCATTATTACCGAATTTAGGTTCCATGATTTTAAAGGAATTACTGCACTTTTTCAGATGCTGTGAGCTTGGATGCTGGTTTAAATGCAGCTGCTTCAACTACTCCTACTCAGCTTCATAATGTGAATTTCTCTGACAAGATGGTGTTCATATATACTTCAGGCACTACTGGCATGCCTAAAGCTGCTGTTATTAAACATTCAAGGTAGGAGAAAATTATTTCAGCTTTCATTTACTACTACCCTTCCCCATAATACTATTTCAGGTTCCCTCATAAGTGATTTCCAGACTTGTTATATTAGGGAAGGATTGGTACTAATACATATATTGGGAGTGGTGTAATTTTTCTGGGTTGAGAAGGGTTATTAGGTGAGGTGTATGTTTTGCTGTAAGGGTGAGTGTTTTTTTTTTTTTTTTTTTTTTCCTTTCCTCTCACTCTTTCTCTCCCAGCCTCTTCCCTTTCCTCTCTCTCTTTCCTCTCTTCCTACCCTCTCTTTCCCCCTTACTTCCCTTCTTTTTCCCTCTCTTTCCCTCCCTCCCTCCCTCCCTCCCTCCCTCTTTCTCTCTCTTCCCCTTCTGTCTTCTCTTGCTCTTCCCCCTCTCTTAAGTTAAGAAATGAAGATTACCTCTATGACCTATGCTCTTTAATAATCATTTTAGTCTCCACAAAATATTTAATAGATTATTATGTGTCATGTTGCTTCATATATTCTGCTTGTTAAAGCTTTTGTAATTTATTGATTTACAGTACTGTATGTTTTCTCTATCCAAAATTGTTGAGCTCATGGGTGTTTTAGGTGATGGATATTGCTCATAAGAGGTGTGGAATATTAATACTTAGCCTTTACTGGGTAATTTCAGCATAATATAGGCAAATATCCCTAGGGGATGTGCTGTTTAGCTAGCTAGTGACTTGTGAGCAAGAGTCAGGTCAAGCAGGAGACATGTTGGGCTACTCTAACTTGTTTTGTACAGATTTGTATTAGAATTGAATTTAAATGTCTATAAAACAGTGTAAAATTTTTAAATGATGAGTGTGTTTTTGGTTAACAGATCAAAGGAAAAATCCTGTAGTTTTCTGTGTTTCGTTAACAGACTTTTTAACAGAAGAGGCCATGTTATATTACTATATATTTTTTTAGCTTCTGTTTAATTTTTATGTAGCCTAATCATGTTGAATTGATATGATTGCTTTTCATTTTATTTTATGCAATTTGTTTTAAAGCAATAGTTTTTACCATAATTTAATGTGATTTTGTTGCTTTATGTAATGCTTCTTGTCATAAATCATTTTAACAATTTTGGGGAACTCAGGGGAGTGCTTACAGTGGCAGCTGGCACTTGCATGTTAGACCTGAAGCCCAATGATGTGGTCTACACGCCTCTTCCCCTTTACCACTTGGCTTCGGGTATTTTAGGCTCAGGCCTATCCTTCATATCTGGGATGACTGTGGTTATCAAACGCAAATTTTCAGTCACGGCATATTGGAATGATTGTATCAGACACAATTGCACGGTAAGCCAGACCTATTCAGAAAAAGGGTTTATGATACGTGCTTATTTGTGGTATTGTTATAACTGTACTACTTGTGCCATTAGGAAAGTTATGTGGTATTATGTGGATTGTGTGGCTGATTATCAAGCTTTCTGCATCATAGGAGATGCTTCATCTTCCTATGTTCCATGTGGTTGTTTAAGCTGGTGCTTGCATTGTAAATAGGAATGAACTTTTAAAAAGGAGCCATGATACAAGCCAGAGGAAGAAAGTATAATTCATGATGAATGGAATAGTTGAATAAGTATCACTATCTTGTTCATCTCCATCAACGGACAATGCTAGTGTATTGAGGATACACACCCTGCTCTGAGCATATTTAAGTACACTATTTGTCACACTGAAAATGAGATGCTACATGTGCTAAATATAAAATGTTGACAGATGGTTGGTCACTTAATATCGTCACATCTCTAATGATGCAAAATTCAGCAGCAGAAAATACTTGTCAAATTGGACGTATAAATAATTCATTGTTATTATTGTTCTCCATGGGGAAGTGGAAAAGAATTCTTCCTCTGTAAGCCACATGTGTCATAAGACACAACTAAACTGCTGGAACAAGGAACTAGTAGCTTCTTCTCCTGTATAACTTAATTTAAAAAGAAATACTTTTGTTTTTCTTATTAAATTTAGTAAGAAAGCTTTTGTTTTTCGTTTTGAGTCACCTTGCCTCAGTGGGATATGGCTGGTTTGTTGAAAAAAAATATTGTTATTTTTTAATACACTTGTCATCTCCCACTAAGGTAGGGTGACCTGCAAAAGAAACACTTTTATCATCATTCATTTTACAACTGTCTTGCTAGAGGTGTGCGAATACTAGTTCAGATGACCCTCTAAACTGCACATATTTCTGCCCCCCCTCCTTAAGAGTGCAGGCACTGTATTTTTCACCTCCAGGACTAGTCCTACAAACTGGTTTTCCTGAATCTCTTTAACAAAATATTACCTTGCTTACACTCCAACAGCAAAAACCATTTGCCTCCACTCACTCCTATCTAACACTCACACATGCAAGCTGGTTGTCCAAGCCCCTCACACTCAAAACCTCTTTGACCCCCTCCTTCCAACCTTTCCTAGGGTGACCTCTTCTCCACCTTCCCTCCACTACAGATTTATGCACCTTCCAAGTTCATCTTATTTTGCTCTATCTTCTTTGTATGTCCATACCACCTGAACAACTCCTCAGCTTTCTGGATAATACTTTTAGTAACTCTACACTTCCTCCTAATCTCCATGCTATGAATTCTCTGCATAATATTTACACCACACATTGCCCTCAGATAAGACATCTGCTTCCAGCCTCCTCCTCACTGTACCATTCACACCCATTTTAGTGTTGGTATTACTGTATTCTCATATATTTTGTCTCCATGGATAATGTTCTTTGTCTCCACAGATGCCGCAATGCACCACCAACCTTTTTTCTTCAATAGTTTTATGGTTCGCCTCATTTTTTGTATACCCATCCACTGACAAATTCACTCCCAAATGTCTGAACACATCCACTTCCTCCATATTCTTTCCTTCCACTCTGATATCCAGTCTTTCGTTATTTTCCCTCTCTTCCTGCCATAATTGATCCTTCAACATTATTGCTACTCCTTCCATAGTTCTAACTCTTTCTGACCTTATCCCATTTATTTTTTACCATTGAAAGTCTCCTACCCACTTCAACTTTGTTCTGCTGAGAGCCAGGATATCCAGCTTCTTTTCACTCATGACATTCACCATCATCTCTTATCTGTACTACATCTATGCATATTCAAACATCCCAATTTCATTTTATTATTATTACTATTTTTTTTTAACACTGGGTTTCTCCCACTGAGGCAGGATGACCCAATAAAGAATTTTTCTTTTTACATTTAGTAATATACACAAGGGAGGGGCTACTAGCCCCTTTCTTCTGGCATTTTAGTTGTTTCTTATGACACCCATGGTATTGTGCCTTTTTTTTGTTATTCTTACAGAGGAAGGATTCTCCTCTACTTCCCCATGCAATTCTTTTTTTTTTTTTTTTTTTTTTAACAAGTCAGTCGTCTCCCACCGAAGCAGGGTGACCCAAAAAAGAAAGAAAATCCCCAAAAAGAAAATACTTTCATCATCATTCAACACTTTCACCACACTCACACATTATCACTGCTTTTGCAGAGGTGCTCAGGATACAACAGTTTAGAAGCATATACATATAAAGATACACAACATATCCCTCCAAACTGCCAATATCCCAAACCCCTCCTTTAAAGTGCAGGCATTGTACTTCCCATTTCCAGGACTCAAGTCCGACTATATGAAAATAACCGGTTTCCCTGAATCCCTTCACTAAATATTACCCTGCTCACACTCCAACAGATCGTCAGGTCCCAAGTATCATTCGTCTCCATTCACTCCTATCTAACACGCTCATGCACGCTTGCTGGAAGTCCAAGCCCCTCGCCCACAAAACCTCCTTTACCCCCTCTTTCCAACCCTTTCGAGGACGACCCCTACCCCTCTTTCCTTCCCCTATAGATTTATATGCTTTCCATGTCATTCTACTTTGATCCATTCTCTCTAAATGACCAAACCACCTCAACAACCCCTCTTCTGCCCTCTGACTAATGCTTTTATTAACTCCACACCTTCTCCTAATTTCCACACTCCGAATTTTCTGCATAATATTTACACCACACATTGCCCTTAGACAGGACATCTCCACTGCCTCCAACCGTCTCCTCGCTGCTGCATTTACCACCCAAGCTTCACATCCATATAAGAGTGTTGGTACTACTATACTTTCATACATTCCCTTCTTTGCCTCCATAGATAACGTTTTTTGACTCCACATATACCTCAACGCACCACTCACCTTTTTTCCCTCATCAATTCTATGATTAACCTCATCCTTCATAAATCCATCCGCTGACATGTCAACTCCCAAATATCTGAAAACATTCACTTCTTCCATACTCCTCCTCCCCAATTTGATATCCAATTTTTCTTTATCTAAATCATTTGATACCCTCATCACCTTACTCTTTTCTATGTTCACTTTCAACTTTCTACCTTTACACACATTCTCAAACTCATCCACTAACCTTTGCAATTTTTCTTTAGAATCTCCCATAAGCACAGTATCATCAGCAAAAAGTAACTGTGTCATTTCCCATTTTGAATTTGATTCCCCATAATTTAATCCCACCCCTCTCCCGAACACCCTAGCATTTACTTCTTTTACAACCCCATCTATAAATATATTAAACAACCATGGTGACATTACACATCCCTGTCTAAGACCTACTTTTACTGGGAAGTATTCTCCCTCTCTTCTACACACCCTAACCTGAGCCTCACTATCCTCATAAAAGCTCTTTACAGCATTTAGTAACTTACCACCTATTCCATAAACTTGCAACATCTGCCACATTGCTCCTCTATTCACTCTATCATATGCCTTTTCTAAATCCATAAATGCAATAAAAACTTCCCTACCTTTATCTAAATACTGTTCACATATATGCTTCAATGTAAACACTTGATCTACACATCCCCTACCCACTCTGAAGCCTCCTTGCTCATCCGCAATTCTACATTCTGTCTTACCTCTAATTCTTTCAATTATAACTCTACCGTATACTTTTCCTGGTATACTCAGCAAACTTATTCCTCTATAATTTTTACAATCTCTTTTGTCCCCTTTTCCTTTATATAAAGGGACTATACATGCTCTCCGCCAATCCCTAGGTACCTTCCCCTCTTTCATACATTTATTAAACAAAAGTACCAACCACTCCAACACTATATCCCCCCCTGCTTTTAACATTTCTGTCATGATCCCATCAGTTCCAGCTGCTTTACCCCCTTTCATTCTATGTAATGCCTCACGTACCTCCACCACACTTACATTCTGCTCTTCTTCACTCCTAAAAGATGGTATACCTCCCTGGCCAGTGCATGAAATTACCGCCTCCCTTTCTTCCTCAACATTTAAAAGTTCCTCAAAATATTCTCGCCATCTACTTAATACCTCCCTCTCCCCATCTACTAACTCCCCTACTCTGTTTTTAATGGACAAATCCATACTTTCCCTAGGCTTTCTTAACTTGTTTAACTCACTCCAAAATTTTTTCTTATTTTCATTAAAATTTCTTGACAGTGCCTCTCCCACTCTTTCATCTGCTCTCCTTTTGCACTCTCTCACCACTCTCTTCACCTTTCAAATATTAATCAAATATTAATCATTATAAGTCATAGAAACAAGTACAGTAAATAAATTAATTGCCTATGTTTTCATCAGCATTTTAAAGCTATATAACTTTAAAGGATGTACAGTATAAACTTTAAGGCAAAATACCTTTAGTATTGCACTAGAAAGCTGTATTGAAGAATTTTGTGTGTATTAATAACAAAAAAAAAAAAACTGAGAAATGGCAGAATGAAAAGAAAATTTTGAGAATATATTTGGACCAGTAAAACAAAGTTTATTGGGAACAGGGTAGAGGTATGAAGTACGAAATGCAGCTCCAGAATTAGTGGCTGACCATCATTTGCCACTAAAGTTTAAGAATAATTACAGAGAAGACTCGTGCTCTTAAGAGGACCATATACGTTTATCTCTTTTTGTGTGAGTATTATAAAAATAATAGTAAGAATAAGAATTTTGTTAATATACCGGCCATCTTCCACCAAGGTAGGATGACCCAAAACAGTGAGGACTTGTTTACAGTCTTTCATTGAGTAGCTGTTTTTCCAGAAGTGTGCAGACATCACAGTACAAATGACCATCTGAACTGTAACATTCTCATCCATCCTTTAGAGTCCAGACACTGTACTTCGCACCTTGACCAGTATAGTAATTATAAATTATCTATTAAGAGTGTACGGATGACAAAATCTGAATATTTCACTTCTATTTTTATTTGTATGACTGGTGACATTTATAGATACAGTATATTGATTTAAAATTTCATTAAATGTATAAATAAATGCTCGGTGCTTCAAATGCAGATGTGTTGTGTGTATGTTCATAATTGAATGAAAGTGCATTCCTGCCTTTTCATATGCCCACATTTTTAATGTAGAAGGAACTATGAATTGTCTGTAGCTTATTTGACTTAAAATCTTTCTTTTGGCCTTTCTTATCTTCGTTATTTATTTGTATTGTGCCAGCAGTTGGTTTGCCTACAGTAAAAATTCATATACAAACTTTACTACTGTTTTCCCTTCCTGGTTGCCAGGACCTACTTTGCAGGGGAAGGCATGAGCACATTTATTGGCTTAACTTCGTCTGATATACTCTACGATCCCCTGCCTTTATACCATACTGCAGGGGGGATCATTGGGTTAGGCCACAGTCTTTTTAATGGTGGATCTACCGTCATAAAGCGGAAATTCTCGGTCTCGCATTTTTGGTCTGACTGTGTGAAATACAAGTGTACGGTAAGACATTTTTCATTCAAATGTTTAAAAGGAGTTCTGGTACACTGGTGAAGGTCTCTGTTCTAATCATTTTCTAATATTTTACCAACATTGAGTTAATGTAATGATCAAAGGCATATACAATGCATGGGCTGAGCTAATCTCTGATGGTTTGTAATTACTGTTCAGTAATTTGTTTACTTAATTCACCTTGTGATCAAGTTATAAAAATGACTTAAGTCAAGAAATCTAGTTAGGTTAATTACACAAGAAAGTTAAGATATTTATATATGTAGTCCTTTATAGAACTTAGGATTTAATTTGATATACAGTGGACCCCCGGATTATGTAATTAATCCGTTCCAGAGAGAGTGACTTATTCCGAATTAATTTTCCCCATAAGAAATAATGGAAATCCAATTAATCCATTTCAGACACCCAAAAGTATTAAAAAAAAGGTTTTCTACATGAAGTATACACTTACCTACACAGAAAACAGTGATACATGAAGAATAAAACAATAATAACATCACACTTACCTTTATTGAAGACATGGTGATGTATGGAAGATGGGAGAAGGGGAGAGGATGGAGGAGTTTACAAGTGTTTGGAAGGAAAATCCTCTTCCATAAAGACTTCAATTACCAAGTCCTTAACCTGGGTTACTTCTTTTCTTTGTTTTTTAATGCCACTAGGAGCACTTGAGTCACTGGACCCCTGTGGCTCAAAAAAAGTGTTCCAGAGAGGTCTGTTTCTGACATTTGTTAGGAATTGTGTTGGGAGACAGGACAAGATAGTCCTTCAATATGACACTAATATCAGCTCTGTGGCTTATTTATCTAGCACAGTTCATCTAATATGACATAATAAACAATATTAATAACATAGAAACATGATATATACTCTAGAATGAATAAAATATGGCATTAGGAATGTCACGAGTGGTGGTGTGTTGTTTGTTGTTGGGTGTATAAGGGCCACTGAAAGATAAGCCTTACATGGTGGTGAAGGCGGCAGCAAGAGGCAGCAGTCATGGCAGTGTTAATCAGTATCCCTGTATACTGTACCTCCAACAACAATGGAGGAGTCAGTTTCATGCTGTCCATTTTCTATCAATTAATCACTTAACTTACTTGCTATGCTGTTAATGCGACACTGTATCGCTTGCTATGCTGTTAATGCGACACTGTATCGCTGGCTGGTGCTATAGCCTTTATTGACTCCTGCTGCTTTAGTATCGTACATATTGCAGAATTGCTGAAAAAGGCACGTTCTCCCCTCTCTCTCAGCTCTTTACCAAAGGGCTGGCTGGCACTAGAAGCTTTCTTTGGGCCCATGGTGGCTTATTTAGCAGTTACAAGCACTGAAAAGAATGGAATAATACAAAATGTATTGTATGAATGTGTGGGATCGTCCTCACTGGCTGGTAAACAGTGGCACACTGGATGTACATGGAGTGTCGGGGCTGCTCAGGCCACGCGGACACATTCCGGACGAATGACTTATGTACAAGAATGGTATACAATACCGACAAGATGAAATTGAGACACATGTGCAACATCTGGGTATCTATATTGTAGACGTTTCGCCATCCAGTGGCTTTATCAATACAAATTCCAGGACATAACTTGAAGACCTGAGAACTATGTACAGAAGATGAGGTAATCAGTCGCTTAACCTAGCAGTAGGTGCGAAGAGCACCATAGTCGTGGAGATTCTGAAGCAGAAGCAAGGCGACTATGGTGCTCTTCGCACCTACTGCTAGGTTGAGGGACTGATTACCTCATCTTCTGTACATAGTTCTCCTGTCTTCAAGTTATGTCCTGGAATTTGTATTGATAAAGCCACTGGATGGCGAAACGTCTACAATGAAGATGCCCAGATGTTGCACATGTGTCTCAATTTCACGAATGACTTATACCGAGTTCAGTGATGTTCACCAAGCCAATATTTTAACGAAAAAACATTACTTATTTCAAATATTACTTATTCTGATGACAACTCAATCTGGGGGTCCACTGTACTTGCTTTTCCAAGGCCCATTAAACAGATTTGATTTCATGATTCAGAGCAGTTTTACTAATCAGTAGTAAAATTGCATTGCTGTTTTAATAACTAAAAATATTTTATGCAATACATAGGAACACATTAAATTCATTAAGCCTTTCTTTGGCACTATGTGGTTTAGTTAAACAAATCCTCTCTGATCTATGTTTATATATTTTATTGAAGTGAAGAAAAAGGAAGGAATATGCGCTAAATTTTACTATCCATATAACAAAATGACAGATGACATTTGATATGAAATTGTTAAACTGATTTATGGTAAAATTGAAATACGTTAAAAATAAAGGTACAATAAGTAAATAAAACTGGATGTGCTTGAGGGGCATGATGGTGATGGATTTATAATGTATATTACAAATTCGTGGTTGGGCTACATCTGGTTCTGTGCCACATTCAGAACACTGTACATTATATCCTGTGATACAAGTATCTTTCCACAGAATACATATACAGTAATGCCTCTTCAATTTCAAAATATTGCTTTACTGAATTTGATAGGCATTTTATGGTTGCTAAATACATGTAATAACACTACAAAACATGAAGTTTCTGATAAGGCAGGAAATTAGTTTTGTATATAATAGTTAATTTTATTTATTTGGAATTTGAGTAATGGTTTCTGTACAGGCTGTGTAAGGTGAGACTTACATACGGTAGTAATGGCATCATAGCTTCTGATCCCACTTCTCAAATTTGGAGAGACTAATGTGTTATATCTACTTTTAAACATGTGCATACTGCAGTCTTTCATTGTCATTCTATAGTTCCTTTCTACTTTTTTTGCTATTTGTGTGTTGGAGAAATTATCTCAGATAATCCTGTGGCTTATTTAGGTATATGTAATTTCTAACTATGCCCTCTTGTTTCAGTCTTGGTAATAATCCTAATCTCTTCCCTATTAATGCCTTTTGAAAATTTTTTATGCTGTCATCATATCTCCTTTTGTTTTTATTCTTTTAGAGATAGAAGACCTGGTTCTCTCATTATTCTTTCATAGCCATTCCCTCAACTCAGGACTTTTTTCAAGTTTTGCTTTGTGTTTTACTAGGTGCTACATATATGAGAATGGATCACACACATATGAGGCCAAGTATGTTTTGAATATGTGTGTGTATAGGTTTCTGAATGCCTCGTATGTATTTGCAAGCTTAGGCTTTGCTGCTTGTGACTCTTTGTTTCAGAGAACAAGTTTGAGTATTTTTCATTTTTTTTTTTTTTTTTTTTTTTTTTTTTTTGTGTGTGTGATGAATGGTTTTAAAACCGACAAGTTGAAGATTGAGACACTTATGCAACACATAGGAATCTTTATTAAGGAAATGTTTTGCCACACAGTGGCTTCATCAGTCCAGTACAAAGTAGAAATGTGTAAGGAGTGGAGGAGTTTGAGGTAATCAGTCCCTCAGCATGGAAACGATGTGTTCAGTCCATCACTCTTGTAGAAAGTGCAGAATATGGCCGGAGAAGTGGCTTATATACTGCAGTCAGTATATGACTGCCATATTCTGCACTTTCTACAAGAGTGATGGACTGAACACATCAATTCCATGCTGAGGGACTGATTACCTCAAACTCCTCCGCTCCTTACACATTTCTGCTTTGTATTGGACTGATGAAGCCACTGTGTGGCAAAACATTTCCTTAATAAAGATTCCCATATGTTGCATAAGTGTCTCTATTTTTTTTTGTTTTGAGAGCATTTTTCTTGCCTAATAGAACTATACTCTGCTTTCAGTCTCCTTTCTCCACCTCTAGCTTCATAATTATGCTTTTGATAGCATCTCTTATTATGGTTCTCAGCCTAGTGTTTGCCATGCACTTCTTCATCCAGTGGAGTACCTTTCCTGATAACTCAGTGTGCTTTTCAGTTTTATAAATTAGCAGCATATTAAACATCATAAAGATCTAGCTAGAATACACTTTCTGCCAATTTATCTGTTTCTTGTCTTTCTCTTGACATTCTAGAATATTATGCAGAAAATTCGGAGTGCGGAAATTAGGAGAAGGTGTGGAGTTAATAAAAGCATTAGTCAGAGGGCAGAAGAGGGGTTGTTGAGGTGGTTTGGTCATTTAGAGAGAATGGATCAAAGTAGAATGACATGGAAAGCATATAAATCTATAGGGGAAGGAAGGAGGGGTAGGGGTCGTCCTCGAAAGGGTTGGAAAGAGGGGGTAAAGGAGGTTTTGTGGGCGAGGGGCTTGGACTTCCAGCAAGCGTGCATAAGCATGTTAGATAGGAGTGAATGGAGACGAATGATACTTGGGACCTGATGATCTGTTGGAGTGTGAGCAGGGTAATATTTAGTGAAGGGATTCAGGGAAACCGGTTATTTTCATATAGTCGACTTGAGTCCTGGAAATGGGAAGTGCAATGCCTGCACTTTAAAGGAGGGGTTTGGGATATTGGCAGTTTGGAGGGATATGTTGTGTATCTTTATACGTGTATGCTTCTAAACTGTTGTATTCTGAGCACCTCTGCAAAAACAGTGATAATGTGTGAGTGTGGTGAAAGTGTTGAATCATGATGAAAGTATTTTCTTTTTGGGGATTTTCTTTCTTTTTTGGGTCACCCTGCCTCGGTGGGAGATGGCCGACTTGTTGAAAAAAAAAAAAAAGTAGGATTTCACTACTGATTCTGCTTTGTTGATCTGTAATGCTTTTCATATATTCTTTAGTTAGTTTACCATCTTTTTAATAGGATCCTCTCTATGGCAACAGGGTATACATGTGAGAGATACTAGCCTGTTAAGATTTCTGTATCTGTTTGATATGATGGTACTTCACTGGACATTTTCTAGCTGTCTTCTATCTCTCTCATCTCTAGAATAGCACTGTAGCTGTTCAATAGTGATTTTCTTACGACATCAGCTGCCTCATTGACTCCATTGCAAGATCTTTTATGGCACCGTTGGTTTTCCTGTATTCATCTCCTTCGATGCCTGTTTGCGTATGAGTGTATATGTCAGACTGACTGGTTTATACTGTATAATCTTTATTTTTTGGATTTTTATCAAATGTAATTTCTCTTCATTTCAGTGTAAAACTGTGCATCTGTATGACAAAACATTTTTACATTACTAATTAAACTTGTTGCTTTTGAGCATGTGTACATATTCAGCATGTTGGAAGGTGTAATTCACTGAAGTAACCCCTCTTTCTCAACAGAATGATGTTGCTGGCATTTGGCAGGTATTCAATTTAATGCTTTAGGTTTGTTTTAACAAATATGCCTTATTTATCTCTGCATGATAGGTTTTTGTTCTTCACATCTGGCGTGTATTACTTAACGGCGCTTGACCCCAGTGATGTGATATACGACCCCCTTCCGCTGTACCATACTGCAGGGGGCATGCTTGGGACAGGGCAGGCACTTCTTTATGCCTGTTCTACAGTTGTTAGAGTCAAGTTCTCAGCTTCAAAATATTGGGAGGAAACCATAAAATATGGTGTCACGGTAGGATTGAAAGAGTAACTGTTCAGAGAAATTTACTTTTAGTTTGCTTGTGTCACGCTTACTTTTCTTGACATAGTAACTAAAATTAATTATTATGAATAGTAAGAGTTGAAATTTTTTGCTATTTTGTTGCTAGTTTTTCTTTGTTTAAATTTTTTATATAATTTTTAAGTTCTTTCTCTAGAAAAATTTTCAACTCTTATTACAAAAGATTAGTTTCATATAGAAAGCATAGCACTCTTGCTGATATAGTGAACTGCTCTGTAAAATTTGGCTAAATAGGTAATAGCAATAGCAAATCATGTTGGATCCTATTAAGACTGGCCAATATTTTTTTCTTTAAATGTAGCCCATTTCAATACTAATTAAATTTATTACTTTTGTTATATAGTACATACCATGTACTGTAATTTAGTTTCTTAAATGGTGTTTTACAGTTATGTAGATAAATATTTGTTATTTATCATAAAAACTTTATTTATGAAATACATTTTAAAATTCTATCATGATACAGTTGAACACAGAAAATCCAGTCCTTTCTCCAGGAACTTGTAATTCTGCTGGTTCACCCATTTCCATCGGGGGAGTTGAGATGTGAAGGAGCTGGATTTTTCAGTACTGATTCAGGTCTGCAATATGATGTTAACCTGTGATGGCCCAGGTTGCCCAGTATTGTTTACAGTTATAAAGGCATTGTGTATTGTAACACATGTGGAGTATCTTTTTTTAAGTAGATTTAGTAAATACACTGTCCATTGAGGGTGTACTTCTACACCTCTGATGCTGGTGACTGATATGGAAAAATACAGGAGGTTACAACTTCAAAATGACCAAAGTTATTCTCATCTGCATTTACAAACCTAGCACTTAGCAACCAATTCAAGTTTTCCATTTGCCAAGTTGCAGTACAAACATGGGTCATGCATACCCATACTTTGAAATATTGATTTTTATATGCACAACTCGTTTGCATGTTGAAGACCACCTGTAGGGGCACAAAAGGTATTAAGTGTATCAAATACAGACATAAATAAGAGTATCATGAAATCTCAAGGTTCAGTGAAATAAAAGAGAACCATGCTGTCTATCCAGAACAAAATAACATTTATTACAGAAACTTTATCATTGAGTGTTTTTAAACTCTAGATGAAGTTATGGTGTTCAACAATTGACGGTACTCTAGGTCTCCCACTTACAACATTGATCCATTCCAGAAAAAATATTGCAAGTCGACTTCATAACATAGCTCCTACTTACCCATGTTATAATCAGAGATGCATTTCTGAATTATAATCTGTATTTCAGCTCCCACCATATTAATAAAGCTGAGTACTGTACTCCAACACTGCACACTGTACTTCCCATCTCCAGGACTCAAGTCCGGCCTGCCGGTTTCCCTGAATCCCTTCATAAATGTTACTTTGCTCACACTCCAACAGCACGTCAATTATTAAAAACCATTTGTCTCCATTCACTCCTATCAAACACGCTCACGCATGCCTGCTGGAAGTCCAAGCTCCTCGCACACAAAACCTCCTTTACCCCCTCCCTCCAACCCTTCCTAGGCCGACCCCTACCCCGCCTTCCTTCCACTACAGACTGATACACTCTTGAAGTCATTCTGTTTCGCTCCATTCTCTCTACATGTCCGAACCACCTCAACAACCCTTCCTCAGCCCTCTGGACAACAGTTTTGGTAATCCCGCACCTCCTCCTAACTTCCAAACTACGAATTCTCTGCATTATATTCACACCACACATTGCCCTCAGACATGACATCTCCACTGCCTCCAGCCTTCTCCTCGCTGCAACATTCATCACCCACGCTTCACACCCATATAAGAGCGTTGGTAAAACTATACTCTCATACATTCCCCTCTTTGCCTCCAAGGACAAAGTTCTTTGTCTCCACAGACTCCTAAGTGCACCACTCACTCTTTTTCCCTCATCAATTCTATGATTCACCTCATCTTTCATAGACCCATCCGCTGACACGTCCACTCCCAAATATCTGAATACGTTCACCTCCTCCATACTCTCTCCCTCCAATCTGATATTCAATCTTTCATCACCTAATCTTTTTGTTATCCTCATAACCTTACTCTTTCCTGTATTCACCTTTAATTTTCTTCTTTTGCACACCCTACCAAATTCATCCACCAATCTCTGCAACTTCTCTTCAGAATCTCCCAAGAGCACAGTGTCATCAGCAAAGAGCAGCTGTGACAACTCCCACTTTGTGTGTGATTCTTTATCTTTTAACTCCACGCCTCTTGACAAGACCCTCGCATTTACTTCTCTTACAACCCCATCTATAAATATATTAAACAACCACGGTGACATCACACATCCTTGTCTAAGGCCTACTTTTACTGGGAAAAAATTTCCCTCTTTCCTACATACTCTAACTTGAGCCTCACTATCCTCGTAAAAACTCTTCACTGCTTTCAGTAACCTACCTCCTACACCATACACTTGCAACATCTGCCACATTGCCCCCCTATCCACCCTGTCATACGCCTTTTCCAAATCCATAAATGCCACAAAGACCTCTTTAGCCTTATCTAAATACTGTTCACTTATATGTTTCACTGTAAACACCTGGTCCACACACCCCCTACCTTTCCTAAAGCCTCCTTGTTCATCTGCTATCCTATTCTCCGTCTTACTCTTAATTCTTTCAATTATAACTCTACCATACACTTTACCAGGTACACTCAAGAGACTTATCCCCCTATAATTTTTGCACTCTCTTTTATCCCCTTTGCCTTTATACAAAGGAACTATGCATGCTCTCTGCCAATCCCTAGGTACCTTACCCTCTTCCATACATTTATTAAATAATTGCACCAACCACTCCAAAACTATATCCCCACCTTCTTTTAACATTTCTATCTTTATCCCATCAATCCCGGCTGCCTTACCCCCTTTCATTTTACCTACTGCCTCACGAACTTCCCCCACACTCACAACTGGCTCTTCCTCACTCCTACAAGATGTTATTCCTCCTTGCCCTATACACGAAATCACAGCTTCCCTATCTTCATCAACATTTAACAATTCCTCAAAATATTCCTTCCATCTTCCCAATACCTCTAACTCTCCATTTAATAACTCTCCTCTCCTATTTTTAACTGACAAATCCATTTGTTCTCTAGGCTTTCTTAACTTGTTAATCTCACTCCAAAACTTTTTCTTATTTTCAACAAAATTTGTTGATAACATCTCACCCACTCTCTCATTTGCTCTCTTTTTACATTGCTTCACCACTCTCTTAACTTCTCTCTTTTTCTCCATATACTCTTCCCTTCTTGCATCACTTCTACTTTGTAAAAACTTCTCATATGCTAACTTTTTCTCCCTTACTACTCTCTTTACATCATCATTCCACCAATCGCTCCTCTTCCCTCCTGCACCCACTTTCCTGTAACCACAAACTTCTGCTGAACACTCTAACACTACATTTTTAAACCTACCCCATACCTCTTCGACCCCATTGCCTATGCTCTCATTAGCCCATCTATCCTCCAATAGCTGTTTATATCTTACCCTAACTGCCTCCTCTTTTAGTTTATAAACCTTCACCTCTCTCTTCCCTGATGCTTCTATTCTCCTTGTATCCCATCTACCTTTTACTCTCAGTGTAGCTACAACTAGAAAGTGATCTGATATATCTGTGGCCCCTCTATAAACATGTACATCCTGAAGTCTACTCAACAGTCTTTTATCTACCAATACATAATCCAACAAACTACTGTCATTTCGCCCTACATCATATCGTGTATACTTATTTATCCTCTTTTTCTTAAAATATGTATTACCTATAACTAAACCCCTTTCTATACAAAGTTCAATCAAAGGGCTCCCATTATCATTTACACCTGGCACCCCAAACTTACCTACCACACCCTCTCTAAAAGTTTCTCCTACTTTAGCATTCAAGTCCCCTACCACAATTACTCTCTCACTTTGTTCAAAGGCTCCTATACATTCACTTAACATCTCCCAAAATCTCTCTCTCTCCTCTGCATTCCTCTCTTCTCCAGGTGCATACACGCTTATTATGACCCACTTCTCGCATCCAACCTTTACTTTAATCCACATAATTCTTGAATTTACACATTCATATTCTCTTTTCTCCTTCCATAACTGATCATTTAACATTACTGCTACCCCTTCCTTTGCTCTAACTCTCTCAGATACTCCAGATTTAATCCCATTTATTTCCCCCCACTGAAACTCTCCTACCCCCTTCAGCTTTGTTTCGCTTAGGGCCAGGACATCCAACTTCTTTTCATTCATAACATCAGCAATCATCTGTTTCTTGTCATCCGCACTACATCCACGCACATTTAAGCAACCCAGTTTTATAAAGTTTTTCTTCTTCTCTTTTTTAGTAATTGTATACAGGAGAAGGGGTTACTAGCCCATTGCTCCCGGCATTTTAGTCGCCTCATACGACACGCATGGCTTACGGAGGAAAGATTCTTTTCCACTTCCCCATGGACAATAGAAGAAATAAAAAAGAACAAGAGCTATTTAGAAAAAGGAGAAAAACCTAGATGTATGTATATATATATATGCATGTGCGTGTCTGTGAAGTGTGACCAAAGTGTAAGTAGGAGTAGCAAGATATCCCTGTTATCTTAGCGTGTTTATGAGACAGAAAAAGAAACCAGCAATCCTACCATCATGCAAAACAGTTACAGGTTTTTGTTTCCCAGTCATCTGGCAGGACGGTAGTACTTCCCTGGGTGGTTGCTGTCTACCAACCTACTGTATTTCAGCTCCCACCATATTAATAAAGCTGAGTACTGTACTCCAACACTGCACAGTACTTCACCATTCCACACTACAACTGCACCTCCTACATTATACTCCACCCCACACTACATTCCCTGCCCCAAGCTGTACTCCCCATCTCACATTGTGTGTCACCACCCCACACTTCTCCCACCTTGCTCCACCCTCCCCACTCTACTATCCTCCCATGCTATACTCTACCCCTACAATGTACTGTGCCCTTACACCACACCCACACTTTATTCCACTCCCCTCCCATCAATATACTGTACTATCCCTCAACACCATACCCATATTGTATTGCACCTACCACACTCCATAGATTGGGTGGGGAGGTGGTTGTGTAAGCATTTTTGCCAAATAACTTATTGACCATGTACTATACACAAACACTTGCTGCCCAAAATTCTACCGTTCTTGATCAATCTTTGCCAAACTGTTATGAGCCAAACACACATGAATAACATGAACATGGGCAAAATGTCAATTCACATTTTGAAAAATTATGATAAGAACTAGTAAACAAAATTTAGCTCTAAGAAAATTATGATTATTGATACAGCAGTAATTGATCAGTCTCTACCAAACATAAATACTCTACACATGCATAAGATCAACTTTCAAGAAACCAGCAGCAGAGTGGCCCAAAAAGAAAAACGAAAGTTTCTTTTTTAAATTTAGTAAGCATAAGATAAACGTATTCAAAATATAAACACATTTGGTTGCACCTTAGCTGATAAAACTTTATTGAAAATAAGTGTTTTGAATATTTGCAACAATCGTAACTGCAAGATTGTGCTGCAGCTTAAATGTTTCACTGAACCAGCTGCAGAAAACAGTGGTTACACATGTTGTTTCCATTCACATGAGTATTTATGGTCTGTGTCCCTGATTCATCACATTGATCAAAAAGAAATTAATACTAGTTGAAAATTCCTGTACCACAACAAAATCACAAGAGCTATGGCAGGAAAAGAGGGACTACAAATGCATAAATTCAAGGATTATGTGGAGTAAAATAAAGATTGGATGTGAAAAGTGGGTTATAGTAAGTGTATATGCACCTGGAGAAGAGAGAAGTGTAGAGGAGAGAGAGAGATTCTGGGAAATGTTGAGTGAATGCATGGGGAGTTTTGAATCAAGTGTGAGAGTAATGGTGGTTGGGGATTTCGATGCTAAAGTGGGTAAAAATGTTATGGAGGGAGTAGTAGGTAAATTTGGGGTGCCAGGGGTAAATGTAAATGGGGAGCCTTTAATTGAGCTATGTGTAGAAAGAAATTTGGTAATAAGTAATACATATTTTATGAAAAAGAGGATAAATAAATATACAAGTTATGATGTAGCACGTAATGAAAGTAGTTTGTTAGATTATGTATTGGTGGATAAAAGGTTGATGGGTAGGCTCCAGGATGTACATGTTTATAGAGGGGCAACTGATATATCAGATCATTATTTAGTTGTAGCTACAGTTAGAATAAGAGGTAGATGGGAAAAGAGGAAGGTGGCAACAACAAGTAAGAGGGAGGTGAAAGTGTATAAACTAAGGGAGGAGGAAGTTCGGGCGAGATATAAGCGACTATTGGCAGAAAGGTGGGCTAGTGCAAAGATGAGTAGTGGGGGGGTTGAAGAGGGTTGGAATAGTTTTAAAAATGCAGTATTAGAATGTGGGGCAGAAGTTTGTGGTTATAGGAGGGTGGGGGCAGGAGGAAAGAGGAGTGATTGGTGGAATGATGAAGTAAAGGGTGTGATAAAAGAGAAAAAGGTAGCTTACGAGAGGTTTTTACAAAGCAGAAGTGTTATAAGAAGAGCAGAGTATATGGAGAGTAAAAGAAAGGTGAAGAGAGTGGTGAGAGTGCAAAAGGAGAGCAGATGAAAGAGTGGGAGAGGCACTGTCAAGAAATTTTAATGAAAATAAGAAAAAATTTTGGAGTGAGTTAAACAAGTTAAGAAAGCCTAGGGAAAGTATGGATTTGTCCGTTAAAAACAGAGTAGGGGAGTTAGTAGATGGGGAGAGGGAGGTATTAGGTAGGTGGCGAGAATATTTTGAGGAATTTTTAAATGTTGAGGAAGAAAGGGAGGCGGTAATTTCATGCACTGGCCAGGGAGGTATACCATCTTTTAGGAGTGAAGAAGAGCAGAATGTAAGTGTGGTGGAGGTACGTGAGGCATTACGTAGAATGAAAGGGGGTAAAGCAGCTGGAACTGATGGGATAATGACAGAAATGTTAAAAGCAGGGGGGGATATAGTGTTGGAGTGGTTGGTACTTTTGTTTAATAAATGTATGAAAGAGGGGAAGGTACCTAGGGATTGGCGGAGAGCATGTATAGTCCCTTTATATAAAGGGAAAGGGGACAAAAGAGATTGTAAAAATTATAGAGGAATAAGTTTACTGAGTATACCAGGAAAAGTATACGGTAGAGTTATAATTGAAAGAATTAGAGGTAAGACAGAATGTAGAATTGCGGATGAGCAAGGAGGCTTCAGAGTGGGTAGGGGATGTGTAGATCAAGTGTTTACATTGAAGCATATATGTGAACAGTATTTAGATAAAGGTAGGGAAGTTTTTATTGCATTTATGGATTTAGAAAAGGCATATGATAGAGTGGATAGAGGAGCAATGTGGCAGATGTTGCAAGTTTATGGAATAGGTGGTAATGTCACCATGGTTGTTTAATATATTTATAGATGGGGTTGTAAAAGAAGTAAATGCTAGGGTGTTCGGGAGAGGGTGGGATTAAATTATGAGGAATCAAATTCAAAATGGGAATTGACACAGTTACTTTTTGCTGATGATACTGTGCTTATGGGAGATACTAAAGAAAAATTGCAAAGGTTAGTGGATGAGTTTGAGAATGTGTGTAAAGGTAGAAAATTGAAAATGAACATAGAAAAGAGTAAGGTGATGAGGGTATCAAATGATTTAGATAAAGAAAAATTGGATATCAAATTTGGGAGGAGGAGTATGGAAGAAGTGAATGTTTTCAGATACTTGGGAGTTGACGTGTCGGCGGATGGATTTATGAAGGATGAGGTTAATCATAGAATTGATGAGGGAAAAAAGGTGAGTGGTGCGTTGAGGTATATGTGGAGTCAAAAAACGTTATCTATGGAGGCAAAGAAGGGAATGTATGAAAGTATAGTAGTACCAACACTCTTATATGGATGTGAAGCTTGGGTGGTAAATGCAGCAGCGAGGAGACGGTTGGAGGCAGTGGAGATGTCCTGTCTAAGGGCAATGTGTGGTGTAAATATTATGCAGAAAATTCGGAGTGTGGAAATTAGGAGAAGGTGTGGAGTTAATAAAAGTATTAGTCAGAGGGCAGAAGAGGGGTTGTTGAGGTGGTTTGGTCATTTAGAGAGAATGGATCAAAGTAGAATGACATGGAAAGCATATAAATCTATAGGGGAAGGAAAGAGGGGTAGGGGTCGTCCTCGAAGGGTTGGAAAGAGGGGGTAAAGGAGGTTTTGTGGGCGAGGGGCTTGGACTTCCAGCAAGCGTGCATGAGCGTGTTAGATAGGAGTGAATGGAGACGAATGATACTTGGGACCTGACAATCTGTTGGAGTGTGAGCAGGGTAATATTTAGTGAAGGGATTCAGGGAAACCGGTTATTTTCATATAGTCGGACTTTAGTCTTGGAAATGGGAAGTACAATGCCTGCACTTTAAAGGAGGGGTTTGGGATATTGGCAGTTTGGAGGGATATGTTGTGTATCTTTATACGTATATGCTTCTAAACTGTTGTATTCTGAGCACCTCTGCAAAAGCAGTGATAATGTGTGAGTGTGGTGAAAGTGTTGAATGATGATGAATGTATTTTCTTTTTGGGGATTTTCTTTCTTTTTTGGGTCACCCTGCCTCGGTGGGAGACGGCCGACTTGTTGAAAAAAAAAAAAAATATGGTGGAATGATGAAGTAAAGGGTGTGATAAAAGAGAAAAAGGTAGCTTATGAGAGGTTTTTACAAAGCAGAAGTGTTATAAGAAGAGCAGAGTATATGGAGAGTAAAAGAAAGGTAAAGAGAGTGGTGAGAGAGTGCAAAAGGAGAGCAGATGATAGAGTGGGAGAGGCACTGTCAAGAAATTTTAATGAAAATAAGAAAAAATTTTGGAGTGAGTTAAACAAGTTAAGAAAGCCTAGGGAAAATATGGATTTGTCAGTTAAAAACAGAGTAGGGGAGTTAGTAGATGGGGAGATGGGGGTATTGGGTAGATGGCGAGAATATTTTGAGGAACTTTTAAATGTTAAGGAAGAAACAGAGGCAGTAATTTCATGCACTGGTCAGGGAGGTATACCATCTTTTAGGAATGAAGAAGAGCAGAATGTAAGTGTGGGGGAGGTACGTGAGGCATTACGTAAAATGAAAGGGGGTAAAGCAGCTGGAACTGATGGGATCATGACAGAAATGTTAAAAGCAGGGGGGGATATAGTGTTGGAGTGGTTGGTACTTTTGTTTAATAAATGTATGAAAGAGGGGAAGGTACCTAGGGATTGGCAGAGAGCATGTATAGTCCCTTTATATAAAGGGAAAGGGGACAAAAGAGACTGTAAAAATTATAGAGGAATAAGCTTACTGAGTATACCAGGAAAAGTGTACGGTAGGGTTATAATTGAAAGAATTAGAGGTAAGACAGAATGTAGGATTGCGGACGAGCAAGGAGGTTTTAGAGTGGGTAGGGGATGTGTAGATCAGGTGTTTACATTGAAGCATATATGTGAACAGTATTTAGATAAAGATAGGGAAGTTTTTATTGCATTTATGGATTTAGAAAAGGCATATGATAGAGTGGATAGAGGAGCAATGTGGCAGATGTTGCAAGTATATGGAATAGGTGGTAAGTTATTAAATGCTGTAAAGAGTTTTTATGAGGATAGTGAGGCTCAGGTTAGGGTGTGTAGAAGAGAGGGAGAATACTTCCCGGTAAAAGTAGGTCTTAGACAGGGATGTGTAATGTCACCATGGTTGTTTAATATATTTATAGATGGGGTTGTTAAGGAAGTAAATGCTAGGGTGTTTGGGAGAGGGGTGGGATTAAATTATGGGGAATCAAATTCAAAATGGGAATTGACACAGTTACTTTTTGCTGATGATACTGTGCTTATGGGAGATTCTAAAGAAAAATTGCAAAGGTTAGTGGATGAGTTTGGGAATGTGTGTAAAGGTAGAAAGTTGAAAGTGAACATAGAAAAGAGTAAGGTGATGAGAGTGTCAAATGATTTAGATAAAGAAAAATTGGATATCAAATTGGGGAGGAGGAGTATGGAAGAAGTGAATGTTTTCAGATACTTGGGAGTTGACGTGTCGGCGGATGGATTTATGAAGGATGAGGTTAATCATAGAATTGATGAGGGAAAAAAGGTGAGTGGTGCGTTGAGGTATATGTGGAGTCAAAAAATGTTATCTATGGAGGCAAAGAAGGGAATGTATGAAAGTATAGTAGTACCAACACTCTTATATGGGTGTGAAGCTTGGGTGGTAAATGCAGCAGCGAGGAGACGGTTGGAGGCAGTGGAGATGTCCTGTTTAAGGGCAATGTGTGGTGTAAATATTATGCAGAAAATTCGGAGTGTGGAAATTAGGAGAAGGTGTGGAGTTAATAAAAGTATTAGTCAGAGGGCAGAAGAGGGGTTGTTGAGGTGGTTTGGTCATTTAGAGAGAATGGATCAAAGTAGAATGACATGGAAAGCATATAAATCTATAGGGGAAGGAAGGCGGGGTAGGGGTCGTCCTCGAAAGGGTTGGAGAGAGGGGGTAAAGGAGGTTTTGTGGGTAAGGGGCTTGGACTTCCAGCAAGCGTGCGTGAGCGTGTTAGATAGGAGTGAATGGAGACGAATGATACTTGGGACCTGACGATCTGTTGGAGTGTGAGCAGGGTAATATTTAGTGAAGGGATTCAGGGAAACCGGTTATTTTCATATAGTCGGACTTGAGTCCTGGAAATGGGAAGTACAATGCCTGCACTTTAAAGGAGGGGTTTGGGATATTGGCAGTTTGGAGGGATATGTTGTGTATCTTTATATGTGTATGCTTCTAGACTGTTGTATTCTGAGCACCTCTGCAAAAACAGTGATAATGTGCGAGTGTGGTGAAAGTGTTGAATGATGATGAAAGTATTTTCTTTTTGGGGATTTTCTTTCTTTTTTGGGTCACCCTGCCTCGGTGGGAGACGGCCGACTTGTTGAAAAAAAAAAAAAAAAAAAAAAAATCTTTAAATATATTAAACAACCTTGGTGACATTACACATCCCTGTCTAAGACCTACTTTTACCGGGAATTAGTCTCCCTCTCTTCTACACACCCTTACTTGAGCCTCACTGTCCTCATGAAAACTCTTTGCAGCATTTAGTAACTTACCACCTGTTCCATATGCTTGCAACATCTGCCACATTGCTCTACTATCCACTCTATCATATGCCTTTTCTAAATCCATAAATGCATGAATATATATACACATATTTAAGTGGAACCCCGGTTATCAGCCACAGTCCGTTCCACAAGGTCAGCCTAAATCCGATAAGGCTGAGAACAGAAGTAATATTTCTTATAAGAATTTATGTAAATACAATTAATCCATTCCAGACACCCAAAAATATTAACAAAAAATATGAATCAGAGAAAACGTAATGTTTACTTTCCTCCAATTCTCCACTTGATAGCGTATAAACATTGCATGTTTTTATATACAGTGGACCCCTGCATAACGATATTAATCCGTTCCTGAGAGCTCATTGTTATGCGAAATTATCGTTATGTGAATGAATTTTCCCCACAGGAAATAATGGAAATCAAATTAATCCATGCAAGACACCCAAATGTATGAAAAAAAAAATTTTACCACATGAAATATACATTTTCCTACACACAAAGAGAAAGATACATGCACAATAGTAGAGTAGTACATGCACAATATATATTTTGCATGTACTACTCTACTAAATGAAGAATAAATGACACCTTTATTGAAGATGCAGCAATGACTGATGAGACACTGTGTCCTGGGAGTGCCTTTTCCTCCTGAGTACTGTAGGTCCTGTTTGGCATTTTCTTCCAGAACAGGTCTTATCACACTGTGTGTGCCACTACGATTCTTAAATCTCTCAAACCAACCTTTGCTGGGTTTAAATTCACCAATATGAACACTAGTTCCAGGCATTTTTCCCTGTTCACATGGGTGTTAGTCGACTGGTGTGGGCTGAATCCTGGGAGACAAGATTAAGGACCCCAATGGAAATAAGTTAGACAGTCTTTGATGACACTGACTTTTTTGGGTTATCCTGGGTGGCAAATCCTCTGGGGTTAATTGTTTCTTGGTATTCTCAATAAGCCACACCAACAATGGTGCTACAGCAGCAGCAGCAGCGGCAGCAGCTGACAGTGCTACAGCAGCAGCAGCAGCTGACAGTGCTACAGCAGCAGCAGCAGCAGCTGACAGTGCTACAGCAGCAGCAGCAGCAGCTGACAGTGCTACAGCAGCAGCAGCTGACAGTGCTACAGCAGCAGCTGACAGTGCTACAGCAGCAGCTGACAGTGCTACATCAGCAGCAGACGGTTCTACAGCAGCAGAAGACGGTAGTACAGCAGCAGCAGCTGACGGTGGTACAGCAGCAGCAGCAGCAGCTGGTGGTGCTACAGCAGCAGCAGCTGACAGTGCAGCAGCAGCAGCAGCTGACAGTGCTACAGCAGCAGCAGACGGTGCTACAGCAGCAGCAGACGGTACTACAGCAGCAGCAGCAGCAGCTGATGGTGGTGCAGCAGCAGCAGCTGATGGTGGTACAGCAGCAGCAGCAGCTGATGGTGCTACAGCAGCAGCTGACAGTGCTACAGCAGCAGCAGCAGCAGCAGCTGACAGTGCAGCAGCAGCAGCTGACAGTGCTACAGCAGCAGCAGCATCAGCAGTTGACCATGGTACCACAGTATTTCAATAATATTTCTCACCCTTCTTACCACAGGGTTGGCACTAGAAGCTTTCTTGGGGCCCATGGTCACTTATTTTGCAGATAAAATCGCCAAAAACACTGTAATAATATGAAATGTTCCGATTGTATGCTTGGATGTTACCGCGGAGGCTGGCTTGTAAACAATGCCACCGGCGGAACATGTGAGGCTGGCTCAGGCCGCACATTAGACGCGTCTCGGACGAATAGTGTTGAGCGGGTTTTTTAGCGGTATGCGAGGCAAAATCTTAGCGATAAAATGTATCGGTATGCGGATTTAACGTTATGTGATGCCAGCGGTATGCGGGTGTCCACTGTACTGTGTAAAGTGTTTCTTTGGGCCCATGGTGGCTTATTTCGCAGTTGCACTCAATAAACAACCACAAAAACGATAGATTATAATGAAATGTTTGGATGAATGTGCCGAAATGTTGCTCACTCACACACACACACAGCCAGACTGACTCACGAACGCGGCAGAGTGGCGGGCAGATGTGTCCAATATGGCAGATTTCTGAGCTGCTGGCTGAAATCCAGGACAGAATTTCGGCAAAAAATGCGGCTGAAATCCAATTTGGCTGATATCCACATTGGCCAGTATCCGGGGTTCCACTGCACAGTATATTTTTTTTAGTGTTCAATGATGTAATGAAAACATGCAGTCTGTATGCTGGTGAGTTGTATGATTTACAAGACTTGGGATTGAGTATTTGATTATTCACCTCTTTTAACATAGAAGGCTGATAGCATCACCAATTTTCAGCAGTCTTGAGAATTTTAAATTTTCACTTAGCTGCTCCTATTGGGGTCAAGTTATGGTCATATTACAGATACAGTGGTCCCTCAATAATCATCCAGCCTGAAAGTCGTTCATTTCGGAAATTGTCGCGTTATTTCGTCTGAACAATGGCTCGCAAATGGTCCGTTAACTCGCTAATTGTCCTTCGTCCTGGACGCGTACTCACAGATCTGAGCCGCCTCTGCCTCCCTTCCCAGCCAGTGTGCCATTGCTTACCAGTGAGCGACGGTCCCCTCATGTGTTCATACGAAATATTTCATAATATTCCATTCATTTTAGTGCTTGCAAGTGCTAAATAAGCTACCATGGCTCCAAAGGAAGCTCCTAGTGCCAAGCCTTTGGTAAAGAATGTGAGAAATACGATTGAATTTTAGAAAAACATCATTGAGCAATATGAAAGTGGCGTACGTGTGGGCGAACTGGCCAGGATGTATAACAAATCCCGTACAACCATATCTTTCATCATGGCCAAGAAAAAGGAAATCAAGGAAGCTGTTGTTGCAAAGGGGGTAAATGTACTGACAAAAATGAGATCACCAGTACTCGAAGATGTTGAGAAGTTATTACTGGTGTGAATAAACGTGAAACAATTAGCAGGAGATAGTCTTATGATGTCGCTTATTTGTGAAAAGGCTAGGCAGTTGCATGATGAGTTGGTAAAGAAATTGCCTGCAACTAGTGGTGATGTGAGTGAATTTAACCCTTTGAGGGTTGACAGGTCCTCTCATAAGAACATAAGAACGAAGGAACACTGCAGCAGGCCTACTGGCCCATGCGAGGCAGGTCCAAGTCTCCTACCGGCTTAAGCCAATGCACCCAACCTAGTCAGGTCAGGTCACATTGACTTAAGGGAGGAACATGGCAACCGACCTGGTAGCACAAGCTATCAGGTCCAACTCACACCCACCCACATCCACTCATGTATTTATCCAACCTATTTTTAAAGCTACACAAAATTCTGACCTCTATAACTGTACTTGGGAGTTTGTTCCACTCATCCACAACTCTATTACCAAACCAGTACTTTCCTATATCCTTCCTGAATCTGAATTTTTCCAACTTAAAACCATTGCTGTGAGTCCTGTCTAGGCTAGATATTTTCAGCACACTACATCCCCTTTATTTATTCCTGTCTTCCATTTATACACCTCAATCATATCCCCCCTAATTCTACGTCTTTCTAGAGAGTGCAGATTCAGGGCCCTTAGTCTATCCTCATAGGGAAGGTTTCTGATACATGGGATCAACTTTGTCATCCTCCTTTGTACATTTTCCAGAGCATTTATTTCCATTCTGTAATACGGTGACCAAAACTGTGCAGCATAATCTAAATGAGGCCTAACCAAGGATGTATAGAGTTGAAGAACAACCTGAGGACTCCTATTATTTATGCTTCTTGATATGAAGCCAAGGATTCTATTAGCTTTATTGCGAACACTTATGCACTGTTGTCTTGGTTTCAGATTACTGCTAACCAGAACTCCTAAATCTTTTTCGCAATCCGTAATATTAAGATCTACATTATTTAGTTTATATGTGGCATGGTTATTATCCTGTCCAATATTTAGAACTTTGCATTTGTCAATATTAAACTGCATCTGCCACTTCTCCAACCACTGCATCAGTCTATTCAATTCTTCCTGGAGTGCTCTAATGTCCTCGTCAGAATGAATTCGACGGCCTATTTTGGTGTCATCGGCAAACTTGCTGATGTCGCTCTTTATGCCCTCATCTATGTCGTTTATGTAGATTGTGAACAGCAGGGGGCCCAACACTGACCCCTGTGGAACACCGCTCGTGACGCTTCCCCACTCTGATTTCTCCCTATTTATGCAAACTCTCTGCTGCCTATTTGTCAACCATGCCTCTATCCAGGAAAAAATTTTCTCCTCCTATTCCATGTGCCTTAATTTTCCTCAATAGTCTCTGATGTGGGACCCTGTCAAAAGCCATACTGAAGTCCATATACACAATATCGTATTCATTACCATGATCTACCTCCTCAAATACCTTAGTGAAAAAAGTTAATAAATTCGTAAGGCAGGAACGCCCCTTTGAAAAACCATGCTGAGATTCGTTGATTAATTTATGCTTTTCAAGGTGGCTACAAACTGCCTCGGCACTTATTGATTCCATAAATTTTCCCACTATGGAGGTAAGGCTTATTGGTCTATAGTTCGAAGCTAAGGACCTGTCACCTGCTTTGAAAATAGGTATCACATTTGCCATTTTCCACTTATCTGGCACCATGCCAGTTTGTAGTGATACGTTGAAAAGATTAGCCAAAGGTTTGCTAAGCTCCTCTTTACATTCCTTTAGAACCCTTGCATACAGTTCATCAGGGCTTGGTGATTTGTTAGGTTTTAATTTATCTATTTGCCTAAGGACCATGTCACTTGTGACCCTAATCGTGCACAGTTTATTATCGTCCTGTTTTACATAATTTATCATTTCTGGAATATCGCTGGCATCCTCCTGTGTAAAAACTGAGAGGAAGTATATGTTAAAAATTCTACACATTTCCTTATCACTGTCAGTGAGCTAACCCGAGGAACTTTTGAGTGGGCCTATCTTGTCCCTGATCTTACTTCTGTATACCTGAAAGAATCCTTTTGGGTTAGTCTTCGATTCTCTTGCAACTTTAACCTTATAATCTCTTTTTGCTTTTCTAATTCCCTTTTTTATTTCTCTCTCTAACGTAATATATTAATTTCTTAATTGCCCCTCTCCTCTTTTGATTTGCTTATATATGCCTCTCTTTTGACCAATCAGATATTTTAATCTATTGTTCATCCATTTAGGATAATTTTTGTTTGATCTGATTTCCCTATTTGGAACATAATTTGACTGAGCAGCTAGAACTATGCCCTGGAAAGCGTCATATCGGCAACCATCACCACCTACCTGACCCTTAGTCAGGTCATTCCAGTTCAGCCCACCTAAGTAATTTTTCAGTCCTATGAAATCAGCCAAGCAAAAGTCAGGGACAGAGACTTGATTGCCATTACATATTAGGGGAATTCCATGATATATTAAAACTGAGTGATTTGTGATCACTTTCCCCAAGCTCATCATTAACCTCAAGATTATTAATTAGTGTTTCCCTACTGGCAAGAACCAAGTCAAGGAGGTTATTTCCCCTAGTTGGCTCTGTCACAAACTGTTTTAAAAAACAATCCTGGATCGTATCAAGAAAGTCACCTGACTCTAAATTTCCTGTCAAATTGCTCGAGTTAATCTGTCTATAGTTGAAATCTCCCATTAGCACAACATTTTTATGTAGATGCCTTACGAATTTCGTCCCATAGAAGTTTACTGCACTCCCTATCAAGATTTGGGGCCCTGTAAATCACACCCAAAATTAGTTTGTCTCGGCCCTCGAGAAGCTGTAACCAAACAGATTCAGTGGGTGATGGTTCTAATTTTATATCTTGTCTAACACAACAATTTAAATTGTCTCTGACATACATCGCTACTCCACCACCCTTCCTGTTGACCCTGTCAGTGTGGAATAATTTATAGCATTGTATGTGACATTCAGAGGGCATCTCTCTATCTTTCAGATTGAGCCAGGTCTCTGTTATAGCAATAATATCTATGTTTCCTGCACTTGCAATTAATCTTAGCTCATCTATCTTATTTCTTACACTCCTGCTATTAGTATAGTAAACCTTAAGGGAGCTAGTCCCTTGCTGCCCTCTGCTGTCCCCCTTTGTTTGCTGACCTGATCTATTGTCTTTATTTATAACTTCATGCTGAATGCCTTTTATACATTTACTGTTTCCAACCCTAGTGTTGCAACCTGCTTGTTTCTCACACACACCCATACCTCTATCTTCTATCAGTTTAAAATCATAGGCATTTCACCAATGGCCTTCTCAATTGAGCTTGCAAGTGCTACCACCCCAGCCCCAGAGAGATGTACCCCATCCCTTGCATACATATCATGTTTGCCATAAAAGTTGTTCCAGTTGTCAATGAATGGGATTGCAAGTTCCTTGCAGTATCTGTCTAGCCAGCAATTTACACCAATTGTCCTAGACAACCATTCATTTCCTACTCCCCTTCTAGGCAAGATGCTGCATATGGTTGGGACCCCTCCCTTAGACTTAATGAAATCTATAGCTGACCTGTACTTATCTAGCAGCTCTTCTCTCCTACCCTTCCCAATATCATTTCCACCAGCACTGAGACAGATAATGGGCTTGTTCCCATTACCTGACTTGATATTATCAAGCCTGTTAACTATGTCCTCAACACCAGCTCCAGGGAAGCACACTCTATCTCTCATCTTCTTATTCCTATTACAAAAAGCACGGTCAATATATCTTACCTGAGAGTCACCAACCACAAGAATGCGCTTACCTCTGTTAGCAGGGGCAGTAGTACCCTTACCTTCACTGGCCACTGAAGTACATTCATCCTGAAGAACAGAGAAGTGATTACCTACCTTCAGATCTTCACTCTTAACTTTCCTTATTCTGATTCTCCTCCCATTACTGGTTACTACTCGCCACTTGTAGCAGGTGCTGGACTGCACCTCACTGCTGGTAGCCGTTGCTACCTCCCCACCTACAGCCTCCTCACAGCGAGAGACAGACTGCACCTCACTGCTAGAAGCCTCATTCCCCACAATTCCAGCCACCTCACACTCTCTCCCAGACCCATTGAGGTGGACCTTCAGCCTCCTAATCTCCTCCTGGAGAAGCAAGACCTCCTCCTTCAACTCTCCAACCTCAATTTTTAAATCACTGCAGAAGCAAGCCATGCTTTGTAACCGTCCACGCTAATCCCCAAAGCAGCTCAGAGACTTGTTCTCAGGGTCGGCCAAATTTCAAAAAAAAAAAAAAAAAAATTATTTTTTCTTATGAAAAAATAGTTTTTTTTCTAAACATTATAGGCTAAACAAAACATTATTACCATCAATACTTACCAAGATATGGAGGCGTGAAGTTGATGAAAAAGGGGCACAATGTGGCAACATCGCCGACTGCCATCACCCGGTATTCTTTTATTTACTGTTTTATGTACTATTTTCTATTATTTTTTAATTTTTCTTTTTCCAAGTAACTTTTATGGACTGTGAGACCAATATGATCAGTATTTCATAAGTTATTTCTTTTTCAATACTGCACAATAAGGGCGTAAACACTATTGTCATTGTTTTGTTTATAGAAAATATTTACACAAACGATATGAAATGTTGTTTATTACTATTTTTCTATATTTTATATACACATATACAGTCACAGGGAATGTTTCTAGAAGTTCTGCAGCCTGTGGAAGTCTTTGAAACATGGTGTCATGCACAGTGCTGTTTTACATTCCTCACACATAAAACGAGTGTCTCTGCGTTGTTGTTGGCTTCGTTGTATGTGCACAGACGTAACACCTCTTCTGAGCCTTTTTCTTGAAAGCAGTAGCAGGCAGTTTTACTAGGAAGTGATCACCATGCTTCAGACGAGAAGGTAGTTGTTGATAATTTGGTGGGCGGTCTATTGCAGGTGTTGTTCCTTGGTACTTGAATACTATTTGTCTGATGACAGACAAGAATACTATTTGTCTGATGACAGACAAACAAAATTCACCGTATTGTGGTTTGTTTCTGGTCCTCATCTTATACATATTATAAGCATTGAGCATCGAAAGGTCCAGAAGATGGAAAAAGAGTTTTATGTACCACTTATAACTCTTGCGAACACAATCAGCAAACCCAATCTGCATGTCGCATTTGTCCACTGAATGCATATTGAAGGTGTAATCAATCACAGCTGCAGGTTTTAGAATGTATTCATTGCTCTCTCTATGCTGCCTGCCAGTGTCTGCCATTTCATTAGGGTGAACTGATGACAACAGTGTGACATCTCGTTTGTCATGCCACCGAAATGCCATGATGTCATTGGCAGCAAACGCCTGCACCTCACCTCTGCAAGTGCCAGCGTCAAACCTGGGCCTATGTTTCCAATTTGCACACACTGTGCCACACATCTGTCATGTTCACTCGCAAAAAATCACTGAGTGAGGGGCTTGTGTACCAGTTATCAGTATGTAATATATACCCCTTACCAAGGTATGGTTCCATCATTGTTCTAACCACATCACCAGAGATGCCCAATAACTTCCTGGTACAGTGGACCCCCAGTTAACGATATTTTTTCATTCCAGAAGTATGTTCAGGTGCCAGTACTGACCGAATTTGTTCCCATAACGAATATTGTGAAGTAGATTAGTCCATTTCAGACCCCCAAACATACACGTACAAACGCACTTACATAAATACACTTACATAATTGGTCGCATTGGGAGGTGATCGTTAAGCGGGGTTCCACTGTATTTTGCAATGTATAACTTCCAGTGTACACAATAATATCCAATACCAGACCACTGTAACAATCACAAAGCACAAACAACTTTATTCCAAAGCGTTTCCTCTTGCTTGGTATGTACTGCTTGAAAGAGTCTTCCTTTGAACAGAATCAAGCTTCCTGAAGGGATAAAAATACATCTTGAATTTCTCTTTCGGATACACAAACACATTCCTAATTTTATATAACCTGTCGTTTCTGTCAGGCCTGGTTTTGTCTGAGAAGTGAAGCATACATAACATTAGCACAAATTGATTCACTGGCATTATATCACTGAAACCTGGGGTTGCAATCAGGCAGTCTGTTGACCAGTATGATTTCACTTTGTGCTTATACACATGTGGCATAAGCATTATTGTGGCAAAGAAAAGATACATCTCAGCCACAGTTGCCTCCTTCCACTGGTGTAGACGGGATTTTGGTGAAAGTATTGTGTTTGCCATGGTGTACTCGTAGTATGTGTTGCTTTCCATGACAATTCTTTCCATCGGGTTCGTCAAAGAATAACGCGAAACATTCCAGTTCAGTGGCATTGTTCCCGAGTGTACAAGAATGCCATATTCCACTTTGGCTGTCATCAAACTGGTGGGGATTTGGAACAAAATTGACAGCTTCCTGCCAATCCCAGGTGCGGTCTGCTTGTGGGTACTGGACATTGACAGGTGGTTGTGGTTGTGGAGGTTGTGGTTGTGGAGGTTGTGGTTGTGGAGGCTGGTGTGGTGGGTGGGTGGGGGATGGTGGCCTTTGTTGTAGATCAGCTGAGGCAGCAGTGTGGGTGACAGCATGGCCCACTGCTGGTGCCTCACGGCCGGCACCACCGCTACCACCACCATGCACATTTTCCATCCCAATTGCAACACTATCATCGTCATTTTCACTGTCTGTTCCTGTTGTACAGCCACGGGATGTACTCCGAGATGTACTCATTCCCCTTGGAATAGCATATGGCACACTACCAGAGCGCATAAATCATCATATATACTGTCGCTTCACTGGGGAATATTGCACTTACCTATCTCTACTGGAACTAGTTTCAAGAGCATGTAGTTCATATTCACTATCACTATCATCACAAATGCTCACATCTGAGTCTGGGATTTGGGAAAATAGGAGTTTCCTCTTTGATTCTGGTACAACTGAACGTGAACAAGACAGCCCAGCAGCAGAGGTGGAAGGCTGAGGGTTGTCTGGGTTTTCCTCACTATTACCAATATTATGGTAATTAGTTTCAGTCAAAACCTCACCAAAACCTTGAAACTCATCTTCACTGGCACTTCCATCTGTATTAGAACTGTCACTGGGGAACAAAAGTGTCCCAATTCGCCGAGGAGTGAGGAACTTCTTACTGTGAGGCATGGTGGACATTGTGTACTAAGATGGCATTCCCACAATGCACCACTGGGTCCCAGATTTTTTTCTACCGCGCACACCGACCACACAGACCCATTCTCTCACATCTAGGCCTACCATCCTTTTCCCGCGTGATTTGACGGCGCTAGAATTTATGCGTACTAGTACGTCAAAAACCCCTGCGCGTAAGCCGTACTAGTACGTCTGAAACCCCCAAAGGGTTAATCCAGCAAAGGCTGGTTTGAGAGATTTAAGAAGCATACTGGCATACACAGTGTGATAATGGATGGTGAGGCTGCCAGTTCGGACCAAAAAGCGGCTGAAAAATATGTGCAGGAATTCAAGGAGTACATAGAGGCTGAAAGACTGAAACCTGAACAAGTGTTCAGTTGTGACGAAACAGGCCTCTTTTGGAAGAAAATGCCAAAGAGGACCTACAGTACTCAGGAAGAAAAGGCACTGCCAGGACACAAGCCTATGAAACACAGGCTGACGCTCATGTTCTGTGCTAATGCTAGTGGGGATTTCTTCCTCCAGTCTTCCATACACTAAGAAGAATCGCCAGTAAAGGTAAGTGTTATGCTGCTAATGTTTCATTCATCATGTCCCTTTGTATTATTTATGTACTACATCTATATTTCATGTAAAAAAAATTTTTGTTTTAATACTTCTGGGTGTCAGGAACGAATTAATTGTATTTACATTATTTCTTATGGGGAAAATTTATTCAAAAATCGTCTATTTTGATAACAGTCCCACTTCCAGGAACGGATTAAGGACGATAATTGAGGGACCACTGTATAAACAAAATACTGTATAGTTTAAACCTTTCAGGGTTCAGAGGCCAAATTTCAAAGTGCACACCAGGTTCCAAGAATTTTCAAAAAAAAATTTTGTTATTTTTTCTAATGAAATGGTAGAGAATTTTTTTCCGAAGGTAATAAAACAAAAAGTACGAAATTTGATGGAAAATTGACGAAATTATGCTCTCGCGAATTTTGATGTGTCAGCGATATTTACGAATCAGCGATTTTTGCCAACTTTGACTCCCATTTTAGGCCAATTGCATTATTCCAGTCGACCAAATTCTTAGCTATTTCACTAGTATTACTTCTATTCTATCGATTGAGCACAAGAAATCGCAAAGTCAACTGTTTCAACTACAAAATAAAGTGATCGGAAATTGGTAATTTGGCCAATTTAACTCAGTTCAAAATATTCAAATTTTGAAATAGGGTCCAGAATAAACAATGTAGGTATTCCTGGCACTAAACTAACATTTCCTCTGGTCATTAGTTACATTTTGAGGCTTTTACAAATGAATTCCATTTTGATTTTTTATTCACATAATGAATTTTTATTTAAACCAAAAAATAGAAGATTTACTGTTATGAATTATTGTAATAATTGTATAAATATCATCACCACATTTGTGAATGTATATTAGACCCACCAGCTGGTATGTATTAGACGTGTGAGGTCGTTTGTTTACTCTTGAACATCGGCAAAAATTTAATATTTCCGCTACTTTGAGCTCAGTTCCAAGCCATTTCCAGTGCTAAAACCAATCAAAATCATCTCTGTTTCTGTAACATGTCTTCCATTCTATCAAATGAAACCAGGAAATCACAAATACAACTATAAAAACATATGAAAAAACACTGCAAAGTCGCTGTTTTAATCGAAAATCACAGTCTCAGTTTTTTTCTCTCATTATACACTGTGTGCTGCAGGATTTGTTTTATGTGGTGCACACATACCACATAGATGTATTCTCTCATATCTAGGCCCAAATTTACTACTCACAGCTTATCAGAGTGAGCTGAGCTCATGGCGTAGATCTACGGTTTGGACCCTCAACGTAAAGCTGTAGATCTACAGCACGAACCCTGAAAGGGTTAATGAAAGCAAGTTTGTTCATTATCACACTCCAGACCATATTTGTAGTTTGTTCCATGTCACAGGCGATAAGTCATATCAAATTCTAACTAAAGGGGAAAAATACCTGCAATTTAGGTCAAAAAAAATGGGTTGCTAAGTACTTATCTTTATGCCATTGAGTAATTGGGAGTGCACTCTTACTTGTTAGTAAATGTATGAGTGAAGGTGTTTAGTATTTTTATGAAGTACTTTGTATGCTGATAAAGATAAATTATACTATAATTCAAGTCAAATATCAGTAGGCTGCAACAATAAGAGACTAAATTATCATCAAATTGACACATTAAAAAAATAATTTTTAAATAGTATTTTATTGCACCAATACAGTATTTTTTAAAGAAATGACAGCTACAAAATATATCAAAAGTTCATTGGAACATTGCTGATGCAGGTAAAAGTAGTTTAAATTTAAGTGTGTTTTTTAACTAAATCTTTTTATGTAGATTTACATAATACTGTTTATGGAGTTGCCATTTGTATTCACAGTATCATTAGTTCTTTTACTGTAGTCTTTGGTTGCATTATTTTAGCTTTTACTTCTGTGTTTGTATCTTTGAGTGCTTTTGTATCTTGTTTTTCACATTAGGTGTAGAATTTAGTTTTCTGCTTTGATATAATTCTAAAGAATTTGTAGATATGTGTGATATTTTAAATAAAATTGCTTTGCTGAGTATACCTGGAGTGACAGTAGCTGATTCATACTTTTTCTAAAAATGCATTATTCCAATAAGTTAAGATGCTTTCTTTAATATTACATATTTTTAAAAATTTAGGATAGCTTTAACATTTGTTTGACAAAAGCTATTTCTGTGACGAAATACATACACAAAACCACACTATGTACATACATATGCACACCCTTGACATATATATACAGTGGACCCCCACTTAACGATCACCTCTCAATGCGACCAGTTATGTAAGTGTATTTATATAAGTGCGTTTGTACGTGTATGTTTGGGGGTCTGAAATGGACTAATCTACTTCACAATATTCCTTATGGGAACAAATTCGGTCAGTAGTGGCACCTGAGCATACTTCTGGAATGAAAAAATATCGTTAACCGGGGGTCCACTGTATACTGGTCAAATAAACCAAATTACCCTAAAAGTAAGTCTTTTTGGAAATGTTTTCTTATGCATTAATAGATATATTTTTGTGAATTAACATGGCACAACATAAACAAAAAAATTTGTTTTGCACCAAAACTAGCTTCTCTACCTAATAAAATGAATTCAGTATAATTTAGCTTGTTCCTATGCAGTCTGATTTTGGCTTAACTTTAGTTAGTATGGCCTAATATTAATTTAGTGATGTTCAGACTGTTACTTGACAAGTTTTTGCAACAGTCAATTTACACTGCTTGTTTGGGAACAGGATCATTGCTTTATAAACAAAGATTGCATGCTCTGCCATCAAAGCACACTATATTTGTACCTCATATATACAAACTGATCTTTCACAGTATTATATATAACATGAGTAAAATGAAATGGTAGGGGGCTTGAACCTGTGCTCCAAGTTAGCATCAAGATCTCTGTAAAATGTGAGTTCAAGCACCAGTCTGGGGCTTCACACTCGATTATCCTTGGTCTTGTGGTAGTGTATGCTCTTGGTAAATGCCAGGCTACAGGTTTGAGCCCTTATCACTTCATTTCGTGAATTTATATAAATACATACATTGCATAATATATGTATCTATACATCATGTACTTATATACAGCTTAGCATTTACTAAATATGATGATAACTATTTTTCAGTCTTGCTAGAAAATTATTAAAACACTTTTCTGTTTGTTTACTATGTATTAGAATTAATGATTTTAGTTAAGCTAAAGTATAGTCAGTTCACTAGGTTTAACTATTTAAACTATAAAATATTTAATTTGGAATACAGTATAGTAATTTGTAATAAATTTTGAATTACAAACCAAATATTTCAGTATTTTAATTAATGACTGTAATCTCTAAAAATCTGCAGGTTGCACAGTACATCGGTGAGATCTGCCGTTACCTCTATAACATGCCGGAAAAGTCCGAAGATAAAGGTCATCAGGTAAATTAGGCTTCCTTGTGTTAAGGAAATTTATTAATATGATGATGTTCTTTAAGTATAAGTGTTAGGGTTGCTGTCAAAAAAATTAACAAGACATTTTGCTCTTATTTACTTATATATATAGTTATTTTGATAGTGTGGTGTTCATTGTGCAGCTTCATGTGGAGTGTTAATGACTTTAATGTTTCCTCTCTTCCCTCAGCTAATGTTATTTTTATTTCAGTGTAATTGCTGTGTCCAGCTCAAATTTACCAGAAAATAATGTTGCATCTTTCTATATCATGAGTAGCTTTTCCTTCACTCAGGGTGGTGACAAATAGAAACCTTTTCTTATACAGGAAAATTAAGCACACTCCCATTAAGAATGAATAACACAAAAATAGCACATAAAACATTCATTATGAAATGGATGCACTTAAAAAATATTATTATGGATGGTATAAACTGTAATTAGCATGAGACTTGAACTCATACAGGATGTAAATGGAGCAGCTAGTTCTTAGTTGGAAGACATTGACAAACATGCATGTTTGTAATTGGAGCAGTGTTAGTGATACATATTTGCCAGACCTGATGCCACCAATAAACCTGCCTCGGGTGTGAATGTGTTCTGTCTAAGCAACTAGGAAGTGTTTTTAAAAAAGGTCTATGAATGCATACTTAGCATTTAATCAAAGCTATCTATGAGTGAGAGATTTAAATTAGTAAAAATATATTACCAAACTAATTTTTACAAGTACAGAGGACCCTTAAATTTCATCATCCCTTTTCTGTATGTAAAACTAAAGCTATTCTATATAAAATGTATTTTTTTTTTAAGATTTCCCATAAGAAATAATGTAAATCCAGTTAATCCATTCCAGACTCCCAAAAATATTAACAAAAAATACATTTTATAGAGAATAACTATAGTTTTACAGAAAAGGGATGATGAAATTCGAGGGTCTACTGTATAAAGAAATAATTGATTATCATTTTTTACTGTTAACATAATTACATATTCTGAAGTACCACTCACACTACAGATGACATGGTGGCATGCTATTTATTTTTATGCCTCACATGTATTTAATTTTCAATCTTTATTATCCCCACTTCTCACACTGCAGCCTTTACCTTATCACCTTATGTCTTCCATGTAAACTTGCAAAAGCTTCTATTACTCTTGAAACAAATACATAAATAAAAATTATTTTCTGTATACAAATTTTTTTTTAATCACTTTGGTGGTAACTGACTAACTTAATTTTTTTAGTCAAACCACCATTAAATTTGTTTTCTAACATTTTCTTGCATTTTTCAACCCTTTGATTTTTGTTGAAGTACTGACACTTGTTTGCTAAAAGTTGTGTAAAGTATTCTTAAATGTTTTTATTCAGTGTAGCACATGCATGATAATAGTGGCCAGAAGTACAAGGTATACTCTCAGTTAGTGCTTAACTTAACTCTTTGACTGTTTTGGTCGTATATATACGTCTTGCAAGCCACCGTTTTTGACGTATATACTGTATACTCATAAATTCTAGCGGCTTCAAATCAAGCAGTAGAAAGCTGGTAGGCCCACATGTGAGAGAATGGGTCTGTGTGGTCATTGTGCACCATATAAAAAAAATCCTGCAGCACACAGTGCATAATGAGAAAAAAAAACTCCGACCTTTTTTTTTTTTTTATATAATTAAAATGCCATCTTTGTGGTCAATTTCGTATAGTATTTATGGTTATGTTCTCGTTTTCTTGGTCTCATTTGATAGAATGGAAAACATATTATAGAAATAGAGGTGATTTTGATTGGTTTTACTATGAAAAGAACCTTGGAATGGAGCTCAAAGTAGGGGAAATGTTTGATTTTTGCCAATGTTCAAAAGTAAACAAATGATGTCATTGTCCAATAAATGTCCAACTAGCCATTCTAATATGCAGTCATGAATAGGTTGACATTATTTATACAATTATTACAATATTGCAGTAGTCTGAGAGTAAGACACATGTGCAACATCTGGGTATCTTTATTGTAGACGTTTCGCCATCCAGTGGCTTTATCAATACAAATTCTAGGACATAACTTGAAGACAGTAGAACTATGTACAGAAGATGAGGTAATCAGTCCCTCAACCTAGGAGTAGGTGCGAACAGCACCATAGTCGTGGAGATTCAGAATCTCCACGACTATGGTGCTGTTCGCACCTACTCCTAGGTTGAGGGACTGATTACCTCATCTTCTGTACATAGTTCTACTGTCTTCAAGTTATGTCCTAGAATTTGTATTGATAAAGCCACTGGATGGCGAAACGTCTACAATAAAGATACCCAGATGTTGCACATGTGTCTTACTCTCATCTTGTCGGTATTATATACCATTTCGTACACATTGCAGTAGTCTGCATAACAGTAAATTTTCTATTTTTTGTTTGAATTAAAATTTGAAATAAAAAGCAAGAGTAATATCAGAGGGACCTGGAGACATGACTGATGAACAATGAAAATGTTATTTTAGAGCCAGGAATGTCTGCATTGTTCATTCTGGCCCCATTTTGAAATTGTCATACTTTTTAATTTTCGTGAAATTGGCCAAATTGCAAATTTCTGACCAAGTTATTGGGTAGTTGAAATCGGTAAGTTTCTTGTACTCAGTCGATAGGAAAAATGGAGTTCTAAAGAAATAGCTATGAGGTTGGTCGACTGGAACAATGGAATTAGCCGAAAATAGGGCTCAAAGTGGGCGAAATCACCAATTCGTAAATATCGCCGAGGTCGCTAACTTCGCGAGAGCATAATTCCGTCAGTTTTCCATCAAATTACGTTTTTTTTGGGTGTCATTACAATCGGGAAAAGATTCTCTATCATTTCATAAAAAAAAAATTTTTTTTTTTTTTAAATTTTGCGACACCAGGAGACACCTCAGGATCTGGGGTTGCGACAGTCAAGGGGTTAAAAAAAAAGGTCTTAAAATTTTGCTGCAATTAGAATAGTATGAAATTTCAGTTTGTAGCGACAAGATTCTAGGGTTGCATGAATAAGTGTTACCAGGTACCTCAGTTAGCCTCATGAGTTCTGTAAAATGTGATTCGAGGCAACAGTTGAATCTATCACAGTCTTAGAATTTCATAAGAGTTTTGACTTTAATTTTGTGTTAGTTGTGCAGGAGTAATGCAGCCTCCTTGTACCTATACATCTGGATAGCTTGCTGTCTGTACAGTTCCACCCTCCTTACAGAGCTTCATTTTCATAATGTATTAACTTATCTTCACACAGGGTTGAAAGGCTCACAACTCCTTGAATAATACTGCAATTTGTTATTTAAGAGTTAATGACTAGCTGTTCTACAACTTAATTATTGTGTCACCTTACAATAAGAGCAGGAAAGGTAGCATGATATAGATGGATACAATATTTAGATATGTACAAAATATTAATACAACCATGTTTTATTGTTTCTAGACCTGTAAATTTGCACCAACTTTATTCTTTGATAGCAGTTGACAAATGTGACCTAAGCAAAATACAGACTGTGGAGAAAGATGAATTTGTCTTGATCAACTAAGGGGGTTCGGGATGGTTTTCAAAAAACAACAACAACAAAAAAAACAGAGCAGTATTTTCAGGACCTTGAGAATATCTCACTGCATTATTGAAAAATGAATTTTTAAAAAAAGAAAATGACTTGCCATAAATGTTTGCAAGTGTCAAATGGCTTCAGTACACTAGATGAAATTTTGATCTTGAATGAAAACAGTGTCTCAAGTTTTCTTCTCTGATATGTAGGTTATTTGTGAATCTTTCTGGAGCTGTACTTGGGATTGTTCACAAGTTTTATTTAAAGCAAAAATTTATGTTAGTTTGGAAAATACCTGTTGACCATTTTGAACATTTTTTAAAAAAAAAAAAAAAAAAAAGAATTCAAATTCCAAAATTTGTTTTGACCAAAATGAAATTTTATATACGATAACCTAATAGCATTGATATTTCAAGGAAACTTTGAGAAAATGCTTTGCATCTTGAATAAATAAGATACAAAAATAATTCTTTACTGTATTTCCAATACTATCACTGATCTTTCATTTTTCTTTTTGGGCCACTCTGCCTCAGTGGGATATGGCCAGTTTGTTGATAGGAAAAAGAAGATTTATGATAATAACATTGATATACCATAGAAATTTTTATCTAATTAGTTTGGTAAATTTGTACTGTAGTTAATATTTGATAACTAAAAAATCTGAAGATTTCTAAAATACAGTAGACCCTTGATTAAAATGTGGTTGAACAGTGTGTTTTTGTGATGACAGTTGCTGAAAAATTGCAGCATCAGTTTCAGACATTAAAACTTTTCATAAGAAACTAGTAACCCTTTCTCCTGTATATATTACTGAAGTTAAAAAGAGAAGCTTTCATTTTTCTTTTTGGGCCACTCTGCCTCAGTGGGATATGGCTGGTTTGTTGAAAGATAAAGAAGAAAACTTTTCTATTCAGAGATTTATGTCCTGTGGAAAGCCAGTTGCTAAGTCTGGCCCAGTATGGCATGTGCTGTAGTGGCTCTCAACCTAAACAAGACTGACCCACAGTCATCAGCTGATAAAACAAATGGATGACTCTCTGCTGTTTACTGCTCAGTAGTCACATAACTAGTGCTTATCAACAAGCAGGAGAACAAGGAATTTAAGGTAGAATTCAGGGAAACTGGTTAACCAAACTTGAGTCCTGGAAATGGGAAGTACAATGCCTGCACTTCAGAGGAGGGGTTTGGGATACGTATTGGCAGTTTGGAGGGACTTCTAAATTGTCATATCTGAGCGCCTCTGCAGAGACAGTGATTATGTATGAGTGGGTTAAAAGTGTTGAATGATGATGAAAGTATTTTCTTTTTGGGGAGTTTCTTTGTTTTTGGGTCACCCTGCCTCGGTGGGAGACGACTGACATGTTGAAAAAAAAAATTCCCTCATACTATGTATTATAAATGAGAAAATTGCATAGTGAAATATATGTGTAGCATCAGCTAATTAAACAGATGACCAGCAGAAGTCTACTGCTCACTTGAGCTACATAACCATTCTCAAACAATTCTTCATCTACAGGCAAGAAAAAGAAAGAATTTAAGGTAGGGTAAAATTTATTCTTTCCATTTCTTTGCATATTTTACACTGATAAGATTGTGTATTATTCTTCCTCCGTAAGCCACACGTCGTAAGAGGCGACTACAATGCTGGGAGTAAGGGGCTAGTAACCCCTTCTCTCCTATATATTACTAAATTTAAAAGGAGAAGCTTTTGTTTTTCCTTTTGGGTCACCCTGCCTTGGTGGGATACGGTCGGTTTTTTGAAAGAAGAAGATTGTATATTAAACTATTAATAGTCACTGGTGGCATATTAGCTGGGAAAACCATGCCCATTTTTTTTAAGAACTAGACAGTATAATGCATTAAGTGCCAGCTTCTCCTATGCCTTAATGAATTTATTTGGTAATTTCTTATTTATGATTTGAGTACATAACTTGTATTTTGAGTTCATCAGTCAACCCAATCTACAGTATAAGGTGTCAAAAACTTCATTATTTTTTACGAAATAAGGAACTCAAAAAAGTTTGGCTTTTGACGATGTCAAGCATGTACCCTTATTTTTCTAAGTGTTCTTCAGTTTGCTGAACATAATTTGTGTAACATGGCATTTTCAGGAAGGGAATTACATTGTTATTCAAGGGTCTACTGTACATACCATAACTGTTTTGAAACACCTTTTTGGATCAACTTTGATTAATTATTGATCAATTTTCATTAATAGTTCTACAAAACATGTAATAGATTTTTAGATTTTGCAGCATATAATCAAAAATTATTTAGAAGCCATTGAAACAAATGTACCTCAAACTCATTGCAACTCATTAAATTACTTAGTGTGGTGGTTAGTTGTGTTGTGGTTATGCTGGTCATATGCATATATTATTTCTGCTAAAGTACACTTTCAGGAATCTATACCAGTCTGTCATGTTTTTGATCCAGTTATTTAATTTGTGTAGACTCTTCTGTAACTGTTCCATAGTTCAACATTTTTGTTCTAGCTGCTATAAAATTGAAATAGCCTGTGGAACACATCAGGATTTTGATGCTAGAGAATGCTTTTGTAGTATACAAATTTATATAGTTTAGTATTTTCTTAGAGAATGTGGAGCTGCTTATAATAAACAAATGTTACATTACTTTAAGAATGTCAGTATGTTGACTTAGAACAAAGTTGGTGTAGTTTCTTTTAATTTGTTTGTACTTTGGAATGATGATATCCCATTTTCCTTACCCTTTTAATGTTTACCTTTTCCTAGATCCGCTTAATGTTTGGTAATGGGCTGCGGCCTAACCTCTGGAAAGACTTCCAGACAAGGTTTAATATCCCCAGGATTAGTGAGTTCTACGGCTCAACTGAAGGGAATGCTAATATTAGTAAGTCTTTTCAATTAGCTTTTGTGCAAGTTTGCAGTTACTTATTTCCAGCAATATTCTTGGGGGTTATCAAATGCACTTTTGATGCTGTAGCTATTTTTATTACATATTTGAATCTAGGATGATAGTTCCTATAAATGAGTATTGTACCACAACTGAGCATGTAGATTACAAGTAAATAAAATGGATGTAATGAGATGGGGTTTGGTATTTGGATAGATTGTAAAGTTAGAAAATTACACTACAGTATTGTTCACAGTGTAGAAATGAAGTGGCACAGTCACATAGAAAAAGGTGTTGGGAGACTAGGAAAAAGTCTAGTATAAGAAATGAGAGCTGTTAAGAGTGGTAAATTTATTTATAGTAGACAGAAATTTCTCAGACAGAGAATATCTGGAGATATCATAAGATTCCTTATCTGGAATCCAGAGGTATCATAAGATTCCTTAATTAAGATTTTTGCATCCATGGGATGAATATTATGCAGAGGATTTGAAACATAAAAATTAGAAGATGGTGTGGAATTACCAAAAGTTTAACTCAGAACTGTGCCTGCACTCTGAAGGGAGAGGTTGAGGCAGAGTAGAAGGAAAAAGAGGTAACCAGGTGAGCACATAAAGATAATAAAAGAATATGAAAGAATAAATAAGAATGATTTCTTAACATTGTCAACATGGAGAGCAAGAGTTATCATTACTTCTCCTGCAATACTGAATATCATTAATTATTTTGATTAATATTTTTATTCTTGGGAGCAAGGAGCTAGTAACCCTTCTCCTGTATAAATTACTAAATTTAAAAAGAGAAACTTTTGTTTTTCTTTTTGGGCCACCCTGCCTCGGTGGGATACGGCCGGTGTGTTGAAAGAAAGAAAGATATTTATTCTTGTAGTTCATATGTAGAGGTGTTTTTATGATTATGTACAGTTAATATGACAAAAGCATTTGAATCTTCTGTTAATAAATTATAAAATGTTTGAAGGAAAATTTTTACTTTTATCTTACAGTCAATATGGATGGCAAAATTGGAGCAGTTGGCTTTGTATCTGTGCTGTTTCCTAGTGTGTACCCCGTGGCTCTCATTAAAGTTGATGAGGAAACTAAAGAAATTGTCCGGGATGCTAATGGAATGTGCATTATGTGCAAGCCAGGTAAATTATAGCTTAAGTCTTAGGGACTATATCATCTACAATATTTTCTATAGCATTTTTGTTCACAATTTTGGTGTTTATATTTTCACATGGAAAGTAACGCGCATTTCTTTAGAAAACAAAAATGGATATCACACATGCATGGATGTTGTGGTTCAGTGTCTTACTTGAAGTGTGATGTTCATGCTTGTCTAGAAAGACAGATATAAAATGTATGATAGTTATCCTTCCTTGGTGGGAAATGGCCAAAGTGTTAAAAAAAATTCATAGAGATATAATACACCTACCATCCGACTTACGACCGAGTTCGGTTCTGAGAAACCGGTCTTAAGTCGAACTTTACTACTGAATATCAACAAAACATTTTTTGTAATGACTTTATTTTATTGTTTTATTTTGGTATTTCATGTTTTACTTTACTTTTTATGCTGTTAGTACTGTATTTTATACTGTAAGGTTTAGGATAAACACTGTGTACAACACAAATAGTTGTTTATTTCCCAGAAATTTGGCATAAAAAACACGGTCGTAAGTCGAGTGATCGTAAGTCGAGCAGGTCGTAAGTCGGATGGTAGGTGTACTAGCATTTAATATATAAAATAATTTACAGTACCACAACAATTGCTTTGTTGTGGTACTGTACAATAGGTATTTTCTTATTTGCTATATTGTTTATTGCAGAGTGTTGATACTGTATTTTTAGATTATTGTATAAGTAAAGCTACATTAAGAATTTTATTTGTGAATATTGTTAGTTTTATTTATTTCATCATCTGTTAATTTTATTTTTATGTATACAATAGGTCCACCACTTAGTGTTAATGTATTTCTGAAAGTTGTTTGCAAGTTGTGGCTCGAAACTTAGAACCTATCTTGACTCACGAAATCGTAATGACACGATTGCAAACAAACCATACCATGGGCGGGATTGAACCCGCGATCAGAGTCTCAAAACCCCAGACTGTCGCGTTAGCCACTGGACCAGCTAGCCACAATAAGATTCATCCAACTATGTATATTTCTACACCATAGGAAGGTTAGCATAGGCACCACTTTGACCACAAATGCAAGTTTTTACAGACGAATCTCCAGCTAGCGTGGCCGTGACGAACTCTAGCTTAAGTCCCCTCAATGCCGTCAACATGACTCACGAAATCGTAATGACGTGATTGCAAACAAACCATACCACACCTATACCTAGTTGGATGAATCTTATTGTGGCTAGCTGGTCCAGTGGCTAACGCGATGGTCTGGAGTTTTGAGACTCTGACCGCGGGTTCAATCCCACCCATGGTATGGTTTGTTTGCAATCGTGTCATTACGATTTCATGAGTCATGTTTACGGCATCAAGGGGACTTGAGCTAGAGTTCGTCATGGCCACGCTAGCTGGAGATTCGTCTGTAAAAACTTGCATTTGTGGTCACAGTGGTGCCTATGCTAACCTTCCTATGGTGTAGAAATATACCTAGTTGGACGAATCTTATTGTGGCTAGCTGGTCCAGTGGCTAACGTGACGGTCTGGAGTTTTGAGACTCTATGACCGCGGGTTCAGTCCCGCCCGTGGTATGGTTTAGAACCTATCTAACACAGACATCAGTATTATAATAGAAAATGCATTCCTGAACTGTAATGTTTTGTTTTTAATTTCATTCATTCAGTGAAGTTAAAAAAATATGTTCATTGTACTTCTTACTACAAAATGAGTTGGGTTTGAACCCGTGGTAAGCCAATCCTTAAACTGGCAGGTCAGTGCATTTTTCCACTGTACCATGCCAGCCTGACGAGATTCACCCAGCTAGGTATATTTCTATGCATACCAAAATACACCTACAGTTGTGTTATGATTGGGAGTTGGAACATGGTGCTTGGAAGAGCCCTTCTCTCTTCCCTCTTCTTTTCCTTCCTCCCATTTCCCCCCCCTTTTCATATTTTTTTACCTCCCTCCCTCCTTATATTTGACACGCTTTACACTTGTTCTCTAAACCCCATCCTACTGTATTCTAGCCCCACATACTCTACCCCTAACTGTACTCAACTAAAATATTATACATCGCTTCTGTACTGCGCTACCCACACTGTACTCCTTCCCCACAATGTAGTTTGACCCACACCTCCCCCATGCTGTTTTCCACCTCATGCTATTCACTCCACCCCTTCCCATGACATTCACTTGTGGGGAGGGAAGGTGGTGGTGTAAACAGTTGCCACTTCACTCACATACTGTGAATAAACAACTTTCTAAAGAAGAAACCTATTTTTTGTATTTACATTTCTTTACCAATTTTTACTAAACTAATGTGAGCCCAATGCCTATGAGTAACAATGAACATACAGTACACAAAATATCAGTGCTTATGGTGAAACAATAACAGAAAAAAGTTATGCAAAAATGCATTTTCAGCTTAACAAAATTTTTACCAGTATTATTGAATCTACAGTTATTTGCAGATATCTACCAACAGAATACAGATTCTTCACACTTTTATAAAATGAATATACTGTACATGTGTAAAGGTAGAAAGTTGAAAGTGAACATAGATAAGAGTAAGGTAATGAGGGTATAAAATGATTTAGATAAAGAAAAATTGGATATCACATTGGAGAGAGGGAGTATGGAAGAAATGAATGTTTTCAGATATTTGGGAATTTATGCGTCAGCGGATGGGTTGATGAAGGATGAGGTTAACCATAGAATTGATGAAGGAAAAAAGGTGAGTGGTGCATTGAGGTATATGTGGAGATAAAAAACGTTAACTATGGAGGCAATGGGGTTGTAAATGCTGCAGCGAGGAGGCGGTTGGAGGCAGTGGAGATGTCTTGTCTAAGGGCAAAATGTGGTGTAAATGTTATGCAGAAAATTCGGAGTGTGGAAATTAGGAGAAGGTGTGGAGTTAATAAAAGTATTAGTCAGAAGGATGAGGAGGGGTTGTTGAGGTGGTTTGGTCATTTAGAGAGAATGGATCAAAGTAGAATGACATGGAGAGCATATAAATCTGTAGGGAAGGGAAGGCAGGGTAGAGGTCATCCTCGAAAAGGTTGGAGGAAGGGGTAAAGGAGGTTTTGTGGGCGAGGGGCTTGGACTTCCAACAAGCTTGCGTGAGCGTGTTAGATAGAAGTGAATGGAGCCAAATTTTTTTGGAACCTGACAAGCTGTTTGAGTGTGAGCAGGGTAATATTTAGTGAAAGGATTCAGAGAAACCGATTATTTTTATATAGCCAGGCTTGAGTACTGGAAATGGAAAGTACAATGCCTGCACTTTGAAGGAGGGGTTTGGGATATTGGCAGTTTGGAGAGATGTGTTATATATCTTTATATATGCTTCTGAACTGTTGTATCTGGGCACCTCTGCAAAAAACAGTGAGTATGTATGAGTGAGGTGAAAGTGTTGAATGATAATGAAAGTATTTTCTTTTTGGGGATTTTCTTTCTTTTTTGGGTCACCCTGCCTCAGTGGGAGACAGCTGACCTGTTGAAAAAAAAATATAATTCCATTTGGTGAAAAAATAGCCAAGAACATCCTGTTTATTGGAATTAGTTTGAATTTTTGCAGTAATCTTTCCTACAGATCAGCATTCATAAGTTATTAATTAGTTCTCAAGGACCAGTGTTATAAGTACAGAACATTGCTGGTTGAATCACCTTAATAGGGTACCTATTGTATTTTTTTTTGTTTTATTTTTACTGCATATCTGGAGATTTTATTTGTGAGCATTTTAGTTATTTTTTTTTAATTTCTCTTATAAATTTTTTATGTGAATATTTTTTATATTTGATGTATTTTCCCATCTCTATTATTCTGTAAGATGTTTGTAACTTTTGATATGGTTCATTGTATAGGTGAACCTGGTGAGTTCATTGGCAAGATAGTACGGGATGATCCTGTCCGAGACTTCCATGGTTATGCTGATGACAGTGCAACAAAGAAAAAGATTGTGAGGGATGTCTTCAAGAAGGGAGATTATGCCTTTCTCTCAGGTGAGTTAACCCTTTGAGGGTCGACAGGACCTCTCCGAGACTCGTTCTTAGGGTCGGCCAAATTTAAAAAAAAATAATAATTTTTTCTTATGAAAAGATAGAGAATCTTTTCCCGATCATAATGACACTAAAAATATGAAATTTGAAGGAAAACTTATGGAATTATGCTCTCGCGAAGTTAGCGGTCTCGGCGATGTTTACGGATCGGCGATTTTGCCCACTTTGAGCCCCATTTTCGGCCAGTTCCACTGTACTAGTCGACAAAAAACATGAATATTTCGCTAGAACTCCATTTTTCTATTGAATGAGTGCAAGAAACCACCCATTTACCAATTTCAGCTATCCAGTACAGTGGTCAGAATTTAGCAATTTTGCCAATTTCACACAAATTTCAAAAGATGCCAATTTCCGAATAGGGTCCAGAACAAACAAGAAATACATTCCTGGCACTAAAATGACATTTCCTCTGTTCATTAGTCACGTCTCAAGGCCCCTCTTACATTCTTTTGCTTTCCACTTTGAATTTTTATTCTCGCAAAAAATAGAAGATTTACTGTTATGCAGACTACTGCATTAGTGTAAAAAATGGTATGAATCATATTGGCGCACTTGCAAAAGAATATTAGACTCGCCAGTTGACGTGTATTGGACGCTTGGCATGATTTGTTTATTTTTGAACTTTGGTAAAAATTGAACATTTCTGCTACTTTGAGCTCAATTTCAAGGTACTTTTCATTGTAAAACCAGTCAAAATCATCTCAATTTCTATGATATGCCTTCCATTCTATAAAATGAGACCAAGAAAACTAGAATACAACAATAAATACCATACGAAAATACAGTGCAAAGTCGCTGTTTTATTCCAAAAAAAACGTCAAAGTTTTTTTTTTTCTCATTATGCACTGTGTGCTGCAGGATTTTTTTTTATACCATGCACACTGACCACATAGACCCATTCTTTCATATGGAGGCCTACCAGCTTTCTCCCACTAGATTTGAGGGCGCTAGAATTTAGGCATACTAGTACGTCAAAAACCCTGGGTCGTAAGCCGTACTAGTACGTCCGAAACCCTCAAAGGGTTAAAGTGGTTATGTAAGTCATGGTAAACAGTGATGGCTAGTCATTGTGTTAATAATATTAAGTATCCCGAATTGTTCACACCATTAGACTTGGAGAAGTCTGTCTCTTCATGTTCATGAAAGTCAAGAGATATTTCAGGCAAGAAGAATACCATTTGTACTCTCGTCTTTGATTTTGCCTTTTCTACAAACTTTGTAGCACCCTTGCTTTTGTCTAATTTATACTTTCTTTCAACACACCGGCCGTATCCCACCGAGGCGGGGTGGCCCAAAAGGAAAAACAAAAGTTTCTCCTTGTACATTTAGTAATATATACAGGAGAAGGGGTTACTAACCCCTTGCTCCTGGCATTTTAGTTGCCTCTTACAACACGCATGGCTTACGGAGGAAGAATTCTGTTCCACTTCCCCATGGAGATAAGAGGAAATAAACAAGAACAAGAACTAGAAAGAAAATAGGAGGAAACCCAGAGGGGTGTATATATATATGCTTGTACATGCATGTGTAGTGTGACCTAAGTGTGAGTAGAAGTAGCAAGACATACCTGAAACCTTGCATGTTTATGAGACAGAAAAATGGACACCAGCAATCCTACCATCATGTAAAACAATTACAGGCTTACATTTTATACTCACTTGGCAGGACGGTAGTACCTCCCTGGGCGGTTGCTGTGTACCAACCTACTACCTAGATCTAATTTATACATTACTAGATAAATTGCAGTAGCATTACAATATCATAATTCTTATACAGTACATTATGGAAGGCAGACTACCATATGAATGAAATTGATATTATTTTATGATACTTTATAAACACCATAATCACATAGAAGAATGACTGAATGTAGCATACATGTATAGAAATCTGTGTAAGTAGCAAATGGCAGAATTTGGAATAACTTGGTGTAGAAGCTGGTACTTATTAAGGAGAATATATATATATATATATTTTTTTTTTTTTTTTTTTTTTTTTTTTGTAAGTGTGAAATAAGTGGTTATTCCTTTATCAGAATCAGTTTTTGACATTAAAAGATTTAACATGCGCCATAAAAAATTCTAACAAGCCTTGAGGTTAAAAACAACAACTTTACATTGTTTATTACATAGTTTAATGAATTAATGCTTTGCCAGCGACACTATGTTTCTTATAATTTATTCGGTGAGTGTAATCTAAATTATAAAGTCGAAATGAATTCAACATATGCTAGCTTATGGTGCAAGTAAAGCCGGATTTGTAGCTGACTGTTGTATGAATTCAATTGAGCTTCGTTCATTTCCTATTTGATTTTATAGCAGTAGCAGTACAGTTGGTGCATATAACAACATATTGTGGAGAGCAAAGGGTATAAAATACCAACATGATGATTAAAGAAAAATGCAGCATAATTAATGATATTCATTAACTTGATAAAGCCCATGCATTGAACTTTTATCAAGTTACGGACTCTGTTTCTAACACAGTAAAGCCACTGCATAGCCAAAATATCAAGAAAAGGATCACTTTATACTTCACTTGAGCCTTCTACCAACAGTTTACTGTTTATTTTTCTATTTATAAAAATGGTATAAGTGGTACAGTATATGAATTAATGAAACTATGATTCAAGTTATAATGTCCACGCACTTTGAGAATATCCAGGAAATTAATTTTGGTGAATAGAGTTTCCTTCTTTGGGTCACTCTACCTTAATTGGAAATGGCTGAAGTGCAAAAAAAAACTTTTTTTCACTAACAGTTTTGAAAGTCTTGCACAGTAAGGCCAGACACAAGGCGACCATCAGTACACTCTGCCTGTTGAAGTAAACCACGAGCTGTGTGTGACACAACCCACGACATGTCACAGTCACATCCCAACTCATTACCTAGAAGAAAGGTACACTACAGTTACATTTCATACACAGACCGAATCTGGATTTTGAGACTGTTTCAGTGTAGTTGCAGTATCTAACTTTTGCAAAACTTTGAAGTGATTGTAATGTCTAGACTATTTTCCATACGTACGCTCTTCTTCCTTTTAATTTATCCTCCTTTGCGGCCACTCTACAAAAATCTAGTTATGTAACCTATATTTATCATCTTTATTTTTATACATTATTCTTTCATTTTTAGACAGTTTACCATACAATTGCTCTTAATAATTTTATGCATTTATTGCATTTATGGATTTAGAAAAGGCATATGATAGAGTGGTTAGAGGAGCAATGTGGCAGATGTTGCAAGTTTATGGAATAGGTGGTAAGTTACTAAATGCTGTAAAGAGCTTTTATGAGGATAGGTCTTAGACAGGGATGTGTAATGTCACCATGGTTGTTTAATATATTTATAGATGGGGTTGTAAAAGAAGTAAATGCTAGGGTGTTTGGGAGAGGGGTGGGATTAAATTATGGGGAATCAAATTCAAAATGGGAATTGACACAGTTACTTTTTGCTGATGATACTGTGCTTATGGGAGATTCTAAAGAAAAATTGCAAAGGTCAGTGGATGAGTTTGAGAATGTGTGTAAAGGTAGAAAGTTGAAAGTGAACATAGAAAAGAGTAAGGTGATGAGGGTATCAAATGATTTAGATAAAGAAAAATTGGATATCAAATTGGGGAGGAGGAGTATGGAAGAAGTGAATGTTTTCAGATACTTGGGAGTTGACGTGTCGGCGGATGGATTTATGAAGGATGAGGTTAATCATAGAATTGAGGGAAAAAAGGTGAGTGGTGCGTTGAGGTATATGTGGAGTCAAAAAACGTTATCTATGGAGGCAAAGAAGGGAATGTATGAAAGTATAGTAGTACCAACACTCTTATATAGATGTGAAGCTTGGGTGGTAAATGCAGCAGCGAGGAGACGGTTAGAGGCAGTGGATATGTCCTGTCTAAGGGAAAGTGTGGTGTAAATATTATGCAGAAAATTCGGAGTGTGGAAATTAGGAGAAGGTGTGGAGTTAATAAAAGCATTAGTCAGAGGGCAGAAGAGGGGTTGTTGAGGTGGTTTGGTCATTTAGAGAGAATGGATCAAAGTAGAATGACATGGAAAGCATATAAATCTATAGGGGAAGGAAAGAGGGGTAGGGGTCGTCCTCGAAAGGGTTGGAAAGAGGGGGTAAAGGAGGTTTTGTGGGCGAGGGGCTTGGACTTCCAGCAAGCGTGCATGAGCGTGTTAGATAGGAGTGAATGGAGACGAATGATACTTGGGACCTGACGATCTGTTGGAGTGTGAGCAGGGTAATATTTAGTGAAGGGATTCAGGGAAACCGGTTATTTTCATATAGTCGGACTTGAGTCCTGGAAATGGGAAGTACAATGCCTGCACTTTAAAGGAGGGGTTTGGGATATTGGCAGTTTGGAGGGATATGTTGTGTATCTTTATATGTATATGCTTCTAAACTGTTGTATTCTGAGCACCTCTGCAAAAGCAGTGATAATGTGTGAGTGTGGTGAAAATGTTGAATGATGATGAAAGTATTTTCTTTTTGGGGATTTTCTTTCTTTTTTGGGTCACCCTGCCTTGGTGGGAGACGACCGACTTGTTGAAAAAAAAAAAAAATTATGCAGTATACCATTTGCTTTTAACTTAAAATAGACAGTCATCTCATTTTCATTATATTCTTTAGAAAGGAGAGGGCTGAGTGGGATGACCAAGGAAGGAGGGGGTAGGGGTTATTCCAAGGGAAGCTAGTGAGAAGTGGTAAAGGAGGCTTTGAGTGATAGGGGCTTTGAACATTCAGTGGGCTCATATGAGTGTTTTAGATCAGAGTGGATATTTGATATGCTTTGGATTGTGAGTAAGGTAACATTTATCAAAGGATTATGGGAAACAACAGCTATATAGGGCAGCCTTTCCCCATAAAAACAGAGAAAACACTTTCACCATCATTCAGCCAATAATTGTCTTGCGAGAAATATGCAGACATCACACAAATGGAATTGGTTACAGAATTGTCCTTAACAGTTTCAATCACAGCAAAATATTACAAAGCATAGAAATTAAAGACTGAGTGGGGCTTCCAAAATTATCATTCAGAAGGCTGAGAAGGAGCTATTGAGGTGGATAGGGCATTTAGAGAGGATGGAGCAGAATATGATGAACAAGAAGTATAAACCTTCAGTGGAATTTTAAGGTAGTTTCGAGTGTTAGGGGCTTGAGCATCCAGAATGATTTTTAATGGGCATGCTGAAGTGTAAGCAAGGCAACATTTATGAAGGAATTCAGAGAAACTGGTAAGCCAGACATGGAGCCTGATCGTAAGTAGGGCAGTGTCTGCACTCTGAGGGTAGGGTGAGGATGTTGTTGCAGTCGAAAGGTAATCTGAATTGTGATGTCAGCACACTTTTAACAAGACAGTGACTGAATGAATGATGGTGACTGTGTTACTTTTTTGGGTAAGCCTGCCTTGGCTGGAGATGGCCATTGAGGTAAAAAAGAAAAGAAAAAATAAGACTGTGTGTGCATGTGCATACATCTTGTATTGAGAATTATTTCATTAGATTCTTTCGTTCCACCATTTCTTCCATTGTGTCTTATGCCATTTCTTTCTTTAACCCATGATGTGTGTGTTGTGGACATCTTGGTGATGAGTATTTAGAGGGTGAGGTACTTGCCTAATGTATTATTGATGGTTTCAATGTTTAGTATAAAGTACTATCCAATTTTTTTTTTTTTTTTTTTAATTTTTATAGCATACGTCCTCTCCTCACTTAGTGACATACTCATTTACCAATGCCTCAGACTTACGATGGGCTATCTGACCAGTATTCATACCTAAATAATGTATATATTAGAGCTGATTTCCTCTATTCTTTTTATTTTGATATACAGTACACTACTGTATAAACATTTAAAAATATACCAGAAATGTTGTAAATGGTGCAAAGGTGACATTAAAACAATATCTAAGATGGTTGACACAAACTCACTGCCATTATAGTATGCTCCTCACCTAGCGACGAATTTGTTTAACGACGTGGTCTCAGGAACGGAACTCCGTCGTTAAGTGAGGAGAGGCTGTACTTACCTGAACTCTTGATACTCACTATCTAAAAGTATGTAAGCATCTGAGCCATACTCTAAAAACATCTGATCAAGGATGGCCGCAAATGTCTCTTGGTTGAGGGTTGTAATGTTATTGTGGCTTAAGATCAGCTCCTTGGCCATTCTTCCTGAAAAATAATTTTTGTGTGTACATTAGTGGCACAGACTTCCTCTTATAAGAAATAATATACCATATAGTCCATATTCATTACATTTTAGGATTAAATAGAATAAAATTACATAGGAAATACAGTGGACCCTCCGTTTTCGTTTATCTCCTTTATCGCCAATTTCGGTTTTGGCCAAAATTTTCATCAATTTTTTATTTCCGTTTTCGTCAATTTTACGGAACCTGTCCAGTGCCCAGCATGCAGACAAAACTGCCTCCCACACGCATTCTCAGCCAGTGTGTGAACATATCCTGCCAGGTCATGTGAAACATTTCGTAATAGTCCATTGTTTTTGCCACTTGTTTATTGTGTGTGACTGCTAAATAAGTGACCATGGCCCCAAAGAGAGCTCCTAGTGCCACTGCTTTGGTAAAGAATGTGAAAAACATAACATCCAGTGCATAGGCCTTATCTATAAGGCTTGGCAGGGAGTGAATTCCAAGACGATGAACTCTGCTTGGGGAAAATTGTGGCCAGATTGTTTCTGAAAGAAGGATTTTGAAGGGTTTGAGGCTGACCCTGTTGACCCTACACCTGTTGTGCAATCAACTGTGGAATTGGGAAGTTCCATGGGGTTGGATGTGAATGGCCAGGATATGGAAGAGTTGGTGGATGACCACAATCAAGAGCTAACCATTGATAAACTGAAAGAGCTTCATCTGCAACAACAGCAGACCACAGCACAGGAAATTGATGCAGAGGAGGAGGAAGAGAGATGGAAGCAGGTGCCATCTTCAGAGATTCAGGAGATTTGTGCATTGTGGACTAGGGTGCAGTCATTTGTGTAGCAACATCACCCTGAGAAAGCGTTGCAATCCGTGCTGGCGACTTTTACAATGACAATACCATGTCCCATTTTAGGGAAATTTTAAAGAGACACCAGAAACAGACATATCTGGACAGATTTTTTGTGCGACAGGGATCCAGTGACTCTCAAGCTGGTCCTAGTGGCATTAAAAAACAAAGGAGGGAAGTGACCCCGGATAAGGACTTGGTACCTACAGTCCTTATGGAGGGGGATTCCCCTTCCAAGGAATAACTTCTCTTCCCTCTCCCCTCCTCCCTCTCTTCCTTCCAGCAACAACAGCCTTCAATGAAGGTAAGTGTCATGTGTAATGTTCATTCTTTTGTGCATGTAAATCTATCTTTTAAGTTAAAAAAAAATTTTTTGTTGATACTTCTGGGTGTCTGGAATGGATTAATTCCATTCACATTATTTCTTATGGGGAAAATGGTTTCGGTTTTGGCCAATATCAGTTTTGGCCGATGGCTCTGGAACCGGATTAACGCTTTGAGGGTCGGCAGGCCCTCTCAGAGACTTGTTCTCAGGGTCGCCCAAATTTAAAAAAAAAAAAAAATGATTTTTTCTTATGAAAAATAGTTTTTTTTTTTTTCCTAAACATTATAGGCTAAACAAAAAAATTTTACCATCAATACTTATCGAGATATGGAGGCTTGAAGTTGACAGAAAATGCCCCATGTATGGTATCATCGCCGACTGCTGTCACCCGGAATTGTGTGTTTTTGTTTTTTAGGTGCTATTTTCTATTTTAATTTTGTTTTACAAGTTACTTTTATGGCCTGAGACCAATATTAGCACTATTTTATAATTTTTTTCTCTTTATTTACTACACAATAACTGCACAAACACTGTTGTCCTTATATTGTTTATAATTGTTGTTTTCACACACAAACGATATAAAATGTTGTTTATTACTATTTTTCTATATTTTATATACACATATACAGTTACAGAGAATGTTTCTAGAAGTTCTGCAGCCTGTGGAAGTCTTTGAAACATGGTGTCATGCACAGTGGTGTTTTACATTCCTCACACATAAAACGAGTGTCTCTGCGTTGTTGTGGGCGTTTTTTTTGTATGTGCACAGACGTAACACCTCTTCTGAGCCTTTTTCTTGAAAGCAGTAGCAGGCAGTTTTACTAGGAAGTGATCACCATGCTTCAGACGAGAAGGTAGTTGTTGATAATTTAGTGGGTGGTCTATTGCAGGTGTTGTTCCTTGGTACTTGAATACTATTTGTCTGATGACAGACAAACAGAATTTGCCATATGATGGTTTGTTTCTGGTCCTCATCTTGTACATATTATAAGCATTGAGCATGGAAATGTCCAGAAGATGGAAAAAGAGTTTTATGTACCACTTTTACCTCATGCGAACACAATCAGCAAACCCAATCTGCATATCACATTTGTCCACTGAGCGCATATTGAGGGTGTAATCAATCACAGCTGTAGGTTTTAGAATGGGTTTATTGCTTTCTCTATGCTGCCTGCCAGTGTCTGCCATTTCATTAGGGTGAACTTATGACAACAGTGTGACATCTCGTTTGTCATGCCACTGAAATGCCATGATGTCATTGGCAGCAAACGCCTGCACCTCACCTCTGCAAGTGCCAGCGTCAAACCTGGGCATGTGCTTACAATTTGCATGCACTGTGCCACACACATCTGTAATGTTCACTCGCAAAAAATCACTGAGTGAGGGGTTTGTGTACGAGTTCTTCTTTCTTTCAACACACCAGCCGTATCCCACCGAGGCGAGGTGGCCCAAAGGGAAAAACAAAAGTTTCTCCTTTTACATTTAGTAATGTATACAGGAGAAGAGGTTACTAGCCCCTTGCTCCTGGCATTTTAGTCGCCTCTTACAACACGCATGGCTTACGGAGGAAGAATTTATGTACCAGTTATCAGTATATATATATATGCCGCTTAACATGGTATGGTTCCATCATTATTCTAACCACATCACCAGAGATGCCCAATAACTTCCTGGTATTTTGCAATGTATAACTTCCAGTGTACACAGTAATATCCAATACCAGACCACTGTAACAAGCACAAACAACTTCATACCGAAGCATTTCTTCTTGCTTGGTATGTACTGCTTGAAAGAGAATCTTCCTTTGAACAGAATCAAAGACTCGTCAATTACAAGCTTCCTAAAGGGATAAAAATACATATTGAATTTCTCTTTCAGATACACAAACACATTCCTAATCTTATATAACCTGCCGTTTCTGTCAGGCCTGGTTTTGTCTGAGAAGTGAAGCATACGTAACAGTAACACAAATCGATTCACTCCCATTATATCACTGAAACCTGGGGTTGCAATCAGGCGGTCTGTTGACCAGTATGATTTCACTCTGTGCTTATACACGTGTGGCATAAGCATTATTGTGGCAAAGAAAAGATACATCTCAGCCACAGTTGTCTCCTTCCACTGGTGTAGACGTGATTTTGGTGAAAGTAATGTGTTTTCCATGGTGTACTCGTAGTATCTGTTGCTTTCCCTGACAATAATTTCCATCGGGTTCGTCAAAGAATAACTCGAAACATTCCAGTTCAGTGGCATTGTTCCCCAGTGTACAACATGGCTGTATTCCACTTTGGCTTTCATCAAACTGGTGGGGATTTGGAACAAAATTGGCAGCTTCCTGCCAGTCCCAGGTGCGGTCTGCTGGTGGGTACTGGACATTGACAGGTGGTTGTGGCTGTGGTTGTGGAGGCTGGTGTGGTGGGTGGGTGGGGGATGGTGGCTTTTGTTGTAGACCAGCTGAAGCAGCGGTGTGGGTGGCAGCATGGCCGACTGCTCGTGCCTCAGAGCCGGCACCACCACTACCACCACCCTTCACATTTTCCATCCCAATTGCAACACTATTATCGTCATTTTCACTGTCTTTTCCTGTTGTACAGCCACAGGATGTACTCCGAGATGTACTCCTTCCCCTTGGAATAGCATATGGCACACTACCAGAGTGCATATATCGTCGTATATGCTGATGCTTCACTGGAGAATATTCCACTTCACTATCACTACAGGAACTGGTTTCAAGAGCTTGTAGTTCATATTCACTATCACTATCATCACCAATGCACACATCTGAGTCCAGGATTTGGGAAAATAGGAGTTTCCTCTTTGATTCTGGTACAACTGAACGTGAACAAGACGGCCCAGCAGCAGAGGTGGAAGGCTGAGGGTCGTCTGGGTTTTCCTCACTATTACTGATATTATGGTCATTAGTTTCGGTCACAACCTCACCAAAACCTTGAAACTCATCTTCACTGGCACTTCCATCTGTATTAGAACTGTCACTGGGAGACAAAACTGTCCCAATTCGCCGAGGAGTGAGGAGCTTCTTACGGCAAGGCATGGTGAACAAGGTCTACTAAAATGGCGTTCCCACAATTCGCCACTAGGTCCCAGTTTTTTTTTTCTACCGCGCACACTGACCATACACCCATTCTCTGACATCTAGGCCTACCAGCCTTTTCCCGCGAGATTTGAAGGTGCTAGAATTTATGCGTACTAATACATCAAAAGCATTGGTGCGTAAGCCGTACTAGTACGGCCGAAACCTCAAAAGGGTTAAACACGAAAACCAAGGGTCCACTGTATTTGCTACAATGGGTTTCAAAGCTAATTAATAAATAATCTGCTATTTATGCATATTAAATTCATTATACAGATACTCTATACAGTGGACCCCCGCATAACGATATTAATCCGTTCCTGAGGGCCCATTGTTGTGCGAAATTATCGTTATGCAAATGAATTTTCCCCATTAGAAATAATAGAAATCAAATTAATCCATGCAAGACACCCAAATGTATGAAAAAAAAAATTTTACCACATGAAATATACATTTTCCTATACACAAAGAGAAGGATACATGCACAATAGTAGAGTAGTACATGCACAATATATATTGTGCATGTACTACTCTACTAAATGAAGAATAAATGACACTTACCTTATTGAAGATGCAGCAATGACTGATGAGACACTGTGTCCTGGGAGTGCCTTTTCCTCCTGAGTACTGTAGGTCCTGTTTGGCATTTTCTTCCAGAACATGCCTTATCACACTGTGTATGCCACTACGATTCTTAAATCTCTCAAACCAACCTTTGCTGGCTTTAAATTCACCAATATGAGCACTAGTTCCAGGCATTTTTCCCTGTTCACCTGGGTGTTAGTCGACTGGTGTGGGTTGAATCCTGGGAGACAAGATTAAGGACCCCAATGGAAATAAGTTAGACAGTCTTTGATGACACTGACTTTTTTGGGTTATCCTGGGTGGCTAACCCTCTGGGGTTAATTGTTTCTTGGTATTCTCAATAAGCCACACCAACAACAGTGCTACAGCAGCAGCAGCTGACAGTGCTACCACAGCAGCAGATGGTGCTACAGCAGCAGCAGATGGTACTACAGCAGCAGCAGCAGCTGACGGTGGTACAGCAGCAGCAGCAGCTGACAGTGCTACAGCAGCAGCAGCAGCAGCAGCAGCTGACAGTGCTACAGCAGCAGCAGCTAACAGTGCTACAGCAGCAGCTGACAGTGCTACAGCAGCAGCAGATGGTGCTACAGCAGCAGCAGACAGTACTGCAGCAGCAGTAGCAGCTGACGGTGGTACAGCAGCAGCAGCAGCAGACGGTGCTACAGCAGCAGCAGACGGTACTACAGCAGCAGCAGCAGCTGACGGTGGTACAGCAGCAGCAGCTGACGGTGCTACAGCAGCAGCAGCTGACAGTGCTACAGCAGCAGCAGCATCAGCAGTTGACCATGGTACCACAGTATTTCGATAATATTTCTCACCCTTTTTACCACTGGGTTGGCACTAGAAGCTTTCTTGGGGCCCATGGTCACTTATTTTGCAGATAAAATCACCAAAAACGCTGTAATAATATGAAATGTTCTGATTGTATGCTTGGATGTTACCGCGGAGGCTGGCTTGTAAACAATGCCACCAGCGGAACATGTGAGGCTGGCTCAGGCCGCACATTAGACGCGTCTCGGACGAATAGCGTTGAGCGGATTTTTTAGCGGTATGCGAGGCAAAATCTTAGCGATAAAATGTATCGGTATGCGGATTTAACGTTATGTGATGCCAACGGTATGCGGGGGCCCACTGTACTAGGAAAAAATATGTATAATTGTTGTCATATGAAGATCTCTTAACCCTTTGAGGGTACATCCCGTAGTTCTAAGGCTTTGAAGACTGGGTCCAAGCTGTAGAACTATGGCTTGAGCTCATCTCACTCAGATAACTGTGAGTGGTAAATTTGGGCCTAGATATGAGAGAATACATCTGTGTGGTAAGTGTGCACCACATAAAACAAATACTGCAGCATGCAGTGCATAATGAGAAAAAAAACGCGACCATAATTTTGGATCAAAACAATGATATTGCAGTGTTCTTCGTATGTTAAATACAGTTTTATTCACGATTTCTTGGTCTCTTTTGATAGAATGGAAGATATATTACAGAATTTTTTTTTATTATCACACTGGCCGATTCCCACCAAGGCAGGGTGGCCCGAAAAAGAAAAACTTTCACCATCATTCACTCCATCACTGTCTTGCCAGAAGGGTGCTTTACACTACAGTTTTTAAACTGCAACATTAACACCCCTCCTTCAGAGTGCAGGCACTGTACTTCCCATCTCCAGGACTCAAGTCTGGCCTGCCGGTTTCCCTGAACCCCTTCATAAATGTTACTTTGCTCACACTCCAACAGCATGTCAAGTATTAAAAACCATTTGTCTCCATTCACTCCTATCAAACACGCTCACGCATGCCTGCTGGAAGTCCAAGCCCCTCGCACACAAAACCTCCTTTACCCCCTCCCTCCAACCTTTCCTAGGCCCACCCCTACCCCGCCTTCCTTCCACTACAGACTGATACACTCTTGAAGTTATTCTGTTTCGCTCCATTCTCTCTACATGTCCGAACCACCTCAACAACCCTTCCTCAGCCCTCTGGACAACAGTTTTGGTAATCCCGCACCACCTCCTAACTTCCAAACTACAAATTCTCTGCATTATATTCACACCACACATTGCCCTCAGACATGACATCTCCACTGCCTCCTGCCTTCTCCTCGCTGCAACATTCATCACCCATGCTTCACACCCATATAAGAGCGTTGGTAAAACTATACTCTCATACATTCCCCTCTTTGCCTCCAAGGACAAAGTTCTTTGTCTCCACAGACTCCTAAGTGCACCACTCACCCTTTTCCCATCATCAATTCTATGATTCACCTCATCTTTCATAGACCCATCCGCTGACACGTCCACTCCCAAATATCTGAATACATTCACCTCCTCCATACTCTCTCCCTCCAATCTGATATCCATTCTTTCATCACCTAATGTTTTTGTTATCCTCATAACCTTACTCTTTCCTGTATTCACTTTTAATTTTCTTCTTTTGCACACCCGACCAAATTCATCCACCAATCTCTGCAACTTCTCTCCAGAATCTCCCAAGAGCACAGTGTCATCAGCAAAGAGCAACTGTGACAACTCCCACTTTATGTGTGATTCTTTATCTTTTAACTCCACGCCTCTTGCCAAGACCCTCGCATTTACTTCTCTTACAACCCCATCTATAAATATATTAAACAACCACGGTGACATCACACATCCTTGTCTAAGGCTTACTTTTACTGGGAAATAATTTCCCTCTTTCCTACATACTCTAACTTGAGCCTCACTATCCTTATAAAAACTCTTCACTGCTTTCAGTAACCTACCTCCTACACCATACACCTGCAACATCTGCCACATTGCCCCCCCTATCCACCCTGTCATACGCCTTTTCCAAATCCATAAATGCCACAAAGACCTCTTTAGCCTTATCTGTTTCACTGTAAACACCTACCTTTCCTAAAGCCTCCTTGTTCATCTGCTATCCTATTCTCCGTCTTACTCTTAATTCTTTCAATAATAACTCTACCATACACTGTACCAGGTATACCCAACAGACTTATCCCCCTATAATTTTTGCACTCTCTTTTATCCCCTTTGCCTTTATACAAAGGAACTATGCATGCTCTCTGCCAATCCCTAGGTACCTTACCCCCTTCCATACATTTATTAAATGATTGCACCAACCACTCCAAAACTATATCCCCACCTGCTTTTAACATTTCTATCTTTATCCCATCAACCCCGGCTGCTTTACCCCCTTTCATTTTACCTACTGCCTCACGAACTTCCCCCACACTCACAACTGGCTCTTCCTCACTCCTACAAGACGTTATTCTTCCTTGCCCTATACACGAAATCACAGCTTCCCTATCTTCATCAACATTTAACAATTCCTCAAAATATTCCCTCCATCTTCCCAATACCTCTAACTCTCCATTTAATAACTCTCCTCTCCTATTTTTAACTGACAAATCCATTTGTTCTCTAGGCTTTCTTAACTTGTTAATCTCACTCCTAAACCTTTTCTTATTTTCAACAAAATTTGTTGATAACATCTCACCCACTGTTTCATTTGCTCTCTTTTTACATTGCTTCACCACTCTCTTAACCTCTCTCTTTTTGTCCATATACTCTTCCCTCCTTGCATCACTTCTACTTTGTAAAAACTTCTCATATGCTAACTTTTTCTCCCTTACTACTCTCTTTACATCATCATTCCACCAATCGCTCCTCTTCTCTCCCGCACCCACCCTCCTGTAACCACAAACTTCTGCTGAACACTTTAACACTACATTTTTAAACCTATCCCATACCTCTTCGACCCCATTGCCTATGCTCTCATTAGCCCATCTATCCTCCAATAGCTGTTTATGTCTTACCCTAACTGCCTCCTCTTTTAGTTTATAAACCTTCACCTCTCTCTTCCCTGATGCTTCTATTCTCCTTGTATCCCATCTACCTTTTACTCTCAGTGTAGCTACAACTAGAAAGTGATCTGATATATCTGTGGCCCCTCTATAAACATGTACATCCTGAAGTCTACTCAACAGTCTTTTATCCACCAATACATAATCCAACAAACTACTGTCATTTCGCCCTACATCATATCTTGTATACTTATTTATCCTCTTTTTCTTAAAATATGTGTTACCTATAACTAAACCCCTTTCTATACAAAGTTCAATCAAAGGGCTCCCATTATCATTTACACCTGGCACTCCAAACTTACCTACCACACCCTCTCTAAAAGTTTCTCCTACTTTAGCATTTAGGTCCCCTACCACAGTTACTCTCTCACTTGGTTCAAAGGCTCCTATATATTCACTTAACATCTCCCAAAATCTCTCTCTCTCTCCTCTGCATTCCTCTCTTCTCCAGGTGCATACACGCTTATTATGACCCACTTCTCGCATCCAACCTTTACTTTAATCCACATAATTCTTGAATTTACACATTCATATTCTCTTTTCTCCTTCCATAACTGATCATTCAACATTACTGCTACCCCTTCCTTTGCTCTAACTCTCTCAGATACTCCAGATATTACAGAAATAGAGATGATTTTGATTGGTTTTAATACTGAAAATAGCTTGAAACTGAGCTCAAAATAGCAGAAATGTTCATTTTTTGCCAATGTTCAAGAGTAAACAAATGACGTCACACGTCTAATACACATCAGCTGGTGGGTCTAATATATGTTCACGAATGTGCTGATATTATTTATACAATTATTACAATATTGCATAACAGTAAATCTTCTATTTTTTGGTGTGAATAAAAATTCATTATATGAATAAAAAATCAAAATGTAATTCATTTGTAAAGCCTGAAAATGTAATTAATAAACAGAGGAAATGTTAGTTTAGTGCCAGGAATGCCTGCATTGTTTATTCTGGACCCTATTTTGAAATTGGAATATTTTGAACTGTGTTAAATTGGCCAAATTACCAATTTCTGATCACTTTATTGGGTAGTTGAAACAGCTGCCAGGGCAATTTCTTGTGCCCAATCGATAAAATAGAAGTAATACTAGCAAATAGCTAAGAATTTGGCCGACTGGAATAATGTAATTGACCTAAAATGGGAGTCAAAGTCTGCAAATTCGCTGATGAGTAAATATCGCTAATGCAGCAAAATTCGCGAGAGCATAATTCCTTCAATTTTTCATCAGATTTTGTACTTTTTATTTTATTACCTTCAGAAAAATATTCTCCACCATTTCATAAGAAAAAATAAATTTTTTTTTTTTAACCCGTAAACGGTCGAAACGTATATGTACATTCACTACCCAAGTGCCCCGAATATTTTGAAAAATAAAAAAAAATAATTTTTTTTTTTATTGAAAAAGAGCACATTTTCTAAGTGCTATAGGATAAAAGAAAGAAATTAGAGTTAGTACTTACTGAGATATGAGGCCGCAAAGTTGGCACTTGGGGATCACCTGATGGCAACATGGGGTGCTGCCGCTTGCAAAAGTGTTGCCGATATACCTTTTTTTCTATTTTTCATGTTATTTTATATATTTTTCATGTTCTGATAATTACAATTTATAGTAGTTCTTGTTATTTCATAACCAATCTTTGTTCTGACACTATTATTAGGTACTGAAATTGTACTCACATTGTCACAAACATACTGACAGGTGGACATTAACACCTGCCTTGGCCATTTACTATTGTCTTGGAATATATACAAAGTATTTATATGTCCCAGCAATGTTTTGGATATGTGGAAGTATATAATAATGAGGAGGAGAAGGAGAAGAAGGAGGAGAAGGAGAAGGAGGAGAAGAAAAATATGTAATAATAAATTAATAAGTTCCCTTGAAGCGTGAAAAGCAAAGTCCACCCCTGACGGTGACATGATAAGATGAGATAACATCTGATAAGAGCTGACGTTTGATGAGCATACACAAGGATGGGGGAGGGTGCAGCAGATAAGAAAAGATTAGAAGTGACGTTTGATGAGCATTGCCCTCCTTTGTTTTCGCTAGTACACAAACATGTCTGTCTGTCAAGCTCCTTGTCTGTCTGTCTATCCGTCTACCTCACTGTCTCAGAGAGAGCCACAAGACTGCGCCATCACGTTTACTCACATCTTCAAGCAGAGTATAGCACTTTGTCTGGATTTTTTGGGTTATCCTAGGTAATTTACACTATGTATACTTGTATTTATGTTTACCTGTGAGACAGAGATTGACAGACATATAGAAAGAGATAGACAGATAGACAGAGACAGATAGAAATAGACAGGGATAGACAGAGACAAAGATAGACAAAGACAGACAGAGATAGAGACAGAGAGACAGAGATAGACATAGATACAGACAAACAAACGGAGATAGAGCCAGGCTGCCAGCAGCCGGCCAGCCACACAGCTGGCCAGCCAGTTAGCCAGCCAGCTAGCCAGCCAGCCAGCCAGCCAGCCAGCCAGCCAGCCAGCCAGCCAGCCAGCCAGCCAGCCAGCCAGCCAGCCAGCCAGCCAGCCAGCCAGCCAGCCAGCCAGTCAGTCAGTCAGTCAGTCAGTCAGTCAGTCAGTCATCCAGCCAGGCAGCCAGGCAGCCAGCCTGCCAACCAGCCAGCTGGCCAGCCAGCCAGAATTGTTTCTCTTTACTTAGGGCATAGGTTATAAGACATTCTGAAAGGGTATTGCACATGGGTTATTATCGAGGTTTTTTGATATTTCCTCGACCACTTGTGGCCACATCCACCTCAAGGCTACTAAACTCAGGGTCAAAATCACTTTCCTCTTAAAATGGGAGTGTTAATACTACATGACATCAGTGAATCCCAGGTGTTTGCTGTGCTGTTTGCTCTAGCTGGCGCTCATTTGAATTGGTGCTCCCACAAGGCACTAAGTGGTCCCAGATTTTTTTAATACCACGCACACTGAGTGTTAGGACCCATTCTATGCTGACAAGGCATCTCAGGCCAATTGTGTCAAATTTGAAGGCAGGAAAAATAAGACGTATATATACGTTTGGGGCACTAGCTGTAAAAACGTATATATATACGTTTGGACCATTTACGGGTTAAATTCTTGGACTCTGGCTGTCACTCTTGAGATTTGGCCTCTGAATACTCAAAGGATTAAGTAATGCTATCCAGGGTGCAGGATTGCTAGTGTGTGTATGTTGCATTTTTAGTATTACAGTAGTTCCTCCGTATCAGTGGGGGATCTGTTCCAAAACCTACTGTGGATACTTGGAACTGTGGGTGGTAGCAAACTCTATATATAAGTATATATAGCTTACGAGAGGTTTTTACAAAGCAGAAGTGCTATAAGAAGAGCAGAGTATATGGAGAGTAAAAGAAAGGTGAAGAGAGTGGTGAGAGAGTGCAAAAGGAGAGCAGATGAAAGAGTGGGAGAGGCACTGTCAAGAAATTTTAATGAAAATAAGAAAAAATTTTGGAGTGAGTTAAACAAGTTAAGAAAGCCTAGGGAAAGTATGGATTTGTCAGTTAAAAACAGAGTAGGGGAGTTAGTAGATGGGGAGAGGGAGGTATTAGGTAGATGGCGAGAATATTTTGAGGAACTTTTAAATGTTAAGGAAGAAAGGGAGGCGGTAATTTCATGCACTGGCCAGGGAGGTATACCATCTTTTAGGAGTGAAGAAGAGCAGACTGTAAGTGTGGTGGAGGTACGTGAGGCATTACGTAAAATGAAAGGGGGTAAAGCAGCTGGAACTGATGGGATCATGACAGAAATGTTAAAAGCAGGGGGGGATATAGTGTTGGAGTGGTTGGTACTTTTGTTTAATAAATGTTTGAAAGAGGGGAAGGTACCTAGGGATTGGCGGAGAGCATGTATAGTCCCTTTATATAAAGGGAAAGGGGACAAAAGAGATTGTAAAAATTATAGAGGAATAAGTTTACTGAGTATACCAGGAAAAGTATACGGTAGGGTTATAATTGAAAGAATTAGAGGTAAGACAGAATGTAGAATTGCGGACGAACAAGGAGGTTTCAGAGTGGGTAGGGGATGTGTAGATCAAGTGTTTACATTGAAGCATATATGTGAACAGTATTTAGATAAAGGTAGGGAAGTTTTTATTGCATTTATGGATTTAGAAAAGGCATATGATAGAGTGGATAGAGGAGCAATGTGGCAGATGTTGCAAGTATATGGAATAGGTGGTAAGTTAATAAATGCTGTAAAGAGCTTTTATGAGGATAGTGAGGCTCAGGTTAGGGTGTGTAGAAAAGAGGGAGAATACTTCCCGGTAAAAGTAGGTCTTAGACAGGGATGTGTAATGTCACCATGGTTGTTTAATATATTTATAGATGGGGTTGTAAAAGAAGTAAATGCTAGGGTGTTCGGGAGAGGGGTGGGATTAAATTATGGGGAATCAAATTCAAAATGGGAATTGACACAGTTACTTTTTGCTGATGATACTGTGCTTATGGGAGATTCTAAAGAAAAATTGCAAAGGTTAGTGGATGAGTTTGAGAATGTGTGTAAAGGTAGAAAGTTGAAAGTGAACATAGAAAAGAGTAAGGTGATGAGGGTATCAAATGATTTAGATAAAGAAAAATTGGATATCAAATTGGGGAGGAGGAGTATGGAAGAAGTGAATGTTTTCAGATACTTGGGAGTTGACGTGTCGGCGGATGGATTTATGAAGGATGAGGTTAATCATAGAATTGATGAGGGAAAAAAGGTGAGTGGTGCGTTGAGGTATATGTGGAGTCAAAAAACGTTATCTATGGAGGCAAAGAAGGGAATGTATGAAAGTATAGTAGTACCAACACTCTTATATGGATGTGAAGCTTGGGTGGTAAATGCAGCAGCGAGGAGACGGTTGGAGGCAGTGGAGATGTCCTGTCTAAGGGCAATGTGTGGTGTAAATATTATGCAGAAAATTCGGAGTGTGGAAATTAGGAGAAGGTGTGGAGTTAATAAAAGCATTAGTCAGAGGGCAGAAGAGGGGTTGTTGAGGTGGTTTGGTCATTTAGAGAGAATGGATCAAAGTAGAATGACATGGAAAGCATATAAATCTATAGGGGAAGGAAAGAGGGGTAGGGGTCGTCCTCGAAAGGGTTGGAAAGAGGGGGTAAAGGAGGTTTTGTGGGTGAGGGGCTTGGACTTCCAGCAAGCGTGCATGAGCGTGTTAGATAGGAGTGAATGGAGACGAATGATACTTGGGACCTGACGATCTGTTGGAGTGTGAGCAGGGTAATATTTAGTGAAGGGATTCAGGGAAACCGGTTATTTTCATATAGTCGGACTTGAGTCCTGGAAATGGGAAGTACAATGCCTGCACTTTAAAGGAGGGGTTTGGGATATTGGCAGTTTGGAGGGATATGTTGTGTATCTCTATACGTATATGCTTCTAAACTGTTATATTCTGAGCACCTCTGCAAAAGCAGTGATAATGTGTGAGTGTGGTGAAAGTGTTGAATGATGATGAAAGTATTTTCTTTTTGGGGATTTTCTTTCTTTTTTTGGGTCACCCTGCCTCGGTGGGAGACGACCGACTTGTTTAAAAAAAAAAAAAAAAAAAAAATTTTTCATTTACATACTTTTTTTTTTTAACATGTCGGCGGCTTCCCACCAAGGCAGAGTGACCCACAGAGAAAGAAAAAACTTTCATCGTCATCATTTCCAGGACTCAAGTTCAGCTAACTGGTTTCCCTGAATCTCTTCAAAAAATATTACCCTGCTCACACTCCAACAGCTTGTCAGGTCCCGAAAACCTTTCGTCTCCATTCACTCCTATCTAACGTGCTCATGCACACTTGCTGGAAGTCCTAGCCCCTCGCCCACAAAACCTCCTTTACCACCTCCTTCCAACCTTTTCGGGGACAACCCCTACCCCTCCTTCCTTCCCCAATAGATTTATTCGCTCTCCAAGTCATTCTACTTCGATCCATACTCTCTAAATGACCAAACCATCTCAGCAACCCCTCTTCAACCCTCTGACTAATACTTTCAGTAACTCCACACCTCCTCCTAATTTCCACACTACAAATTTTCTGCATAATATTTACACCACACATTGCCCTCAGACACGACATCTCCACTGCCTCTAGCTGCCTCCTTGCTGTAGCATTTACAACCCATGTTTCACACCCATATAAGAATGTTGTTACCACTATACTCTCATACATTCTCTTTGCCTCTTTGGATAACATTCTTTGTCTCCAGATACCTCAGTGCACCACTCACCTTTTTTCCTTCATCAATTTTATGGTTTACCTCATCCTTCATAAACCCATCCGCTGATGTGTCAACTCCCAAATACAGTGGAACCTCAGCTTACAAGTATCCCAACTTAGGAGTCTTTCGAGATATGAACCGTCAGTCGGTCGATTTTTTGCTCTGAATTATGAGCCAATATCCGAGTTATGAGCAAGCTTCCCCCTCTCTTCTATGTGTGGGTTATTTGTGTATTGTTCCAGTCACAGTATTGTGCCTTTTAGTTATTTATAAATGCTAGGGTGTTGGGGAGAAGGGTAGGATTAAATTATGGGGGATCAAATACAAAATGGGAGTTGACACAGTTACTTTTTGCTGATGATACTGTTCTTATGGGAGACTTACGATGGGATTACATTCTGACAAACGCATTGTAAGTCGAAAATATCGTAATTGTTGAATGTGAATATAATTTTTTATTTTATTATCACACCGGCCGATTCCCACCAAGGCAGGGTGGCCCGAAAAAGAAAAACTTTCACCATCATTCACTCCATCACTGTCTTGCCAGAAGGGTGCTTTACACTACAGTTTTTAAACTGCAACATTAACACCCCTCCTTCAGAGTGCAGGCACTGTACTTCCCATCTCCAGGACTCAAGTCCGGCCTGCCGGTTTCCCTGAATCCCTTCATAAATGTTACTTTGCTCACACTCCAACAGCACGTCAAGTATTAAAAACCATTTGTCTCCATTCACTCCTATCAAACACGCTCACGCATGCCTGCTGGAAGTCCAAGCCCCTCGCACACAAAACCTCCTTTACCCCCTCCCTCCAACCCTTCCTAGGCCGACCCCTACCCCGCCTTCCTTCCACTACAGACTGATACACTCTTGAAGTCATTCTCTTTCGCTCCATTCTCTCTACATGTCCGAACCACCTCAACAACCCTTCCTCAGCCCTCTGGACAACAGTTTTGGTAATCCCGCACCTCCTCCTAACTTCCAAACTACGAATTCTCTGCATTATATTCACACCACACATTGCCCTCAGACATGACATCTCCACTGCCTCCAGCCTTCTCCTCGCTGCAACATTCATCACCCACGCTTCACACCCATATAAGAGCGTTGGTAAAACTATACTCTCATACATTCCCCTCTTTGCCTCCAAGGACAAAGTTCTTTGTCTCCACAGACTCCTAAGTGCACCACTCACTCTTTTTCCCTCATCAATTCTATGATTCACCTCATCTTTCATAGACCCATCCGCTGACACGTCCACTCCCAAATATCTGAATACGTTCACCTCCTCCATACTCTCTCCCTCCAATCTGATATTCAATCTTTCATCACCTAATCTTTTTGTTATCCTCATAACCTTACTCTTTCCTGTATTCACCTTTAATTTCCTTCTTTTGCACACCCTACCAAATTCATCCACCAATCTCTGCAACTTCTCTTCAGAATCTCCCAAGAGCACAGTGTCATCAGCAAAGAGCAGCTGTGACAACTCCCACTTTGTGTGTGATTCTTTATCTTTTAACTCCACGCCTCTTGCCAAGACCCTCGCATTTACTTCTCTTACAACCCCATCTATAAATATATTAAACAACCACGGTGACATCACACATCCTTGTCTAAGGCCTACTTTTACTGGGAAAAAATTTCCCTCTTTCCTACATACTCTAACTTGAGCCTCACTATCCTCGTAAAAACTCTTCACTGCTTTCAGTAACCTACCTCCTACACCATACACTTGCAACATCTGCCACATTGCCCCCCTATCCACCCTGTCATACGCTTTGAATATAATATGCTAAATAATTAACTACTGTCACTGAATAAGTAAATAAACATATAATTACTGTAACTAAATACCAGTATTGAAAAGTAAATAAGTACAAGTTACAGACTTGCTGCCTTCATGCAGGGTAATTATCTAAGGTTTCATCTAAAAAGTAATTGCTTTTGCACTGTCGCCAAGTCAAAATATTGTACGAAGTTGAACTATTGTAAATTGAGGAGCACCTGTAATAATAAATAGGTAATCATTGGTTCACCTCCAAAAGCAGAAGGATGCACGCCCTCAGATAGTTGGTTCCAAGCCAGGTCCAGATACATGTCTTCTTCGTTACCAGAGAATGTTAAACTCTCTGGCCCAAGTGATTCTGTTGTCAGCTTGTTGAATGGCATCAGCAGCTGACTCAGATTTTGGGCACCAGAAAAGTAATTGGCAGATATCTGTAATAACATTAGGAAATTTGGTTATTCATTTTTTTTTTTTTTTAAGAACAAAAATTTAAATTTTTGGAAGCAATGCACTTGACATTCATTACTGGCTTGTTTAAATACAGTACTATAAATTCGTAGTACATAAAGACAAAGAATGTTATCAATGAAGGCAAAGTGAATGTATAAGAGCATGGTGGTACAGTTCCACATTCCTTTATCCGAAACTGTTGGGGCCAGTAGTGTTTCAAATTTCAGAATTTTTAGAATTTCAGAATGAAGGTGAGGTCTAGGGCAGCACCCCATAATCAAACATTAACATTGCAGCAAAAATACATGAATACTCGCACTAAATAGAATAAATAAAGACTACAAATACTACTACACTACTACGCTTTATTTATAGAGTAATATATTGATAAATGAAATAATGGGATAATTATAGACAAGGAACATGATTGTCAAGACGATTGACAGACTGCATTTTTAAAGACTTCTTCAGGTGTCATCTGGTTTCTGTCTAAGCAATCTCTCTCTAACTGAGTAAATTGCCATAATGTCTTGCTCACTGATAAATGCAGGTTGTTCAAGGCCAGCAATTAACTGATCACACATTTTCACCATCTTGTCTATGGGGACTTTTTCACACTGAACTCTTTCAGAAACTCTTGGATTCCTACTACTCTGTTGACTGCAGCAAGCGTACAGTTTAAAAAAAAAAGTCATTATACTTGCTCTTCATGGAGCATAAAGTTCCTTGATTACAAGGCTGTAATACAGATGTCACATTAGGGGGCAAGTAGATGCCGAAAACATTACTTTTCACAAGAAGTTTGGCAGGGGGATGTGTGGAGCAGTGGTAGTTCCAACACCATATTCTTCAGTAAGACTCCGTACTGACACACCACGATCAAGCTTTTGCAGTAACTCTACTTTCTTCGTTATTCATAACCTCAGATGCTTCCTTTTCTTATTCTCAGTGTTACCCATAGGGGTATCTGCAGCTCTTTTTGACATTTTCACAGTGAAATTAAACTCAGTCACAAAATGAAAAGCAAAAACAAAATATCAGCGAACAGCAGATGCACGTGTGAACACTACAAGCGCTGAAACACAACTGACACCTGATGCGTTGGAGTTATGTAGGCATGACTGATGCTCCACACTCCTTGAAAAAACTTCGGTTTTTGGAACTTTTCGAATTTCAGAATTTCGGATAAAGGAATGTGGACCTGGATCAACATTTGTACATGGGTGTGATGCATGGGTTGTGAATGTTGCAGCAAGGAAACTGGAAACAGTGGAGATGTCATGTATGAAGGAAGTGTGTGGTGTAAATATTATGTAGAGAATTTGTAGCTTGGAGATTAGGAGGTGTTATCCAAAGAACTGAGGAGGGGTTGTTGAGGTGCTTTGAGCATTTAGAGAGAATGGAGCAAAATAGGATGACTTGCAGGATGTATTAATCTGTAGTGGAGGGAAGGCAGGATAGGGGTCACCCTAAGAAAGATTGAAGGGAGGGAAGGTAAAGGAGGTTTTGTGTGCGAGGGGCTTGGGTATCCAGTGGGCATATGTATGTTAGAAGGGAGTGAGGGAAGGCAAATGGTTTTGGGACTTGATGAGCTGTTGGGGTGTGAGCAAGGTAACATTTTGTGAAGGGGTTTAGGAAAGCCAGTTAGCCGGACTTGGGTGCTGGACATAAGAAGTGCAGTGCCTGCACTTTGGAAGTGTGAGGGTATTTGCAGTTTTGGAGGGGCATCTGTACTATAGTATTGGCATGCCTCTGGCAAGACAGTGATAGAGTAAATGATGGTGAAAGTGTTTCTTCTTTTGGGTCACCCTGCCTCTGTGGGAGATAGTCAGTTTGCTCAGTTTTTTAATTAGACTCATTTTAGTTTTCACATTATTTAATTTTCATCTTTATACAGATATATTAATTATTTAAACATTTTTAGTTGGTTTGGTTATTTATGCTTCATTTTATGTGATGATTTATATTACAAATAGAAAATTAACCTACACTACTGATTTCATTGTGGCCAAGGTCCATGTAAGGCACACTTGTTGACTCCAGTACACTACTGAGGCTGCCCAGCTGGTTGTGAGAGCAGTAAAAGGTTTCTAAGACAGGAAGGAAAGCCAGCTGAAAAAGAATTAATTTTGTGTTCACATGACATGCATACAATATTGTCTTTGAAAAGTTAGTGTTAATGAGGTATTATACTAAGAGTTTGTTTTATATTATTTGGAAAACTGCATATCATAATATAGTGAGGTTTATTGATATCCTTTCAAACATCCTACAATACATAAGTGAAAATCACTTGAAACAAAGAAACAGAAAATTTATATAATGTTTGTGTAAACAGTGATGGTATTTCACTGTACAGTGGACCCTCAGTTATCAGCCTTAATCCGTTCCAGAAGATCAGCCTAAAACCGAAATGGCCAAAAACCGAAATAATATTTCCAATAAGAATTAATGTAAATCCAATTAATCCGTTTCAGACACCCAAAAATATTATAAAAAAAAATACATTTTTTAAAGATTAACCCTTTCAGGATCCGTCCCATAGATCTACGGCTTTTCGGTGAGTGTCCAAACCGTAGATCTACGCCAAAATTCTAGCGCCGTCAAATTTAGCGCGAAAGCGCTCATAGGCCTACATGTGAGAGAATGGGTCTGCGCCGTGGGTGTGCGCCGTAAACAAAAAATCTAGGCGCCTGCATAGCATTGTGGGAACGCCAGCTCAGTCACCCTTGTTCACCATGCCTCGTCGCAAGTCAGCTCTCACTCCCCGGAAAATTGGGACTCTCCTCTTCCTGTCTGATAGTTCTGACACTGATGGAAGTGCAAATGAAGACGAATTCTATGGCTTTGATAAGTTAGTGACCGAAAATAATGACCAGGATATCGATAATAGTGCAGAAAACCCCGACGATCCTCGACCTTCTACCTCTGGTGTGGGCACTCGTGACTCACGGTCGGGTGTTCCTAAACGTAAGAGAAAACTAATATTTTCACGTGGCCAGGCCTCTGACTTCAGTAATGACGATGATTCTGACGTGGATTGTGATTTTATTGCGCTCGACGATCATTCGAGTAGTGATAGTGAGGAATCATATTCACCAGTGAAGCGTCGGTATGTTCGCCGCCGCATGCGCTCGGGTAGTGTACCCTATGCTGTGCCCAGGGGACGGAGTATATCCCGGAGTACATCCCGTGGCCCTACACCCGTTTTAGGTAGTGATAGTGAGGATGATGTGGCTACACTTGGCATGGATGGGCCACAGGCATCAGTGGATGGTGGTAGTGGCACCGCCATGCGTGACTCACCGTGCCACGCGGGGACCCACGCTGCTGACTCGTCAGTTCAAGGACAAAGCGGAGCATCAGCCACCAGCCCACCACAACCACAACCACCCGTACAACCAGCCTATGATGTCCAGTATCCACCACAAAACCGTATGTGGGATTGGCAGCAAAATCCCAATTTTGTTCCCAAGCCTCACCACTTTGATGACTCTCAAAGTGGAATTCTACCTACTTGTCCCCTTGGAACCACGGCCAATGAACTGGAATTCTTTGAATTATTCTTTGACCAGCCATTGATGGAAATTATTGCCAGGGAAAGTAATAAGTATTTTCAGTACACCATGGCAAATACGATCTTATCACCACAGTCAAGACTACACAGGTGGAAAGAGACGACTGTTGCAGAAATGTATTTGCTTTTTGCAACAATAATGCTTATGCCTCACGTCTATAAGCATAATATAAAAGCATACTGGTCCACAGATCGGCTAATTTCTACCCCATCCTTCAGTGAAATAATACCAGTGAACAGGTTTATCTTACTGTTACGTATGTTGCACTTCTCTGACAAAACCAGGCCTGACAGAAGTGACAGGTTATACAAGATTAGAAATGTTTTCATGTATCTCAAACAAAAGTTCAGGATATACTTTTATCCATTCAAGAATCTTGTAATTGACGAGTCTTTGATTTTGTTCAAAGGTAGACTGTCATTCAAGCAGTATATACCGAGCAAGAGGAACCGCTTTGGTATAAAATTGTTTGTACTCTGTGATTGTGACAGTGGCCTGGTGTTGGATATTGTTGTATACACGGGTAGTAAAGCATTGAAAGATACCAAGATGTTATTGGGTATCTCAGGTGACGTAGTGAGAAACATGATGGCACCTTATCTTGGTAAGGGCCATACATTATATACTGATAACTGGTACACAAGCCCATTACTCAGTGATTTCATGCGAGTGAACTAGACAGATGTGTGTGGCACAGTGCGTTCTAATCGTAAACATATGCCCAGGCTCAACGCAGGTGTTCGTGGTGATGACGTGCAGGTGTTTACTGCCAATGACATCATGGCATTACGGTGGCATGACAAACGAGATGTCACATTGTTGACAACCATTCACCGTAATGAAATGCAAGACAGTGGCAAAGTTGATCGAGTGACTAATGAATGTATTCGAAAACCAGTGTCAGTGATTGATTATACACAAAACATGTGCTTGGTTGACAAGTGTGACATGCAGATTGGTTTTGTTGACTGTGTTCGTAAGAGTTACAAGTGGTACATGAAACTTTTCTTCCATCTCATGGACATTTCAATGCTGAATGCATATAATATGTACCAAATAAAGACTGGTAACAGACCACCGTATGGTGAATTTTGTTTGTCTGTTGTCAGACAACTCATAATGAAGTACCAGGTAACAACACCTGCAATACAACATGGTCCTCGAATTCATCACGATATACCCAAGCGTTTGAGGAGAGAAGGTGATCATTTCATAATACAGCTTCCTTCAACTCAAAAGAAATTTGCTCAGAAGAGATGCATTGTCTGTGCACAAACAAAATGACGGCAACAAAGACGCAAAGACACTCGGTTTATGTGTGAGGAATGTAAGGTGCCTCTGTGCATGGTGCCTTGTTTCAAGGAGTTCCACAAGCTCCAGCAGTTCTAAAACCATGTCCAGTGATTGTAAACATGTAAATATATGATAGAACATTAGTATTATACAATATTTGTGCATGTTTATTGTAATAAACAACAGTGGTAAACAATAATATGATAACTTTAGTGCAGTTATTGTGTTCAATACAGTGAGTATATATATATCAATTATATACAGTATTGGTCTCTCAGGCCCCAAATGTTAGTGGGAATAGAAAAAAATTGGAAAAGAAAAGAAAAAACAACTAAAACAACAAAATAATATAATACGCGTATGTGGAATTCGGCGATGTTGCCACCACCACATCATTTTCTATAAACTTCTTGGCACTGTATCTCGGTAAGTACTGATCAGATTCTAATTTTTTTTGTTTTATTACCTTCACAAAAATATGCTCTTTAATTCTGTAAGAAAAAATAATTTTTTTTTTTTTTTTTTCAAAATTTCTTGGACACTGGTGCGTGACTTCAGATTTTGGCCTTGGACCCTGAAAGGGTTAACTATAGTTTATATGCACAAAGCACTGAAAACTAAATAAAATGACTAATGAAATGGATAAATGAACATTTAAATCACTTTTACCTTTATTGAAGAGTCTTGTTGGCATATGCAAAATGGCGAGGAGCGGAGAGGGAGGAGAGTTTATTGTTTGGAGACAGGACAAAATGTTTAACCCTTAAACTGTCAAAACGTAGATCTACGTTAACGTGCATAGCGCTCCGACCTTGATTTTCCCCATTTGAAAGCATGCAAAAAAAAAAAAAATAGATCTACGTTCGGAGCCTGCTGCACATCAACGTATATCTATGTTTGGACAGTTTAAGGCTTAAATATGACGTTATTATCAACTCCACAGCTTATTTATATATCACAATTCATCTAATATGATATAATAAACAATATTAATATCATAGGAACACGATATATACTCTAGAATGAATAACATACAGTATTTCATTACGTATGTGAGGACTGGTGGTGGTGTTGGGTTTATAAGGGCCACTGACAGGATAAGCCGTACATATAGTGGTGGTGGTGGTGGCTCTGCTACCACCACTGTTCACACTGAAACAATGTACATAATTTATAAATAAGAAATATTTACACTTTAATTTATAAATAAGAAATATTTACACTTACTGTACCTTGGAGGAAATGCTAGCATTGGTTTAGGGTGGTGGAAGATAGGCAGGGTGGTGTATATTGTCAGTGGCCCTATATACCTCCAACAACACTGGAGGAGTCAGTTTTGTGTTGTCCTTTCCCTATCGCTTAATCACTTAACTTACTTGCTACGCTTTATCGCTGGCTGGCGCTATACCCTTTATCGACTCCTGCTGCTTTAATATCGTAGAATCACTGAAGAAGGCACATTCTCCCCTCTCTTCCTCAATCACTTTCATACTTTGCTGTGGGTGGGCACGTCCAATACGGCCGATAACCAAAATTACGGCCGATAACTGGGATAAAATTTTGACCAAAAAAGCTGGGCAATAACCGAATTGGCCAATATCCGGAACGGCCTATAACCGAGGGTCCACTGTATTTGTAAATGTAAATAAAGTCAGAGTAATTATAATTCTGGTAGGTTCTAATGGTTTAAGAAATCATTAGTCTTATAATGAGTTATGTAATTTTTTTATCTGAATTATTTATTGGGGCTTTTTATAAATATATCTAGAAAAGTGCTGTATGGCAAAGTGTGTACTGTAAATTCTTTATTAAAAATATTGTAGGTTGTTGAATTATTGTTATCCTCGTAATATTAACTGTTAATCTAACTTAATTTGATGCAGGGAAACCAGCTAATCCTAGGTAGTAGGTTGGTAGACAGCAACCGCCCAGGGAGGTACTACCGTTCTGCCAAGTGAGCGTGAAACGAAAGCCTGTAATTGTTTTACATGATGGTAGGATTGCTGGTGTCTTTTTTCTGTCTCATAAACATGCAAGATTTCAGGTACGTTTTGCTACTTCTACTTATACTTAGGTCACACTACACATACATGTACAAGCATATATATATATATATATACACACCCCTCTGGGTTTTCTGCTATTTTCTTTCGAGTTCTTGTTCTTGTTTATTTCCTCTTATCTTCATGGGGAAGTGGAACAGAATTCTTCCTCCGTAAGCCATGCATGTCGTAAGAGGCGACTGAAATGCCGGGAGCAAGGGGCTAGTAACCCCTTCTCCTGTATATATTACTAAATTTGAAAGGAGAAACTTTCGTTTTTCCTTTTGGGCCACCCCACCTCGGTGGGATACGGCCGGTGTGTTGAAAGAAAGAAGAAGAAACCAGCTAATCGAGCCCAAGAGTTCTGGAGGTGGGTAATACAATGCCTGCACTCTTAAAGATGGTTGAGGAGGTTTCAGTTCGAAGGGTCATTAGAGTTGTAATGCTTGCAAGATTCTAACAAGACCTATTGAAATAATGATAGTGAATGTGTTTTCCTTTTTATTTCTTGGGTCGATGAGTCCTGCAGACTGGAAACAAGTTATGTAGTGTTTGGCATGACTTGGGCATTTGGCCTTCCTCCTTCAGCAGGAATCATCACTTTTAGATGAATTTTTGTCATTTGAGAATTGGGCAGAAACATCTCACCCATGGCCACCTGCTTGCAAATACTCCTGCCACCCCCTCTCTGTAGCTCGTGACCTGCCACTGACTGTAGAACATATTTTAACAGTTCCCACAGCTGAAGCCTTTCTGTCCTCGACTTGGTTTTTAATTACCTTGGTGCAGGAAGTTAAGGGAACTTTTAGGAGGGTCTGTTGATATTAACAGTTTAGTGTTGGTTTTATTTGGTGTTTGTTATTTTAACTTGGCTGAGTGTTTGTGTTAGTTTCTTTTATTGGTTAATTTTATCCTTGTCTTCATTGTGTGTATTGTGTATATTTTTTTATGGCTATGAATGCTGAGTGACTTACACAGTCAAAATGCTCCATAAATGTTACAACTACTGCTGTTGCTGCTATTTATTTTTTTTAGTCATGCAACATTGGTGGGAAATTGGCCATTATGACAGAATGAAAAAATATAAGATTCACTTACCACATCATTTTCAAGCGTTGTGAAGTCTGAGTTGTATTTGATGTATAGAGACTGAAGCCCACTTGCTGTGACCACACTGAACACTTCTTTGTTCAGATATATCAGGCCTTAGCAGTATTAATAGAAACTTCAGTACATAACTTTAGTAAAGCACTTACATAATTCACTTCATTTATTGCTATACTTTTTTATAATTTCATAATAATGCAAAAATATATGGTAAAAATTTGTTAATATTTAAATCTGTATCATTATGCTATCATATTGCCTCCTTTGCTGGAATGAGCAGATGAAGAAGCCATGTGGCATAGAGCTATAACATCAGGTCTAAGACTGTTAACCCTTTGAGGGTTTCGGACGTACTAGTATGGCTTACGACCCAGGGTTTTTGACATACTAGTATGCCTAAATTCTAGCGCCCTCAAATCTAATGGGAGAAAGCTGGTAGGCCTACATATGAAAGAATGGGTCTATGTGGTCAGTGTGCACAGTATAAAAAAAATCCTGCAGCACACAGTGCATAATGAGAAAAAAAAAACTGACCGTTTTTTTTGGAATAAAACAGCGACTTTGCACTGTATTTTTGTATGGTATTTATTGTTGTATTCTAGTTTTCTTGGTCTCATTTTATAGAATGGAAGACATATTACAGAAATTGAGATGATTTTGACTGGTTTTACAATGAAAAGTACCTTGAAATTGAGCTCAAAGTAGCAGAAATGTTAGATTTTTACCAAAGTTCAAAAGTAAACAAATCATGCCAAGCGTCCAATACATGTCAACTGGTGAGTCTGATATTCTTTTGCAAGTGCGCCAATATTATTTATACCATTTTTTACACTAATGCAGTAGTCTGCATAACAGTAAATCTTCTATTTTTTGTGAGAATAAAAATTCCAAGTGGAAAGCTAAAGGATGTAAGAGGGGCCTTGAGACGTGACTAATGAACAAAGGAAATGTCATTTTAGTGCCAGGAATGTCTTTCTTGTTTATTCTGGACCCTATTCAGAAATTGGCATGTTTTGAAATTTGTGTGAAATTGGCAAAATTGCTAAATTCTGACCACTGTATTGGATAGTTGAAATTGGTAAATGGGTGGTTTCTTGCACTCATTCGATAGAAAAAATGGAGTTCTAGCGAAATATTCATGTTTTTTGTTGACTAGTGTAGTGGAATTGGCCGAAAATGGGGCTCAAATTGGGCAAAATCACCGATGCGTAAACATCACTGAGACCGCTAACTTCGCGAGAGCATAATTCCATAAGTTTTCCGTCAATTTTCATAATTTTGGTGTCATTATGATCGGGAAAAGATTCTCTATCTTTTCATAAGATTTTTTTTTTTTTTTTTTTTTTAAATTTGGCCGACCCTGAGAACGAGTCTCGGAGAGGGCCTGTCGACCCTCAAAGGGTTAATATAGTAGTGGTTTTTCTATCTTGTACATTATTCTTAACAGATGAATGAATAGTGATGTAAGTTATATTTTTTATCTTACTTTTATCTTGTCAGTAATACCCCATTTTTAATTAACTAACATTTATATAGAACATGAGTGTAGTTTGGAGGGACTTCTGAACTGTGGTATCTGAGCACCTCTGCAAAGACAGTGATTATGTATGAGTGAGGTGAAAGTGTTGAATGATAATGAAAGTATTTTCTTTTTGGGGATTTTCTTTCTTTTTGGGTCACTCTGCCTCGGTGGGAGATGACCAATGTGTTAAAAAAAAAAATGTGAGTGTTAGAACAAAATGAATAGAGACATGGGGTTTAAGGATTTGATGTGCTGTGAGTATAAGGTAACATTTATGAAGGAATTCAGGAAAATTAGTCAGCTAAACTTGAGTCCTGGAGGTGGGAAGTACATTGCCTACAATCTCAAAGTGGTGAGGATGTTGCATTTTAGAGGGTGGTTTGTGTGTCTGCACACTTCATGCAAGACAACTATTTAATGAATGATAAATATTTTTTTTTTGGATTATGTTATCTTGGTGGGAGATAGTGTGTTAAAAAATAATCTATGGCTTACCTGTATTGTAGAAACGAATAGCATCAATTTTTACATCTGCAAATGCTAATGGTGGTAGATCTGTTAATCCTGGAGAAGAAATGATGTCCACACTGCTTACATATGTCAGCTGGCAAAAAATCCATTACATTATTTTTACAAAATGAGTTTTTTTTTTATAGTTTAAACTTAAGGATTTTGTAATTGCTTGATACTTTAAATCTGTCTGTTGTTCATATTTGTCTGTTGTTCATTTTGAAAATCTCCTCACAGCAATTTGTCTGCTGCAATAATTTCCTCAAGATACATAAAATGCTTTACTATGCTTAGTCTTCCCATCTTTGATCTTCTCAACCCTTTCACTGTTGGTCTTATTGTATCATAGCTTTGAAGCCAGTGTCACTTCTGTACTATAACGCCATAAGCTCATCTCGCTCAGATAAGCTGTGAACAGTAAGTTCAGGCATAGATGTGGGAGAATGGGTCTATGTGGTAAGTGTGCACCATATAGAAAAAAATCCCACAGCACACAGTGCATTATGAGAAAGAAACTAACTGTTTTTTGTGTAAAAACAGCAACTTTGTGGTGTATTTTCATTGGGTTTTTATGGTTATATTCTCATTTTCTTGGTTTCATTTGATAAAATGGATGATATATTACAGAAATGGAGATGATTTTGATTAGTTTTGGAAATGAATGTACAGTGTAGTTTGAAATTGAATTTAAAGTAGTGGAAATGTTCAATTTTTACCAATATTCAAGAGTAAACAAATCACGTCAGGCGTCCAATACAGGTCAGCTGGTGGGTCTAATATGTGTTCATGAATGCTCTGATAAGATTTATACAATTATTACAATAATGCAGTATCTGCATAACAGTAAATCTTCTATTTTTTGTGTGAATAAAAATTCATAATCAAAAGCAAGTGTAGTATAAGAGAAACCTGGAGATGTGACTAATAAACAGAGAAAATATTATTTTAATGCCAGGAATGTCTGCAGTGTTTATTCTGGACCCTATTTTGAAATTGGCCTTTCTTGAATTGTGTGTGAATTTGGGCAAATTACCAATTTATGATCACTTTATTGAGTAGTTGAAATAGGTAAATAAGTGGCTTCTTGTACTCAGTCGATAGAATAAAGTTAGTACTAGCAAAATAGCTATGAGTTTGGTCGACTAGAATAAAGTTAGTACTAGCAAAATAGCTATGAGTTTGGTCGACTGGAACAATGGAATTGGCCCAAAATAGGGCTCAAAGTGGGCAAAATTGCCGATGCCCAAATATCACCGAGACTGCTAACTTTGCAAGAGCGTAATTCCATAAGTTTTCCATCAGATTTTGTACATTTAGTTTCATTACCTTTAGAAAAGATTTTCTATAATTTCATAAGAATTTTTTTTTTTCGACACTGGGAGCAAGTTTGTGAGCAGGGGTTGCAATATTGAAAGGGTTAAGTACAGTACATGCTCCATTTACTTAATTTAAGTACTTTGCAGACTTTTAAATATTATTGTTACGTAAATTTTTCTACCTTTCTATTTTTCATATTTGTTCCATCTTTAGTTCTGTCAGCTACTCCTTATAAATGTTTCTAACTTTAATTATCTCATTCCTTACTCTGCCTCTAAGCATTAGTTTTCCTTGTATTCTTTCAGTAATCCTGGGAATAAGTGATTGTTGACTGTACATTTTATTAAATAGCTGAAATGTATGGTTATATAAAAAAGTTAAAAATAAAGGAAAAGGAATCATTTATTCAAGGGTTTATTTTATGGTAGTCAAGAATAAAAATATCTTGGCTCTAGCAGTTCACTGTCTCATGCATACAATAGGATTTTTTTCTTCTATCCATAATTACATTTCAAATATTTGAGGGGCAGAGTCCAGAAGCTGAAGCTCAGTCCCTGCAAATACAGTTGTGTGTGTGCACCTTCATTCCCTCTATCCATTCATACCACCACAGCATGCTGTCCTTCATATTAGGATTGATAGGCATATGCACTCTTCTTTTTTCCCATAGCATTATCATTCCTTGTTCTAGTTATCTACCTAACACCACATACATATATGCTTCTTAGATTATTCATCTTTTCTCTTTAAGTGATATTGAATTGTTCAAAATCTTTGAACATTAAGTTTATTTTTTACTTACCCCCAAGTCAGTAAAAATGCTTTCCATCTCCTCCCAGCCAGTCACATCCTGACACTGTAGAGCTGGAATACCATTACTGTCTTCATGACACTGGCAAGGACCAAGGTCCTCCGAAGGAGGACACACTGCCATACATCCCACAGTACAAACAACCAGTAGAGTGTGATGTAATTTAGTCATCCTTGAAAAGCAACAATGAGTTTTAAAATTTGTGTTTTAATTTCGTATCATTACTTATTGATAATAAATATTGTATTTTCAATGATGAGATCATAAGGTTAGTATTTTATATACAGTAGCATAAGATTATATAAATAATGTATTGTAAGAATTAGTCATGGACATATTTTGCTTTGAGACTAATAAATCAGTAGGTTATTTAGCACTAAAATGCTAATATGTTTATTAGTACTTTACAAGTGTTTCAGAGTGTGCATGGATGTTTTTTTTTTTTTTTTAATACTCTAAAGCAGTGGTTCCCAAACTTTTTCAGCTTGTTACCCAATTTAACATGCCACATAAAGCATGTTACCCCTTTCACAAAATGTTGTTATTATTGATATATATGGCTAAATTAAAACACAGTGAACGTATACAGCCTCGCATACTCTGCTAATCCTAGCAAAGCCATTGAAAACGTAAGAACCACACATACATTACATATAAAATTAATAATAGCTACAAATTCACAGTAACAGTGGGTAAATCTTTCTTTCAACGTACCAGCCGTATCCCACTGAGGTGGGGTGGCCCAAAAGAAAAAACTGAAGTTTCTCCTTTTAAATTTAGTAATATATACAGGAGAAGGGGTTACTAGCCCCTTGCTCCCGGCATTTTAGTCGCCTCTTACGACACGCATGGCTTACAGAGGAAGAATTCTGTTCCACTTCCCCATGGAGATAAGAGGAAATAAACAAGAACAAGAATTAGAAAGAAAATAGAAGAAAACCCAGAGAGGTGTGTATATATATGCTTGTACATGTATGTGTAGTGTGACCTAAGTGTAAGTAGAAGTAGCAAGACTTACCTATAATCTTGCATATTTATGAGACAGACAAAAGACACCAGCAATCCTACCATCATGTAAAACAATTACAGGCTTTCGTTTTACACTCACTTGGCAGGACGGTAGTACCTCCCTGGGCGGTTGCTGTCTACCAACCTACTACCTACAAAGTGGGTAAATACTAACTATATACTGCACAGGGCAGTACACATACATACCAGCTTATGTCTACCTCGGCTGATGCTCACAGATAAACTGACAGTGTGAAATAGAGGCAGCCTCAGGAAGTGAGTGACGCGTACTGGACAGGTCGATCTGGGCTACTGAGTGACTTTTGTCCTGAAGCATACCTGTCAAAATACTTTTGGGTTTCCACACACTTAGCTATATATTTCTTCTTTTCTAATACTGTATATTAGTTTTTGATGTTTATTGTTATTTGGTTTAACTTTATTACTTATAATAGGTTTACTTTACAACTTTATATACTAAGACAAAGTTAACAATAATCCTCATACCGGGTACCGCATTGTTTTCTTGATTTTCAGAATTCATAACTTTTTTTCTGTCACCCCTCCATTACCCCCCAAAAATGGTTAAATTACCCCCAGTTTGGGAACCACTGCTCTAAAGCATGGTAACTTGAAATTGCAACACATCAATACTTGTATTGCTCAGTTGAGGAACTAGTACAGGTAATTTCACTTGCAACATCTTTATACGTTTTATGTGATAACTTTTCCCTACAATAATTTGTATCGATTACCTGACTTTAATCACACCTCTGTATAAGGTAAAAGGGGACAAAAGAGGGTGTAAGAATTATAGGGAAGTAAGCCTGTTCAGTATACCAGGTAAAAGCATATGGTAAAGTTGTTATTGAAGGTATGAAGGGCAAAATGGTAAGTAAGATTGCAGAGGAGCAAGGAGGTTTTAGGAAGGACAGATGTGTGGGCCATGTGTTTACATTGAAGCATATATGTGAACAACACAGTATTTAAAGGCAAGGAACTTTTTTGTTGCATTTATGGATTTAGAAAAGTCTTGTGATAGGGTGGATAGAGGAGCAATGTGGCAGATGTTGCAAATGTATGGAATAGGCAGTAGGTTACTAAAATCTGTGAAGACTGTGGATAGGCTCATGTTAGGATATATAGGAGATGGAGATTATTTTATAGTAAAAGTAGGTCATAGACACAGATGTGTGATGTCACCATGGTTAACATATTTAAAGCTTAGTTTGTAAATAAAAAGGTGAGTGCTAAGGTGTTGGGAAAAAGTGTGGGATTGAAAGATAAGGAATTCGATACTAAGTGGGAGTTACCATGGTTGCGTTTTTGCCTTTGATATGGTTATTTTTGTAAATTCTGAAGAGAAATTGTGAAAGTTGGTGGAGAAATTTGGAAGAGTATGTAAAAGAAGTAAATTAAAAGTGAACATAGGAAAAAGCAAGGTGATGAGAGTTACAAAAATTCTAGCAATGAAAATTTGGAAGAGAGATTGGAAGGAGGGAGTATGGTTCATCTCACCTTTTAGGTTTACAAAAAGTGAGATGAACTATAGAATTGACGAGGAGAAGAAAAGGTGAGTGGTCCAACGATGCATCAGTGGAAACAGCTTTAGCCAAGAAGGAAAAAAAGAAAATGTACCAGAGTATGTGGTACACACACTTAAGTGGAAGAGAAGCTTGGGTTTTAAACATTGCAGTGAGGTTGTAAGTAGTAAAGAAGTTGTGTTTGAGGACAAATGCCTAACCATCTCAGAAGGCTGAGATGGTTAGGCATTTGAAAGGATGAAGCAAAATAGGTTAACTTGGAAGGTGTATAAATCTAGGTTGGAGGGAAGGAGGAGTAGGGGTCACAATAGGAAAGATTGCAGAGAGGGAAGAAAGGAAGTTTTGAGTGCTAGGGAGCTTGGACATCTAACAGGTTTGTGTGAGTATTAGAAAGGGGTGAGTGGAGGCAGGTGGTTCTTATGACTACGTGCTATTGGACTGTGAGCAAGATAATATTTAAAAAGGGATTCAAGGAAATTGGTTATCTGGACTTGTATTTTGGAGGTAGAAAGTACAGTGCCTGCACTGTAAAGGAAGGATGAGGGTGTTGCAGCTTAGAGGGCCATCTGAATGGTAATGTTAGAATGCTTCAGGCAAAACAGTGATTCAATGAAAAACTGAAAGTGTTGCCTCATTTTCTGCTCACCCTACCTTATTGGAAGATGGTCACTGTGTAAAGAAAATTAGAGAACATTTTTTTCATTGGAGTTAAACAGCATGTTTATTCCCATCATACACTTATTTAGTCCTTGTCCAATCATAACATATTGCCATTGGTATTATTTTGTATGTGTTACTCTATTGTCAGTATTTTCCACCCAAAAAAAGCTTCCTTTCTCACCATGACACAGATGGATCGAGATTTGCTCCTGCTAGTTTTACACCAACTTTATTTACTGTCTCCTTTAAGAAACTTTATATTGTAAATATCAGCAGGGGCATCACTGTCACTGATGTTTGGGATTTATTTATCTACAGTAATATAACGAGAGAGAGAGAGAGAGAAAGAGAGTGAGAGAGTGAGAGTGAGAGAGAGAGAGAGAGAGAGAGAGAGTGTGTGTGTGTATATATATATATATATATATATATATATATATATATATATATATATATATATATATATATATAATGTATATCTATATATATATATATATATATATATATATAGTTTTAAAAATATAGTTTATATATAGTTTTAAAAATGCAGTATTAGAATGTGGGGCAGAAGTTTGTGGTTATAGGAGGGTGGGGGCAGGAGGAAAGAGAAGTGATTGGTGGAATGATGAAGTAAAGGGTGTGATAAAAGAGAAAAAGGTAGCTTACGAGAGGTTTTTACAAAGCAGAAGTGTTATAAGAAGAGCAGAGTATATGGAGAGTAAAAGAAAGGTGAAGAGAGTGGTGAGAGAGTGCAAAAGGAGAGCAGATGAAAGAGTGGGAGAGGCACTGTCAAGAAATTTTATTGAAAATAAGAAAAAAATTTTGGAGTTAAACAAGTTAAGAAAGCCTAGGGAAAGTATGGATTTGTCTGTTAAAAACAGAGTAGGGGAGTTAGTAGATGGGGAGAGGGAGGTATTAGGTAGATGGCGAGAATATTTTGAGGAACTTTTAAATGTTGAGGAAGAAAGGGAGGCGGTAATTTCATGCACTGGCCAGGGAGGTATACCATCTTTTAGGAGTGAAGAAGAGCAGAATGTAAGTGTGGTGGAGGTACGTGAGGCATTACGTAGAATGAAAGGGGGTAAAGCAGCTGGAACTAATGGGATCATGACAGAAATGTTAAAAGCAGGGGGGGATATAGTGTTGGAGTGGTTGGTACTTTTGTTTAATAAATGTATGAAAGAGGGGAAGGTACCTAGGGATTGGCGGAGAGCGTGTATAGTTCCTTTATATAAAGGGAAAGGGGACAAAAGAGATTGTAAAAAATATAGAGGAATAAGTTTACTGAGTATACCAGGAAAAGTATACGGTAGAGTTATAATTGAAAGAATTAGAGGTAAGACAGAATGTAGAATTGCGGATGAGCAAGGAGGCTTCAGAGTGGGTAGGGGATGTGTAGATCAAGTGTTTACATTGAAACATATATGTGAACAGTATTTAGATAAAGGTAGGGAAGTTTTTATTGCATTTATGGATTTAGAAAAGGCATATGATAGAGTGGATAGAGGAGCAATGTGGCAGAAATTGCAAGTTTATGGAATAGGTGGTAAGTTACTAAATGCTGTAAAGAGCTTTTATGAGGATAGTGAGGCTCAGGTTAGGGTGTGTAGAAGAGAGGGAGACTACTTCCCGGTAAAAGTAGGTCTTAGACAGGGATGTGTAATGTCACCATGGTTGTTTAATATATTTATAGATGGGGTTGTAAAAGAAGTAAATGCTAGGGTGTTCGGGAGAGGGGTGGGATTAAATTATGGGGAATCAAATTCAAAATGGGAATTGACACAGTTACTTTTTGCTGATGATACTGTGCTTATGGGAGATTCTAAAGAAAAATTGCAAAGGTTAGTGGATGAGTTTGAGAATGTGTGTAAAGGTAGAAAGTTGAAAGGGAACATAGAAAAGAGTAAGGTGATGAGGGTATCAAATGATTTAGATAAAGAAAAATTGGATATCAAATTGGGGAGGAGGAGTATGGAAGAAGTGAATGTTTTCAGATACTTGGGAGTTGACGTGTCGGCGGATGGATTTATGAAGGATGAGGTTAATCATAGAATTGATGAGGGAAAAAAGGTGAGTGGTGCGTTGAGGTATATGTGGAGTCAAAAAACGTTATCTATGGAGGCAAAGAAGGGAATGTATGAAAGTATAGTAGTACCAACACTCTTATATGGATGTGAAGCTTGGGTGGTAAATGCAGCAGCGAGGAGACGGTTGGAGGCAGTAGAGATGTCCTGTCTAAGGGCAATGTGTGGTGTAAATATTATGCAGAAAATTCGGAGTGTGGAAATTAGGAGAAGGTGTGGAGTTAATAAAAGCATTAGTCAGAGGGCAGAAGAGGGGTTGTTGAGGTGGTTTGGTCATTTAGAGAGAATGGATCAAAGTAGAATGACATGGAAAGCATATAAATCTATAGGGGAAGGAAAGAGGGGTAGGGGTCGTCCTCGAAAGGGTTGGAAAGAGGGGGTAAAGGAGGTTTTGTGGGCGAGGGGCTTGGACTTCCAGCAAGCGTGCATGAGCGTGTTAGATAGGAGTGAATGGAGACGAATGATACTTGGGACCTGACGATCTGTTGGAGTGTGAGCAGGGTAATATTTAGTGAAGGGATTCAGGGAAACCGGTTATTTTCATATAGTCGGACTTGAGTCCTGGAAATGGGAAGTACAATGCCTGCACTTTAAAGGAGGGGTTTGGGATATTGGCAGTTTGGAGGGATATGTTGTGTATCTTTATACGTATATGCTTCTAAACTGTTGTATTCTGAGCACCTCTGCAAAAGCAGTGATAATGTGTGAGTGTGGTGAAAGTGTTGAATGATGATGAAAGTATTTTCTTTTTGGGGATTTTCTTTCTTTTTTGGGTCACCCTGCCTCGGTGGGAGACGACCAACTTGTTGGTAGACAGCAACCACCCAGGGAAGTACTACCATCCTGCCAGATGACTGTGAAACAAAAACCTGTAACTGTTTTGCATGATGGTAGGATTGCTGGTTTCTTTTTCTGCCTCATAAACACGCTAGATAACAGGGATATCTTGCTACTCCTACTTACACTTTGCTCACACTTCACAGACACGCACATGCATATATATATACGTATACATACATCTAGGTTTTTCTCCTTTTTCTAAATAGCTCTTGTTCTTCTTTATTTCTTCTATTGTCCATGGGGAAGTGGAAAAGAATCTTTCCTCCGTAAGCCATGCGTGTCGTATGAGGCGACTAAAATGCCGGGAGCAATGGGCTAGTAACCCCTTCTCCTGTAGACATTTACTAAAAAAGAGAAGAAGAAAAACTTTATAAAACTGGGATGCTTAAATGTGCGTGGATGTAGTGCAGATGACAAGAAACAGATGATTGCTGATGTTATGAATGAAAAGAAGTTGGATGTCCTGGCCCTAAGCGAAACAAAGCTGAAGGGGGTAGGAGAGTTTCAGTGGGGGGAAATAAATGGGATTAAATCTGGAGTATCTGAGAGAGTTAGAGCAAAGGAAGGGGTAGCAGTAATGTTAAATGATCAGTTATGGAAGGAGAAAAGAGAATATGAATGTGTAAATTCAAGAATTATGTGGATTAAAGTAAAGGTTGGATGCGAGAAGTGGGTCATAATAAGCGTGTATGCACCTGGAGAAGAGAGGAATGCAGAGGAGAGAGAGAGATTTTGGGAGATGTTAAGTGAATGTATAGGAGCCTTTGAACCAAGTGAGAGAGTAATTGTGGTAGGGGACCTGAATGCTAAAGTAGGAGAAACTTTTAGAGAGGGTGTCGTAGGTAAGTTTGGGGTGCCAGGTGTAAATGATAATGGGAGCCCTTTGATTGAACTTTGTATAGAAAGGGGTTTAGTTATAGGTAATACATATTTTAAGAGAAAGAGGATAAATAAGTATACAGTGGACCCCCGCATAGCGACCTTAATCCGTGCAAGAGGGCTGGCTGTTATGCGAAATGTTCGCTATGTGAATGAATTTTCCCCATAAGAAATAATGGAAATCAAATTAATCCGTGCAAGACACCCAAAAGTTTGAAAAAAAAAATTTTACCACATGAAATATACATTTTCCTACACACAAAGAGAAGGATACATGCACAATAGTAGAGTAGTACATGCACAATATATATTGTGCATGTACTACTCTACTAAATGAAGAATAAATGACACTTACCTTTATTGAAGATGCAGCAGTGACTGATGAGACACTGTGTCCTGGGAGTGCCTCTTCCTCCTGAGTACTGTAGGTCCTGTTTGGTATTTTCTTCCAGAACAGGCCTTATCACACTGTGTATGTCACTACGATTCTTAAATCTCTCAAACCAACCTTTGCTGGCTCTAAATTCACCAATATGAGCACTAGTTCCAGGCATTTTCCCTGTTCACCTGGGTGTTAGTCGACTGGTGTGGGTTGCATCCTGGGAGACAAGATTAAGGACCCCAATGGAAATAAGTTAGACAGTCTTCGATGACACTGACTTTTTTGGGCTATCCTGGGTGGCAAATCCTCTGGGGTTAATTGTTTCTTGGTATTCTCAATAAGCCACACCAACAACGGTGCTACAGCAGCAGCAGCAGCAGCTGACGATGTTACAGCAGCAGCAGACGATGCTACAGCAGCAGCAGCAGCAGATGATGCTACAGCAGCAACAGACGATGCTACAGCAGCAGCAGACGATGCTACAGCAGCAACTGACGATGTTACAGCAGCAGCAGACGATGCTACAGCAGCAGCAGACGATGCTACAGCAGCAGCAGATGATGCTACAGCAGCAGCAGACGGTACTACAGCAGCAGGAGCAGCTGACGGTGGTACAGCAGCAGCAGCTGACAGTGCAGCAGCAGCTGACGGTGATGCAGCAGCTGCAGCAGCTGTACCACCAATAGTAGCGATGGTTGATTGGGGTTTATTATACAACCTGGCCAGCTCGGAGACACGCACTCCACTTTCATACTTATCAATGATCTTTTTCTTCATCTCCATAGTAATTCTCACCCTTATTGCTGTAGGGTTGGCACTAGAAGCTTTCTTAGGGCCCATGGTCACTTATTTTCCAGAAAAAAATCACCAAAAACACTGTAATAATACAAAATGTTCCGATTGTATGCTTGGATGTTACCGCGGAGGCTGGCTGGTAAACAATGCCACCCGCGGAACATGTGAGCGTGGCTCAGGCCGCACATTGGACGCGTCTCGGACGAAGGCCGCTGAGCGGGTTTTTGTCCACTATGCGGGGCAAAATTTTAGCGATCAAAGCGTCCGCTATGCGGATTGTCCGCTATGCAAGGCGTCCGTTATGCGGGGGTCCACTGTACAAGATATGATGTAAGGCGAAATGACAGTAGTTTGTTGGATTATGTATTGGTAGATAAAAGACTGTTGAGTAGACTTCAGGATGTACATGTTTATAGAGGGGCCACAGATATATCAGATCACTTTCTAGTTGTAGCTACACTGAGAGTAAAAGGTAGATGGGATACAAGGAGAATAGAAGCATCAGGGAAGAGAGAGGTGAAGGTTTATAAACTAAAAGAGGAGGCAGTTAGGGTAAGATATAAACAGCTATTGGAGGATAGATGGGCTAATGAGAGCATAGGCAAGGGGGTCGAAGAGGTATGGGGTAGGTTTAAAAATTTAGTGTTAGAGTGTTCAGCAGAAGTTTGTGGTTACAGGAAAGTGGGTGCAGGAGGGAAGAGGAGCGATTGGTGGAATGATGATGTAAAGAGAGTAGTAAGGGAGAAAAAGTTAGCATATTAGAAGTTTTTAAAAAGTAGAAGTGATGCAAGGAGGGAAGAGTATATGGAGAAAAAGAGAGAGGTTAAGAGAGTGGTGAAGCAATGTAAAAAGAGAGCAAATGAGAGAGTGGGTGAGATGTTATCAACAAATTTTGTTGAAAATAAGAAAAAGTTTTGGAGTGAGATTAACAAGTTAAGAAAGCCTAGAGAACAAATGGATTTGTCAGTTAAAAATAGGAGAGGAGAGTTATTAAATGGAGAGTTAGAGGTATTGGGAAGATGGAGGGAATATTTTGAGGAATTGTTAAATGTTGATGAAGATAGGGAAGCTGTGATTTCGTGTATAGGGCAAGGAGGAATAACATCTTGTAGGAGTGAGGAAGAGCCAGTTGTGAGTGTGGGGGAAGTTCGTGAGGCAGTAGGTAAAATGAAAGGGGGTAAGGCAACCGGGATTGATGGGATAAAGATAGAAATGTTAAAAGCAGGTGGGGATATAGTTTTGGAGTGGTTGGTGCAATTATTTAATAAATGTATGGAAGAGGGTAAGGTACCTAGGGATTGGCAGAGAGCATGCATAGTTCCTTTGTATAAAGGCAAAGGGGATAAAAGAGAGTGCAAAAATTATAGGGGGATAAGTCTGTTGAGTATACCTGGTAAAGTGTATGGTAGAGTTATAATTGAAAGAATTAAGAGTAAGACGGAGAATAGAATAGCAGATGAACAAGGAGGCTTTAGGAAAGGTAGGGGGTGTGTGGACCAGGTGTTTACAGTGAAACATATAAGTGAACAGTATTTAGATAAGGCTAAAGAGGTCTTTGTGGCATTTATGGATTTGGAAAAGGCGTATGACAGGGTGGATAGGGGGGCAATGTGGCAGATGTTGCAGGTGTATGGTGTAGGAGGTAGGTTACTGAAAGCAATGAAGAGTTTTTATGAGGATAGTGAGGCTCAAGTTAGAGTATGTAGGAAAGAGGGAAATTTTTTCCCAGTAAAAGTAGGCCTTAGACAAGGATGTGTGATGTCACCGTGGTTGTTTAATATATTTATAGATGGGGATGTAAGAGAAGTAAATGCGAGGGTCTTGGCAAGAGGCGTGGAGTTAAAAGATAAAGAATCACACACAAAGTGGGAGTTGTCACAGTTGCTCTTTGCTGATGACACTGTGCTCTTGGGAGATTCTGAAGAGAAGTTGCAGAGATTGGTGGATGAATTCGGTAGGGTGTGCAAAAGAAGAAAATTAAAGGTGAATACAGGAAAGAGTAAGGTTATGAGGATAACAAAAAGATTAGGTGATGAAAGATTGAATATCAGATTGGAGGGAGAGAGTATGGAGGAGGTGAACGTATTCAGATATTTGGGAGTGGACGTGTCAGCGGATGGGTCTATGAAAGATGAGGTGAATCATAGAATTGATGAGGGAAAAAGAGTGAGTGGTGCACTTAGGAGTCTGTGGAGACAAAGAACTTTGTCCTTGGAGGCAAAGAGGGGAATGTATGAGAGTATAGTTTTACCAACGCTCTTATATGGGTGTGAAGCGTGGGTGATGAATGTTGCAGCGAGGAGAAGGCTGGAGGCAGTGGAGATGTCATATCTGAGGGCAATGTGTGGTGTGAATATAATGCAGAGAATTCGTAGTTTGGAAGTTAGGAGGAGGTGCGGGATTACCAAAACTGTTGTCCAGAGGGCTGAGGAAGGGTTGTTGAGGTGGTTCGGACATGTAGAGAGAATGGAGCGAAACAGAATGACTTCAAGAGTGTATCAGTCTGTAGTGGAAGAAAGGCGGGGTAGGGGTCGACCTAGGAAAGGTTGGAGGGAGGGGGTAAAGGAGGTTTTGTGTGCGAGGGGCTTGGACTTCCAGCAGGCATGCGTGAGCGTGTTTGATAGGAGTGAATGGAGACAAATGGTTTTTAATACTTGACGTGCTGTTGGAGTGTGAGCAAAGTATGTACAGTGGACCCTCGACCAGCGATGGCATCGATTAACGATAAATAGGACTAGCGATACATTTTATCGCAAAAATTTTGCCTCTATTAGCGCTAAAAAACTCGACCAACACTATTCATTCCGTCTGAGATGCGTCCACTTCTGGCCAGTGTTTACAAGCCAGCCAGCCACCGCGGTCGCTTCCAAGCATACAATCGGAACATTTCATATTATCACAGCCTTTTTAGTGATTGCACCTGCAAAGTAAGTCACCATGGGCCCCAAGAAAGCTTCTAGTGCCAACCCTACAGCAAAAAGGGTGAGAATTACTATGGATATGAAGAAAGAGATCATTGCTAAGTATGAAAGTGGAGTGCGTGTCTCCGAGCTGGCCAGGCTGTACACAAAACCCTAATCAACCATCGCTACTATTGTGGCCAAGAAAACGGCAATCAAGGAAGCTGTTCTTGCCAAAGTTGCAACTATGTTTTCGAAACTGAGATCGCAAGTGATAGAAGATGTTGAGAGACTGTTATTGGTATGGATAAACGAAAAACAGATAGCAGGAGACAGCATCTCTCAAGCGATCATATGTGAAAAGGCTAGGAAGTTGCATGACGATTTAATTAGAAAAATGCCAGCAACTAGTGGCGATGTGAGTGAATTTAAGGCCAGCAAAGGTTGGTTTGAGAGATTTAAGAATCGTAGTGGCGGCCTGGTGGTTAACGCTCTCGCTTCACACGGTGAGGGCCTGGGTTCGATTCCCAGCCAGAGTAGAAACATTGGACGTGTTTCTTTCCACCTGTTGTCTATGTTCCCCATCAGTAAAATGGGTACCTGGGTGTTAGTCGACTGGTGTGGGTCGCATCCTGGGACACTGACCTAAGGAGGCCTGGTCACAGACCGGGCCGCGGGGGCGTTGACCCCGGAACTCTCTCCAGGTCTCCAGGTAAACAGTGTGATAAGGCATGGTGAGGCTGCCAGTTTGGACCAAAAAGCAGCTGAAAAATATGTGCAGGAATTCAAGGAGTACATAGACAGTGAAGGACTGAAACCTGAACAAGTGTTTAATGGTAACACTGACAATGTTGTGAAACACTTTAGTAATGTCATAAAGGAACGGGAGGTACAGGCCTCTATGGGCAGATATGTTGTGCGACAGAGGTCCAGTGACTCTCAAGCTGGTCCTAGTGGCATTAAAAGAAGAAGAGAAGTAACCCCGAAAAAGGACTTGACACCTCAAGTCCTAATGGAAGGGGATTTCCCTTCTAAACACTAAGACCATCAACACACTCCCCTCTTCCCATCCCATCAATCATCACCAGATCTTCAATAAAGGTAAGTGTCATGTAACTGTGAATGTCTTCTTCAGTTTGTGTGTATTAAAATTAATATTTCATGTGTTAAAATATTTTTTTTTCAATACTTTTGGGTGTCTTGCACGGATTAATTTGATTTCCATTATTTCTTATGGGGAAAACTAACTTGACTAACGATTATTTTGACTAACGAGCTCTCAGGAATGGATTAATAGCGTTAGTCGAGGGTCCACTGTAATAATATAATGATAATATGTATAATCCTAGGTAGTAGGTTGGTAGACAGCAACCGCCCAGGGAGGTACTACCGTCCTGCCAAGTGAGTGTAAAATGAAAGCCTGTAATTGTTTTACATGATGGTAGGATTGCTGGTGTCCTTTTTTCTGTCTCGTGAACATGCAAGATTTCAGGTACGTCTTGCTACTTCTACTTACACTTAGGTCACACTACACATACATGTACAAGCATATGTATACACACCCCTCTGGGTTTTCTTC